>NC_066618.1:233281613-233598934 GCF_025201925.1 Gopherus flavomarginatus
GCAACACCAGACAGCTATCAGTCAGTCGGGAATCAATTTGGAGTGGACAAATCTAATGTAGGGGCTGCTGTGATGCAAGTAGCCAAAGCAATCACTGAACTGCTGCTACCAAAGGTAGTGACTCTGGGAAATGTGCAGGTCATAGTGGATGGCTTTGCTGCAATGGGATTCCCTAACTGTGGTGGGGTGATAGATGGAACCCATATCCCTATCTTGGCACCGGAGCACCGGGGCAGCCAGTATATAAACCGCAAGGGATACTTTTCAATGGTGCTGCAAGCACTGGTGGATTGCAAGGGACGTTTCACCAACTTCAACGTGGGATGGCTGGGAAGGGTTCATGATGTTCGCGTCTTCAGAAACACTACTCTGTTTAAACAGCTGCAGCAAGGGATTTACTTCCCAAACCAGAAAATAACAGCTGAGGATGTTGAAACGCCTATAGTTATCCTTTGGGACCCAGCCTACCCCTTAATGCCATGGCTCATGAAGCCATACACAGGCAGCCTGGAAAGTAGTCAGGAGCTGTTCTACTATAGGCTGAGCAAGTGCAGAATGGTGATAGAATGTGCATTTGGATGTTTAAAGGGTCGCTGGCGCACGTTACTGACTTGCTCAGACCTCAGCCAAACCAATATACCCATTGTTATTGCTGCTTGCTGTTTGCTCCACAATCTCTGTGAGAGTAAGGGGGAGACATTTATGGTGGTGTGGAAGGCTGAGGCAAATCGCCTGGCCGCTGATTACGTGCACCCAGACACCAGGGTGATTAGAAGAGCACACCAGGAAGCACTGCACATCAGAGAAGCTTTGAAAACCAGTTTCATGACTGGCCAGGCTACGGTGTGAAAGATCTGTTTGTTTCTCCTTGATGAAAACTCACCCCCTTGATTGATTCATTCCCTGTAAGCAACCCACCCTCCCCCTTCGATCACGGCTTGCTTTCTAAGGAAATAAAGTCACTATTGTTTAAAAATCACTTATTCTTTATTAATTGATTATAAAAAGAGAGAGAGAACTGAAAATGTAGCCCGGGTGGGATTTGGGAGGAGGATAGGAGGAAAGGAAAAGGCCACTTCAAAAGTTCAAAATAATGACAGCCTTTTGCTTGGGCTGTCCACTGGTGTGGAGTGGGCGGGTGCACGGAGCCTCCCCCCCCCGGTGTTTTTACACATTTGGGTGAGGACACTATGGAACATGGTGAGGGGGGAGAGTGGTTATACAGGGGCTGTAGTGGTACTCTGTGATCCTGCTGCCATTCCTGAAGCTCCATCAGATGCCGGAGCATGTCAGTTTGATCACGCGAAAGCCCCAGCATTGCATCATGCCTCCTCTGATCTTCCTGCCACCACTTCTCATCTCAAGTGTCTCTCCTCTCCTCACGTTGGTCCCTCATGTCATCACATTGGTCCCTCCTGTCCTCACGTTCACTAGCATCTTTCCTGTACTTTGATATTGCGTCCTTCCACTCATTCAGATGAGCTCTTTCACTGCGAGTCGATTCCATGATTTCCGAGAACATTTCGTCTCACGTCCTTTTTTTCCACCACCTTATCTGAGATAGCCTTCAGGACAGAGGAGGGAGGCTTGAAAAATTTGCAGCTGCGGGAGGGAGGGAAAAAAAGAGAGAGAAGTATTTAAAAAGATACATTTTAGAGAACAATGCTTATACTCTTTCACGTAAACAACACTATTGACATTACATAGCACATGTGATTTCAGTACAAGGTCGCATTTTGCATCTTAATATTGAGTTCCTGCGGCTTTGATGTTAGAGATCACAGACGCAGGTCCGGGCAGCAGAATTCGGCTTGCATGCAGCCATGGTAAGCCATTGTCTTTCGGCTTCTGCAGCCTTCATAAAAGCAGCGCCCTCCTTTCCCACATACCAAGCAAAGCCCTTTGAGTGCTGCTGCTTTCCTGTTAACGTGCAGCAGCAGAAACCAAACCAGCCCTCCCTCATCCAATTCTCTGAGATGATGGCTTTATCCCTCCCCCCACTGCATGGCTGGTATCAGGGAAGATCCCTGCTAGCCAAATGCAAAAATCTCAGCGCCAATCCCTGCCTCCCCTTCCCTCCCCCCCTCGGCTTGACTAACTGCAAGGAAGGATTTCTTTTCAGCCCAGGCAAACAGCCCAATAGGAACGGCCACTTCTGTCCCCTTAATTAAATTCCCATATTTCAACCAGGTTACCATGAATGATAACACTCTCCTGAGGGTAACACAGCGAGATAAAGAACGGATGTTGCTTGAATGCCAGCAAACACCGGGACCAGATTACTTGCTACTAGCATGGTGTGGTCAAGTGTCCTACCATGGAGGACGGAATAAGGCTGCACTGCCCAGAAACCTTCTGGAAAGGCTTTTGGAGTACCTCCAGGAGAGCTTCATGGAGATGTCCCAGAAGGATTTCCGCTCCATTCCCAAACACGTTAACAGACTTTTCCAGTAGCTGTACTGGCAGCAAATGCATCCCAAGTCCTCAGGGCAAATTAATCATTAAAAAAGCTTGCTTTTAAACCATGTTTTATATTTACAAAGGTACACTCACCAAAGGTCCCTTCCATGGTTTCATGGTCTTGGATAACGCCTTGGGAGGGTTGGGAGGGTACTTCAGTCAGGCTGAGAAAAAGATCTTAGCTGTTGGGGAGAACAGAGTGCTGTGTGCTCTCTGCAAGCTCGTTCTCCTCCTCCTCATCTTTCCCATCCGCAGAATCCTCAGCCATGGCTGAGATTACCACCTCCTCAGAATCCACGGTCAGGAGTGGGGTAGTGGTGAGGACCCCCCTAGAATTGCATGCAGCTCAGTGTAGAAGTGGCATGTCTGCGGCTCTGCCCCGAACCTTCTGTTTGCTTCTTTGGTTTTCTGGTAGGCTTGTCTGAGCTCCTTAACTTTCACGCAGCACTGTAGTGAGACCCTACTGTGGCCTCTCTCCATCATGCCCTTGGAGATTTTTTTCAAATGTTTTGGCATTTCGCCTTTGGCATTTTCGGACTGCCTGGTTACCTGTGCTGATGAGCTCTGAGTGGTCACCTGTGCTCTCCACGCTGGGCAAACAGGAAATGAAATTCAAAAGTTTGCAGGGCTTTTCCTGTCTACCTGGCCAGTGCATCCGAGTTCAGATTGCTGTCCAGAGCGGTCACAGTGGTGCACTCTGGGATAGCTCCCAGAGGCCAATACCATCGAATTGAGGCCACACTAACCCTAATTCAAAATGGCAATGTCGATTTCGGCGCTACTCCCCTCGTTGGGGAGGAGTACAGAAATCAATTTTAAGAGCCCTTTATGTCGAAGTAAATGGCTTAATTGTGTGTACGTGTGCAGAGTTAATTCGATTTAACGCTGCTAAATTCAAACTAAACTTGTAGTGTAGACCAGGCCAAAGTAAAGGCCAAATCCAATTCACCTAATTCACTGTGACTATTCACATATTTAAAGTGAGTAGGATTTGGTCATGAAGTTCTATTGATTTTATTATACAGAGAAGCATTCAGCAATCAATAAATAAACTCTAGAATGCTCTACTCCTTCCTCAGTATAACTAGCAGCTCTTCTTTACCAGCATGTTAATGTATATAGAAACCAAGGGCCAGGTTCTCAGCTCCACGTCGCTTTGTTCTGCTCAGGGAGTATAAAGTGGCTATGTAAAGCAGTCATAGCTGGCTGTATGCAATTCAGTCAATCAAACCACACAGAGGGTATTTGAGGGGCAGAGCACATAGTGGCCATGCAATTCTCAGACAGTGCAGCAATCTTTTTGGGACTGCTACAGTGAGCGCAATTTGGAATAGTTAGGCTTAGGCTAACCTCATATGCTGCTCTGAATTATACTTTGTCTACTGCTGGTCAGGGGTAAAACTGGGGGTGGTATTTGGGCTTAGGACACCTTTTCTTGCCCCTAAAGACTGACCCCTAAAGTCATCCCTAATGTAACTCTGTTAATTTCCGTGAAGATGCTCCAGATATGTTTTTGCTTCTAATGTTTTAGTTATCTGAAGGTTTTAGCTCTCTGAATGGGATAGGTGAATTATTACATAATCACATTATGATTTCTCTGACAGTACAGGAACATTAGCTTTTGGGGACAGGGTTTCTCTTTTCATATATGGTTATACAGCTTCTAGCACAATGAGGCCCCAGTTTTGATTAGGACCGTTGAGCACTTCCATAGTATATACGAAAATAAATAAGGATGATAATGATGAGACAATATACTAGAATTGGAATATCAATAGACGAGAGCCTGACCTGTTCAGAACAAACAAAATGGTGCAAGGGATTGAAAGCTCTCTGATTTCTCTCTCTTTTTCTTTCTATCTGTATCTGTCACCATAGTAGCTGAATGATTTCCAAAAGTTCAAAAGAAGCAACAATGTATTTGCCTGTTGCTCTTACCTGTAGGACAAGCCATCTGATTTGTTTTGTCAGGCTTTAGCTGAGCCCTTTAAAAAATTTCAGCTAAGAATCTTTTGTAATGCTTCTAAGTTTTTCCATGGACAAACATCCCATGATATGTTAACCCATTTATTTACTGGAGACTTCTACTCTGAATTCACCACCACCCTGACTGCTAAGAGAAGCTGGTGCTAGAGCAGAGGTCTCCAAACTTTACCTCTCGCGCCCCCCGCTTACTAGTAATAAAATGTGTTCACGCCCCACCTCTTCCAGGCCAGGAGCAGAGTTGCAGCCAGGAGCGGGGGCTGGGGGCCGAACCGGAGCCATAACTGGAGCTGGAGGCTGAGTGGGGCTAGGTGGCACTGCTTCTCCCCTTGGGGCTGGCCCAGACCCTGCTGTGCTCCCTGGCTGTTCCTCCATGCCCCACAGTTTGGGCACTACTGTGCTAGAGGATGAGAGGGATTTCTATTTATGTCACCATCACAGTTCAGTAAAGTAGATTCATGAGTAAGATTACTTTTTACAGAAACAGTTAGCTATGGAACATTTCCCCATATGTGATCGAAATCACTTTTTTTTTTAATAGCTTCTCTTGCATGAATCAGAACCTGATTCACCAAGGTAATACGTTCTACACAAAATCTGATTTTGTGTGATTTAGCAGACTGAAAACGGATGCCCTAATGGGTATAGTTATGAGCACTAGACCAGAATTCTTTTTGATCTGGAAAATTGTGTACCTTCTGTCCCCATCAGTATTGTTATCTTCTATTTTTCAACAGTTCTAGAAAGTAACAATTAGTACAATTTAGATTTTGTCCTTTTTGTATTCATAGTGTTTTTATAAAACAGGAATTGTTTCAGGAAATATGTGTAGTTGAGACACTAAAGGAAGAGTGCTTCAAAGAGAAAAGGCCCCTAACTCTAGTCTATACTAATAACAACTGATAGGTTAGGAGAAGAGAGGAAGAAGCAGTCTTCTGCATTTTAAACTGATACTGATTTTTATCCTAGCAGAGAGATGCAATTCTGGTTCCTCGTGTGTTTGGAAAATTTTCCAAGATGACCTTAGGGTTTCTGCCCTGGATCCATAAGTGTTGGATCATTTTTAAAGCATCAAGCTTAACATCCCCACTTGGTACGATCTGAAAGAGAAGTACTCTGTTTGACATTGCTGCCTTATTATAATAAACCTGACTTCAGTGGCTTTACGTTCAAAGAGCTGAAACAGTACAATGTGTGAGAATCTACTCAGAACTGCACCATTCAGCAATATGCAGGAAATCAATTAAGCGACTCCTCATACTATATTCAAGTAATTAAAACATGCAAAAAATTCCTAAGAGGAAAAAGCCGTTAATAAAGGGACATGCTCACCAACAGCAGTGCGGAAGTAAGGGTGGCAATACCAAACCATGCTACCCTTACTCCTGCGCTGCTGCCTTCAGAGCTGTGCGGCCAGAGAGTGGCAGCTGCTGACTGAGGGCCCAGCATACCATCCTTCATTCTGCGCTGCTGCTGGTGAAGGCTCTGCTTTCAGAGCTGGGCTCCCGGCCAACAGCTGCCACTCTCCAGCTTTCCTGCCACTGTGCGCAGCAGCGCATAAGTAAGGATAGCAGTACCACAACATCCACTACAATCACTTTGCGCGCCCCTAGGGTAACCAGACAGCAAGTGTGAAAAATTGTGATGGGGGTGAGGGGGTAATAGGCACCTATATAAGACAAAGCCCCCAAAAATAGTGACTGTCCCTATAAAATTGGGACATCTGGCCACCCTACACACACAACTCCTTTTTGGGTCAGGACCACTACAATTACAATATAACATTTCAGATTTAAATAGTGGAAATCATTAAATTTATGATTTTTTAAATTCCTATGACCATGACATTGACTAAAAGGGACTGTAAATTTGGTAGGACTCTAATTATAGAACACACCACCAGTTTGAGGTATCTGCCCTGTTTTTGACAGTTTGTCCTGAGGTGGGCACTCATGGCAATGAGCCACTCCAGACAGCATGACACTCACACCTTTGTAAAGAAAGATATAGAATAAAAGAATCATAGATTTTAAGGTCAGAAGGGACCATTATGATCATCTAGTCTGACCTCCTGCACAATGCAGGCCACAGAATCTCACCCACTCACTCCTGTAACAAACCCCTAACCTATGTCTGAGACACTGAAGTCCTCAAATCATGGTTTAAAGACTTCAAGATGCAGAGAATCTTCCAGCAAGTGACCCGTGCCCCATGCTGCAGAGGAAGGCAAAAAACACCCAGTGCTTCTGCCAATCTGCCCTGAAGGAAAATTCCTTCCCAACCCCAAATATGGGGATCAGCTAAACCCTGAGCATGTGGGCAAGACTCACCAGCCAGACACCCAGGAAAGTATTCTCTGTAGTAACTCAGATCCCACCCCATTTAACATCCCATCACAAGTCATTGGACATATTTACTGCTAGTAGTCAAAGACAAATTAATTGCAAAAATTAGGCTATCCCATTATACCATCCCCTCCATAAACTTATCAAGCTTAGTCTTGAAGCCAGATATGTCTTTTGCCAGCACTGCTCCCATTGGAAGGCTGCTCCAGAACTTCACTCCTTTGATGGTTAGAAACTGTCTTCTAATTTCAAGTCAAAAATTCCTGATAGCCATTTTATATCCATTTGTTCTTGTATCCACATTGGTACTGAGCTTAAATAATTCCTCTCCCTCCCTCCCTCTGATATATTTATAGAGAGCAATCATATTGGAAAGAAGGTTCAGGCAGTAAAGCAATGACAACAAGCTCCGTATTTATAGAAGTTATAGTTTAAAGGCTTGAGATGTTGCATCCTTTAAGTAGCTAAGAAGAGGTTTGTTTTTTTTTAATGAAAGCGAAGAAAACTGGCTATTTTTCAGAGGTTCTGAATACGGATCCCATTGACTGCAAAGGGAGCTGTGTGTATTCAATAGTTCTGAAAATCAGGCCATAAAAGCTGCCAGCTTTGGTTTACAGCACTGAGTGTCATCAAAGAACAATAATATAGCAGGACCAAAAGTCACAGTAATCGTGCTTCGGTTTCAAAAATATGGGGATCATCATGGCCAAGTTTTTGCCCAGTGGATGGTGTGCAATCTTTTAGGCAGCCACAGATGGCAGTAGATATTTTTTCCCTGCCATGGCTATTTGCGATATCAGTAGGATTGTGAAGTCCAGCTAGGCCCCAAAACTGTGATTCAGTTTAGCAATCTCTGAGCAGATATTTTGACTAGAGGGAGATGTTCTACAGGAGACAAATTCTTGCAAGTACTTCCCTTGCTACCAGAATCATCTCTATCTTTCCAGGTTTCAGCTTCAGTCAGGTGATCAAATACAGTTCCTCAAAGCCAAGGTTGCCAAACTGGTGACTGAGTGAGAGACAGGGGTTGGTGGCAGACAGAGAGCGCCTTTGGGCGCAGTTTCTGCCATGGTCTCTCTCTGCATGTCTGGCAGTGGGGTTTCTCTGTCTGGGACTTCTGGTCCCTGCTGCTGCTGTGTCTTCCTGGTGAGAATGAGGACTCCAGTCAGTGGATGAGGAAAAGCACTTGGACCCAGATTCCCCCGCATTGTCTATTTCCTGGGAAGGGTTTTGGCGAGTGGGGAGGTGGGCCACTCAGCCCTCCACAGAGAGCTGGGATCTTTCTAGAAGTTGAGGGTCTCTGGCAGTGAAGGAGAAGGGAAGGTGTTTTAGCTGTTTTCCCTATTCTTTCTTTCCAGAGTAGAGAGCACCTCTATGGCTGTGTTCCTTTGCTCCTGTGCTACTGTTGCTCTGTGCCTTCCTGAAGAAGATGTAGGCTGAGTAGGGGGACCACATTTTAAAAAGGCAAAAGTGGGACACATGCAGGAGCCCTGCCCCTTGCTCTTCCTCTTCCCCCTGAGGCCCCGACCTTGGCCAGTCCAGAAGCCAGAGCCTGGCAATGTTAAGAGCCACCGAAGGAGCCCAGGCTGCTGCGGGGAGCCTATGACCCTCCACCTGCCCAATAACAACCCCCGGCCTGTGTCCCCCCCTCGGCTGTGCCAATGGGCAGGTGAAGGGTCCAGGATGCCCCACAGCAGCCTGGGATCCCTCAGTGGCTTACTATATCGTGGCCAGTGCTTCTATATTGTGATGCCAACTTTTCCCAGCCTACCGCTAAAAATTCCCCAAATCTGGAGAAAAATTCCCAGATAAAGCTTTTTATTTCAAAATCTCAAAGGAATGTAATATGTGTGTTTTTAATAACTATATAATATATATTATATCCAAATTATTCGTATTCATTCTAGATATTTCACATTTATTATAATTTTTATACATTCAGACATGTTTTTCAATTTTAAACTTATGTTACGTATACAGTAAATAAAATATTTAATACATGAGGAATAGGACTGAAATTATAGAAAACAATGTATTTTACACAAATTTCATTATTTTAAAAACAAAAGTATTAATAAGTACAGCATGTGCCCTGCAGCGTACTGTACATCAAAGCTACTTTGAAAAAATAAAAAATAAACATATGATTATAAAATAAGATAAAAAAGCAAACAGAAAGAACAAATAACACTCTTTTATATAATTTTCCTTATTATTATAATCTCTGAGTTTTGTCCATTTCCTGACTCATGGTCTGAGTTGTCACTAGGAACATCATTACCATCATTAATGTTTTTACTAGTTTTATCACTGTCATTTTTACTGTACATATTTTTACAATGTAAATACAAGAGCTTAATAGTAATTACAAAATTAGAACATTTCTTTTGCTTTGCTTTCAAAGCTGACCTTATACCTACACTAGAATTGAGTGTTTTGCTTGTCATACGGTTTCTTTTTTCGGTTTTTGTGTCAGTTCGCATGCTGTATTTGAATGTAAAAACCTTTTTAGCCAGTTGAGATATATTTGCAAACATGAATTGACCTGAATAATCTAAATTCATTAACTTTCAATTTTTCTATAAGTTCCTCAGTCTCAGTTTGCACCAAAACATTGCTAATTATAGTAGTACATTTATCTTTCTTTAATGTTACAGCCTCAGCAATTTTGGAATCAGGGAAACATTTTTTAACTACTTCAGTCAAGTGTTCTACAGACTGAATATTGACGTGTTCAGCAAAGTAACAGGCCATTCTAATCTCTGCATTTTTTACTTGCTCTTCAAACTTTTGTGCTTTTTAATTTCACATTCTTGTTTATTAAACGCATCATCAATTTTCTTTGTATTAGATACTGTCTCAAACTATTGTTTATGTTTTTTACCATTAGCGTGCTTATCTAACTCACTAGTACCTGCCTGGATTTTTACATCACAACATTTGCAATAAGCTAAAAAATGATTGTTTTCTACTTTCTGCAGCCAGTCTTTGTATTTACCTTTTGAAGCCACAAGTCTTTAAAGGCTTTTTTGAAAGTAGATGGCGTCTCTTTTGGTGGAAGTTCACCCCGAGACTTCAATACTCTGTCGGGCGTACTATCCTATTGTTTTCGTTTTGATGTGGATGGATCTTTGTCTACTCCTGCAGTCCTCTTCCTCTTCTCACCAGCCTTACTGGTCTCTTTATTCATTTTTTATGTTAGATAAAAAATGGAAAGAGATCTCCGAAATAATGGAATGCAATAATTAGTATAATGTATAGTTCAATTTATATTTAAATCAAAGAAGGGAACATATTTTATATTATTACCTAACACAGTAGGGGAAGATATTTAATATTTGCCTGGAGGAAGGTGCTGTTACAAATTTATGAACAGCCAAAAGCTCTGGTCCACATTCTCTGTGCAACTGCAAGCACGAAATACACAATTTTAGAGATTTAATGACAGATCCAGAAACTAATCATAATCAGTAAGTATTGCAATATATTTAATTATTGGAAGAAACCTTACCCAGAAGATAAATTTGATAACCATCTCCTCATTACCCGCCAGCCAGCTGTTGCTGAGGCTGGTTTGTTGTGAGTGCATGTGCACACTTGTCACTTCACTTGTGCCATCATGATATAGTACGTTGAAGCACCACCAATAGGAGAGCAGCACAGTCCGATTATGAAAATCACGTGACAAATAGTCACCAATCGAAGAACACATTTTGAGGGAAATTTAGAAGAAGCACAAATATTTTACTTTATTGAAAACTTCCCAAGATTCTTGAGATTTAGAAAGTCTTTTACTTTTTATAAAATTTTCCCAGGATTATTTAGGTTTTGAATGAAAATTCCCAATTTCCCAAATTGAAACATTTTGCTCAAAAATTCCCAGATTTTGGGAAATTTCCCAGGATATAGAAGCACTGCTTCTGGCCTGGCCAGGAGGCGGTGTCATAAACAGATAGCTAAGGGTTAATGTCTCTTTCACCTGAAGCACCTGACCAGAGGACCAATCAGAAAACCGGATTTTTTCAACTTTGGGTGGAGGAAATTGAGTGTCTGAGTCTTTTGTCGTCTGCCTGCTTTCTCTGAGCTTTGGAGAAGCAGTTTCTACCTTCTAGTCTTCTGTTTCTAAGTGTAAGGACAAAGAGATCAGATAGTAAGTTATATGGTTTCTTTTCTTTGGTATTTGCATGAATATTAAGTGCTGGAGTGCTTTGATTTGTATTCTTTTTGAATAAAGCTGTTTATTCAATATTCTTTTAAGCAATCGACCCTGTATTATATCATCTTAATACAGAGAACATTTGTATGTATTTTTCTTTCTTTTTATATAAAGCTTTCTTTTAAGACCTGTTGGAGTTTTTCTTTACTTCAGGGAAATTGAGTCTGTACTCACCAGGGAATTGGTGGGAGGAAGAAATCAAGGGGAGATCTGTGTGTTGGATTGCTAGCCTGATTTTGCATTCCCTCTGGGGGAATAGGAAAGTACTGTTTGTTTCCAGGATTGGGAACAGAGAGGGAGATTCACTCTGTTTGGATTCACAGAGCTTGTGTCTGTGTATCTCTCCAGGAGCACCTGGAGGGGGGAAGGGAAAAAGGATTATTTCCCTTTGTTGTGAGACTCAAGGGATTTGGGTCTTGGGGTCCCAGGGAAGGTTTTTCAGGGGGACCAGAGTGCCCCAAAACACTCTAAATTTTTGGGTGGTGGCAGCAGGTACCAGGTCCAAGCTGGTAACTAAGCTTGGAGGTTGTTCATGCTAACCCCCATATTTTGGACGCTAAGGTCCAAATCTGGGACTAAGGTTATGTCATGAAAAATCCGGTTTTCTGATTGGTCCTCTGGTCAGGTGCTTCAGGTGAAAGAGACATTAACCCTTAGCTATCTGTTTATGACAGGCGGGGCCTGGGAAGGGGAGAGGAGAAGCAGGGGGCAGGGCCTCATTGCGGGGCTAAGGTCTGTCCAGCCTCCCCCAACCAGGAAAAGGCTGGTGCTACCCCGAGCATCAGGCACAGAGCAGCACTGCTGGGAATCTGGGACAAATGCTGTCTTGGAATGATTCATCTAAGTACTATGCTTTGAGACTGTCCCACCCAATTCATGTTGGGTGGTCACCCTAAGGCCAAAGCCGCAACTTGGGGGACAGCTCCAGCCGCACATGGCCAGGGTTTTGGGGAGAAGGAGGGCACTAATACCGTGCTCCCCACATTGGCTTTCTCCAGAGGGCTTTGAGTAACTTCTCTGGTGAGAAGGAAGTTGTCTTTAATGTACTCAATTTACTCTTTCATATGAAAAAACAAGAGAAGTAGAAGGGTAGAGGAACAAAGCAATGCAAGTTCAAAAAGAAGAGGGAAGTGATGTCAATGGTTAGATATACATTTGAAAGTTCACAGTGGTTCTAAATGTTCAAAGCATTGGGCTGGCACATGATTGTCACTGACACATATGGGAATCCTAACATACAACATACCAAACACTTTGAATGTTAAAGGGCACACGTACAGGGCTCTTGTTTTTAATTCTAGTATTTTAAAAAAATAGAATCAACTATAAATAACAGGCTCTCTTAAAATAGTCAAGCCACTCAAGCTTTGTTCTTCTTGTTTATATTGTTATCAGAGGAAAGTGAAGCTTTATGGTCTATCATACTGTTCGTTCCATGCATATATTTACAGGTATTGGAAGCTACAGACAAAATAGCTTTAGAAGTCAGCCATAGTCTTATTAGTCATATCTGCACTACCACTTTAACAAGATGGGCTGTAGCCCTACTACATACTTTTTAAAATCCATCCTTGTGACCACAATCAAACTCTACTAAGGTGATAGTCTTGAACATAGTTTAGTACTTCTTGTGTATTCCCTTTGATTTTCAGGCACTTGCAGTTGGTTTTCTGAGCACATTTCATAACTTCCCTCCGTATACATGTGTTTTTAGGTTCTCTGTCTGATTGCACACAGTATTTCCTCCTTTGGTAGGAGGGAGGAGGGGGGCGGAGAGGGGAGGCTAATATTTCCCGTCAGATTGATTTAGAGCTCCCCCTGCTGGTGAGATGCTATTACAACACATCCATCCTAAAAAGTGAAATATGCCTGTACTTCATCTCAGAATAAACGTTTATTTTTAAAATGGTTCAATAAAATCAAAATGGCAACTTATTAGTGCTTAGCTACTACAGCAATGGCTGCTCTAGAAATATTTTGGTTTCATTATCTAGATGAATAGATTTGTAGAAATGTTTTCTCACATGTACTGTTTTGTGAGTTTGTGATAGGGGCAGCATCAAACATTCTAGAACAGAGCAATTGTCATACTGAATCTGACCAGTGATCTGTGCAGCCATGTTGTCTAGTATCCTGTCTCTAAAGGGCCCCAGTACAATATGTCAGGGACTTACATAAGGCTTTAGGTACCAGTTTGGAAAATCTTGGTTTTAACATAGTATTAGGGCCATGAAAAAGGGGAAAATATGTCATACAGAGTAATTGTTCCTTATCCCTTGTAGCTTGTTCACTCCCCTTTTTTCTCTAGGGCCTGCAATTGTGGAACACTAGATACGTTGATGGTCTATCTACGGACAGAAAATACCGACTCTGAGAGGTGATTGATTCCTGAGAGATGTGCTGGCTCATTTACAAATACAGAACTATCCTTGAGGAAAACAAATGTCTTCCTCACCAGGTGAAGAGAGCACTCCATCCTAAATCCCAGAGCAGAGTGCAGAATCGAGATATAACTGGGAAAGAGCGAGAGAGAAAGAGAGAGAGAGAGAGTGTATGAGAGAGAGAGAATGGAACTAGGATTTTACCCCAAGAGTTCATGTTCTTCAAACAAATTTAGCTAGTAAAGGAATGGAGGCCTAGTTTTATCAAAGTATGTTTGAGACTTTTAAACTAACTTTTAGATTCTCTTTTTAGAAATATCTTTTTTTTTAATAAAACTTTTCAGAAATTCCTCATTCTTTCATGAAAAGGATAACAGTTCAGTTTTCATTTGATTACAAAATGTAGAAGTGTTGTTTCACATTTTTGGTCACTTGATGGCACTAAACTAACACTGTATACATATTAATAACCCACAACATGAGAAGATTTATTTGCTAGTGTACTTTTGTAATGCTTGGCCTGAAGCAAAGTGCTTTGTTTTGTTCAGGGCTAGTTTCACATGTAATAAGATTAACAAAACCAAACAAAAATCAGTTGTGAAATTCTACCTCAGAGATCAACAAGCCTGTCTGCTTGGTTAAGTGTCTGCTTGTCCTATGTGTTCTTACCTGTCCTGTAAAAGTTAATTCATGGAATATTTCTAATAATCTGAAAAATAATGTAATATATAGCAGTGTGCAAATAAATTACTGTAGTTTAATGTAAAACATAAAACCCCAAATCCTTCCCACACAAAACCTTAGGCAGACATATTTGCAGCCTTAGAACCATGAGTTTCTGCCAAACTATGCAGTCAGGAGGTTGGTCCACCCTATTTATGTAGTGGGCAGGGAACATGGCCAGCCTGACCCATGCATATCCCAAAATCCACAGAGAAATCCCCATAAACTTAAATTTTGGCTAGCTGGATTATCCAGGAAAATGTCTGCACTCTGTTTGGTTCTCTTCAGAACCCTAATTCCCCATTAGTAACAATGAGCTCTCTGAGGAGTTTTCAGGGAAATGATGCTATGGAGTGCAACTTCTCCCCACCTAGCCACACGCCTAAAATCAGACTAACCATGACTGAGTAGAGTTTACACAGCGTGACTTCCACAGAGTTGAATACAGAGATGTGATTCCACTCTTACCCCAATTTGTGACCTAATGGGGCAGATTCTCTTGCAGTTATAAAACTGGAGGACAAAATGTGGTCCTTGCCCTTGTATTTTAAAACAATCCTTTTCCCATCAAGAAGTTTTAGAATTACATTTAACACTTTTTTTTTACTTTGTTTCCCTTCCTGCTTTAGTACTGATTATATTTGCAACTCCTTGTACTACAGAACTTTGATGATCCTGGCAGAAGGATAAACCACCAAGCGGTTTACAACTACTTCTGGTGCATTGAGCAAGGTTAATCTGTTAGGATCAGATGGATGTTTCTCACATACCAATTTTTCACAGTTGCAGCGGGTGGATATTAATGATCTTCATTTCTTCCTCTCATCCACTTAATTTCTATGATACTTCAGACATGAAGAAGTGTATGCTTTTTTTGCCTGGTAGGTCTTGTGCCAGATATGACAATTTCCTGCAATCTTTGGGAGATCTTACTGAATTAAGTTTAAGTATCTTTGGAGTCCATTGTAAACTGCAAAGGTTATGTATTACTGCAGGCCTGGATCATCAAAGGACTGTATTGAACAATGTGGCAGACAAGAATGAACTTTTGGGGCAATATGTGTGAAGTGGATTTCCTAGGAAATATCTGGGGTGGGGGGGTGTTACAATTTCCCTCTCCTCTTTCCCCATCTGTGGTTATGCAAAAACCCATCCCTTTGAAACTATGCCCTCAGAAGGGTGATTGCCTGTTGATGTTTTTCCCAAGGTCTCAAGATCAAAGACCCAAATTGTGCAAAGGACTGACTCACAGATTCCTGGGTGTGCTTGTTCTGAGCTAACAGCTGCTATAGACTTGTAACCACAAAAAAATCCCCTTGGTGGGGTTTGAAGGACTGATCATCTGCCAGAGCTGTTGTTGGGATTGGAAGTGATCTCTGGTAAGCTTTTAGCATGTGTAGGTTCTTTTTTTATTTTTAATGTTTCTCTATGATGCTTTCACCTTAAGAATAAATGTGCTTGTGTAGAAACGGCTGTGCAGTAATCTATAATTCTGGGCAATTATACTGTTCATAGTACCTGAGACGAAAGCAAAACAGGCCTGCTGAGGCAAGCTGACTTACTGGGAAACTCATATTGTAGGCAGGGAGCAGTGCAGCCTGAACAAACAGTGGCTAGGAGGGAGAAAGATGTGGGTCTCTGCTCAAGCTGAGGAGCTAGGCGCCTAAAAGTTGATGCCCTTGCTGGATCACAAGGAGGAAATACCAGTGCAGTTGCCCTGAACTATGACAGATGTGTTGCTGCTCAACTAGGAAGTCCTTATCAACATATTTGGTTGGCTCCGTGACCTCATGTGACTCCATCCACTTAGAGCTCAGTTGTGTTTGTTGTTGGGGGGGTTTTTTGGCAAAAAATTTCATTAATTTCCTCAGCATACTGGGCCAAACTCTGCCTCAGTTACAACCAGGAAGTTAATGTGTTTGCACAAGATATATATTTGGGAAGAATTTGGCATTCTACTTAAAAGTAACTAGTTTTTTTGTGGGTTTCTGACTATAGTCTCACTAAATTTCATCCAAATATAATAAAACTTAATCTGATCATAAAATTGAATAAATGTGAGCTACACTAATAAAAAACCAGTTGAAAATCACACCATTCATTGTAGCACCAGTCAACTTTTATTTCTAAAATCAATATCAAGATCTTTTCAAAAGTGCCAGAAAAAATACGTGCATTTTTAGCCTTTTTTGCAGACAATCTGAGTACTGGAAGGCAAATCTGTATTTTATCACTGGAACCAACACTCACAGAAATAAGCCAAAAATCAGAAGGATAAGGGGAAGCCCATTAAAATCTTTTCTAAAACTACAGACAGTGATGGAAGCATTCTGATATTACACATCACAATCTCCTAATACTTCCCATAAGCCTGCTTGAATCACAGAACACAGAAAATTAATTTTTACAGCCATGGTAAAAATGATCATCATTTTAATTACTTGCAGTTCTTTGATTATAGTTGTAACCAGAATAATTAACTTTTCATGGCAGCTCAGAAGCTTTCTTTTCTTATATGATTGTACAGTTATCTCCTAAATTGTATTTGTTGAAATAGTATAAACTTGGCTAATTCTAAAGGTAATCAGGTTATAATGATATTGATAAGAAATATTAACCTCCATCCCTTCACCAAGGGCTAGATTCTGCTTTATGTGCCAACTGAAAGGACATGGAAAGTCAACTATCCTCTTATTCCTAAATACAGACCTTCCTCTAGAGCACTGCAGCATGTTGACAGAACAGTGCTGCTACCTGCATTGTTCCTGTTCAGTGTAGACCAAATCCTTTGCTCCTTAATCAAACAGATTCCAAATAAACCTTCGCTTGAGTAAGAACTGAGTAAAATTTAGAGTACCCTTATGACAAACAGTCCCTCCTTGGGACTCTCTGGTAGGGCACTCATGCACACTCACTGCACTACTCATGAATCATCTTCCCTCTTTTGCCCCTGATTAGCTCTCTTGGCAATTCACAGGGGCAGAACCATGGCTCTGTTCTCTGTCTTCATCCTTTTCAGTCCTTTTGGCCCAGAGCCTCAAAGGTATTTAGACAAAAGATGATGGGTGAAATCCTAGCTCCATTCCGATTAATAGTGAAACTCCCATTGACTTCAGTACAGTTAGGATTTCTCAGTTTCTACTCAGGCAACTTTTCTATAGATGTCAGGAGGTGTCTGCTTGGGGAAGTTCTAATTTTAGTATCATTTCATGCCCATGTTCCTGCTTTCACACAGCCTAGTCATTTTCATGAATTCACAGGGTAGGTTTGTACTGACAATGAAAACATTTTGTTACAGACATCAAACAAATTGTTAGTGTATGAATACTGAATGCTGCATTTGATACTGAAAAAAAAAAAAGGTATTGGGCCAGATCCTAAACTAGTATAACTTAGCATAACTCGGTGAGTCAATGAAGTTTTCCAATTTATGCCTGCTGAGAATCTGGCCCATGAAATTTTAAAAATAAAAATGCAACACCTATAAATTTGAACTCAATATCTGTGGAATAGAAGGCAGAGGCATTATCCACTGGGCTACATACCCTTTGGTTAAAAGCCATTGGAATTTAGAGATATTATTTTTGGCCACTGGAAAGCACTCATATTGTTCCATAAAAGAAAAAGAAACATGTGAATTCAAAAGAAAAATTAATAAAAAAGTAAAAAATAAGGGTATGGAGTTCACACAAAGTGCATGCTTTTGTTCTATACCAAGATCTACATGCGTGAAAAATTGCATGAAACGTCAGATTTAATTCAGTTTGTTTTGTTTTGTTTCTTCAGAAATTAAAAGCACTGGCAATAATAAGGATTTTTGCTCTGTGTTAACTCTCCATTTCTCTATTAATAAAGAATCTTTTAATGTTAATTGATCTTTAACAGTGCATGCAAGACCTAATGGTCTTTAGCAAAGAAATAAAATGGCAGTGCTTAGAACTGGCAATGCAATACCCAGAACCCTTGTCAGGTGCGTCCTGGGAACTGGCAGAGGAGGTTGTTTTTCAGTTACCCTGGGTGAGCATAAGAAATAATGGCCCTGATTCTCCACTCACTTAGCCTGGTGAACATCAGAAATAACTCCGCTGCAGTCAGTGGCATTACACAGAGATCAACCCAATGTGAGTGGAGACTAAGGAACAATGTATACGTAACTACACTAAATATAAATAGTCCTGCATTCTTTAACACTGAAGCCAATAGGAGCTTTTTGTGTTTAAGGAATGCAGGATCAGGCCAGAAGAGTACATGCAGCACCTGGGATGCATCCCTGCACAAATATGTCCTAAAAACAGAAAAGGGAATCATCCCAGTCAAGTGTTAAACTAATACCTTTATTGTAACCCTGCAAAAACAATTTCAAAATGTATCAGAACATCAGTAGAGAAATCCGGTTGTCGTGTATTTTTTGTTAAAGTAAAGTAACTTTCTCAGGTCATGTCATTTAAAAAAAATTTTGAATTTTGAAATGTAGGTCCAACACGTTGTTATGTTACATCCCAGGTAATGGACTATCATACAGCTATGATAAATGTCTCATTAGACAGGATGGATCATATAACCCCTTAGATCTAGAAAAGCTCCTCTTTTCTCACAGGAACAAAGCTGAACATGAATAATAAACCAACTAGTAGTTCTAAAGAGATAAGTGCTTTGGAGCAGAGCTATTATATTACACAGGTCCTCTCTTGTGGAAGGCAAAAGACAGAAGCATCAGAGAAACAACCTGTGAATGACTGAAAATATGAGGTATGAGGCCATATTAAACCCCTGAGTCAATTTTATCTGAAAATCAATGAGCCAAATTCTGTGCTCAGTTACTCAGGTGCAATTATCATAGTTTTCAATGTGTAAATGAGGGAAGATTTTGGTGCAGTGTCTGCCTTACATATCTGCCCAGGATAGTTATTTTGTTTACAAGTGGTCTTGAGTGGGGACTGCCCAAACCTATTAACAAAAGGCCCATCTCAAGGATATTATTCTAATGAACATTAAAATCCCTGCAGCAAGAAGGGAAACAAAAGGCCCCTTTTCAGTAGTGAGGAATATGTATTAGGAAAGACCAGGAAACCTGAGCCACATTAAGTGAACTTTAAACTAGTTTCTACTACTGTGGATTTTTTAGGATAGATAGGAGCCCAGGTTTAGTGAAGAAGTTGCAAGGCTTCTGGATCTAGATATACATCCCTGAGACTGACTGGACATAGGATCAGACACTGGCATGCACACATACCTAAATCCTGTGATGTGATGGCAAAGGCTTCTATACCATGCAAGAGTTTTAGGTAAGTGTCATTCTTAAAGTAGGGCCAAATCATGCACTCATGCAAAAATTCCCTTATAGGCATTAGGAAACTCTGCAAGGTTTCCCTTAAGCATTTTATCTGAATCTTCTGTCGAGGGTTAGGGGTTAGGAGAAAACTCATCAACTGCCTCCCTTCCCCCAACATCCGTATAGCTAATGGGAATGCAGTACAGCGCTCTCTGAAAGCTAGTGCTTTGATTGATATGTTGAAATTTTCAAACAAGGGGGCCTACTTTGAAATAATTTGCACTGTTAAATCCATGTCTTACCCTCCTATTCAGAGGTGCTGAACCCCCACTGACTGCAAGAAGAGTCACTTCACTCAGCACCTCTAAGAAATAGGTGGATGAATGTTGGTTTAGCTGCCTAACTTTAAAATCTCACTTTTGTAAAATGTGGCCATATTTTCTAACTAACTATTTGGCAGATAAAATATGTGTAATTGATCCACTTAGATCAAAATTGACATTCAGTTACTAGTTTCAAAAAGTTCAAGGCATATTAGTATAAACATTATATAGGCTTAACTAAAGAAAATTCTTTCTTGTTATTGTAAAAGGCAGAAAATGTTAAGATAAAAATTTCCATTTGCCATATGGTCTTCAGGTGATTTGATATAATTCAAAACAGATATTCAGTAGCCTAATAGATTTACTGTACCAGAGATGAGCATTCACTTGAAATAATTTTTTTTACTTGGCTTCTTAAGCCTTGATTCTTCTGCAGGCATTAGAAGCACAATTACAGCAGCAAAGCAAATTCCAAATTCAGTCCGCAAGTCTACATTATCAAAACTCCTTCCACTGGAAAAATATTCATGTCAGGCTTGAAATACTTTAATCATATTTTTCCTCTTGATCCACCAATGCAGTATATGAGGATATGATGTAGCAAAGCTAGAAACTACTCAGAAAAAGCCCTTCTGTATGTTGTCTGAGTCATTTCAGAGAACTGCTATTTGAGTCTGAGCTTAGGCTCATGGTTTTTCAGTTTTAACATGATTATGAGCATGCATGACTACCATCTGTACTGGAGTTCACATACTGTCAGTTTTAGAGCAGATCACAGTGGTTCCAAGCACACTTTGGTTTATTTTATTCTTCCGTCTACTGCAACAAGGATAGTGCTGAGTGTGTCCTTTCTTTCTTTCTTTCTTTCTCATCAAAATAGAAGTGCCAGAGTGAAACCATTGATTTCAAGTGAGGAAATCCTCACACAGAATGATTGCACAGACTAATGACATTTAGATATGTGCCTGAGTCAGGACTGGTTCTAACAAAGCCTTTCATTTGGATTCCTATTTACAAGTTATGACTTTTCCCCCCCACCACCTACCTCAAGTAGCACTGCCCTATCAGACGGAGTGTTAGTTCCATGGAATGAGTGACACTAGGGAACATATCCAAAATTGGTGCATGTATTTTCCCCCAGGGGGACTGAATGATCTCCACAGAGATCCTAGTCAGATTGTACCTGTTACCAGTATCACAGGAGAATGGTTTGTAAACATCTCACTATCTGTTCAACCTATCCCTGGTGAAATGAGGCCATAATGACTAAGAGACCTGCTGTGACTGCAGTTTGGCAGCATTGAATGAACTGGCATTGGCTTTAGAAATAAGATAGATAGATAGATAATTAATTACTAGAAAGTTATTTTCATTGCGCCTCCTCAATTACTACTTGGTCAATATTGAGTATCACAAGGAATACCCCTTGAAACAAATGCAGCCAATATAAATTTTGCCATATGTGGCCTACAAACATGAATGTTTTGCTCTATACACTGCCTCAAACATGTGAATCAAAGAATAGCATTATAAAAGGCCTTTCCCATTGCTAACTTCTAGGTGATATCCATTCTCTTGGCAATTCAGGACTTTTCCCTGTAGTATATTCTCAATTATTTGACCAGTCTAGTTTTAAATTACTGAAGTAGTGGTGTGTCCACTATTTCTTTGAAAGGCTTGCACATACCAACAAAATACTGTCAGAATCCCATAATTACTTTAGCCAGGGCCTCACAAATGCAGCCATACATATCCCACATCTCTACAGTTGGTCACAGGCTCAGCATGTGACCTAGCATAACTATGCTAATAGATATGGTAACCTATGAGCATGCCCAGTGTGAACTAGACATTGCTAGAAGCGGGAGCAGACTCCAACTGAATTAAGTAGTATATTAACAAAAAGTGTGTCTTCTTCTGCCTCTGGAATGTTTACTAAACTTTACAGTTGCCTTTGCTAGTCCCCTATCTAATGTGGAATCTCTTACTGGCTCAGGTCTCAATTGTGCCTTAGAGGCACAGCAATGCATTGAGAGTGGTGGAGAGGTGCACTGCCCTACCAGGAGCTCTGAGGCATTGTATGTGTGGCTCTAAGAATTTCCAGGGAGCATAGCCACCTTTTCAGAAGATGTACTGTGTACTCCCTTCCAAGCTCAGCCAACATAGCTGGCCAGTACTGGGAGAGGGGTGGCCATGGCTGCCTCTACCACAACTTTCTTACTCTTTTTGAGGTGGCTAGAAGTAATAACCAGGATTATCCTGACTTCCAAAGAAGCTCAAGAATTGCAGGTGTAGTCCTGCTCAGGAGCACAACAGGGAAGAGGGAATGCTTTCACCCTCCCCCATTTTCTCTTGTACACCCATGCAACAGTTGGGTACAACCTTGCCGATAGAGTGCTCTAACTATTGCTGTTGGGTATCACAAGCCGACACTTCATCACAGAATACAGAGGTACACGTGGTAAGTACAATGAAACTAAATACTCTTTCTATCCATGTACTAACATGACTGCAGCTCCTAGTTAAAAGCAGGTGAAACAATACTTAGCTGAGCAAAGAAAGTTAATTGGTATGTGGATCATATTATGAAATAAAAAGTAAAAAATTATAGTGCAGACATATTGACTCTTGCTAGCTCTTGTTTCTGTTGGGATTCCAAGAAAAATTAATAACTGACCTACTATATAGTACTGTTCTCTTATTACTTCCTTGAGACTTTCACCAGAAATTGAGCTCTTGAGTGCATTGGATATTTCTGGTTCTTTTGATGATTTGCTGTAATGTTAATCTCCATAATGTGGTTATGTTAACACCTTCCTGCTGCTACACCGAATTTCACCTTCAGACACAGGAGGAGTGAATTTTTAGAGAGGGATAATCCAGGTCTCAGCAGTAGTGGATTTTGGAAAAGTGACTGAAATATAACCCAGGCTGGGCCCACTCATCCGGCAGACTGAAGCTGAGGCAGCTTAGCAAGAAACGAGTCTTTAAAGATTTTGTATGCTGGTATTCCAGTAACACACTACTTTCTTGAAACATGTAGGGCACCTATAAGGACCAGAAAGCAATATTTCTTGGGTGCTCTCAGACCTGAAAAAGATTTAGACAGAAGCTCTAATCTATCAGCTGCCTCTGACACCACTGACCAGGAGGGTTTGATGACATGGCAGCAGACTCTGGCAGGATGAAGGCACATGAACACTTTGTTCTCCTTTCTCTGAGAGAACCCAAAGGTTAGTATTGAGAGTTTGCTACTGAAAGTCTCTCTCATTTCAACTGCTTCAAAATTATGCTCAGATACTATAGTGAAGGGGGCCATATAAGTATAACAGATAATTTTGTCACCTTTTCAGTAACTTTATGAGACCACAGAGGGATGGAGTGAGGCAGTCTGAATGCCAGTGCCATCATGCTGATATCACAGCACTGGGTCTCTTTTTCATTTGAGCCAAGTGGGCTTTCCCTCAGTTTTGCCAATTTTAACTGACACAGCCTTAGTGAGAGCTACTTGGCTGAGAAAGATGGAGCTGATGCTCAATGGCCAAGGAACATTTCTCAAAGAGACAGAGGAGTTGTTATCTGACCCATCATAGAGTGATTCTGCCCATCTGTTGCTAGGAAAGTAAGCAGATAGCTACATTTAGAAGATCAAGTTGCTGAGGTGGCCAAATGTAGGGTGGTTGGTTTATTTTGTTTTATTTTATTCTATTTTATTTTTCATGGCTCAGAGGCTATAACTTTTCCTTTCCTATCATAGCGTGGTTAGCCATGCCTTGTCATCTCATGATACAGCAAGGTGCTTGGAACACTATTCAGAATCTTTAACCAGGCTGTGGTGCTCTACCCACTTCGTGGAGCTTGTTAGAAGGAATGCATGACATCTGTGCTTGCTTTTCATTTTTTCATGGGCCATTCCAGTTGTTCTTTTACCAGTAAATCCCAATATGGTTTGAGTTCTGGCTGCCTTATAGACCATGGAACAGATTCTCAGACCTACTCGGCTCCCTATGTGCTGCTCAGACAATGCAAAGTCAGTGGCAAGCTACTGCAAGACCCCTTCTGGGTATTCTCCTAGTGTAGGTGAGCCCAAGTAGGTGTAGAGTCAGCACAACAACTACTAAAACTTCCCTCACAGTCCCAAGTACTGCTGGTGTGTTGCGGGGGGTGGAAAATGGCCATAGTGAAACATGCTCCTGCTATCTCTAGCTTGTGCATGCTAAGTAGGTGAGCATAATCATCAGACAAGGCTGCTCTAACCTGGTCCTGGGGCCAGGCAGAGAATCAAGGAGCCATAATAGGCTCCTCGATAACCTCTTATCTTTGGTGCACCCAGCATAAGCGTAAACAGGCTGCAGAGCTAAATTAACTTCACTTCTCTTCTGATACTGCAGAAGATGAGCTTAGTTTGGAGCTCTTGAGGTAATGTTCGGTTCAAGGCTGCTGGTGGTACAAAAGCCTTGACCCAACAACTATCCCATCTTGCTGATCTAATAGAGCCCCAGCAAGGCTCACCAGTTTACACAGGTATTTGATTAAGGGGATTTTGGGGATGGGTTGAAAATTCCATTTTTTTTAATAGGAGACAAGTTTAGTATCTTAACTGGCATTGAATAAAATGTGTAATGTTATATAGCTGATGTATTTAGCTGCATGCCCCAAGATAGTTAATATTCAGCACATATTACAAAGCAAGAACAAATGTAATTATATAAGCCATAATAGGCTCTCTGAAAGGAAGTTTGGAAAGTCAAACTGGGAGTCATTCTCTCTTAAGGCGAAAACAACATTTAATTTTCTCTTTGAAATCCCAGCAAGGAAGGGTTGAACTTGTTCAGACAAAGAATGAACCAAACTGAACCTTCTATCTCAAATTCAATGATCTTTTGATGTTTATAAAAGTGTGGTTAATATTTTTTTATGATTTTCTTTTTCCGTTCAATTTTTTGTGATTCTCCACTTCCCGATTATTCTGGATGCCAAATAGTGAAATATGCCAGAGTGGTGTTCTTGCTTATTTTCCAACTTGGTTGTTAACAGGAAATAACAGAAATCTTACAACAAAGCCAGTTTGAATATGATTGCTAGTCCAATTTTTCGGATTCAAGCATGTATCCAAAGTTTGAATACTTAATCATAATACTTTATACTTCCATAGTGCCTTCCATCTAGGGATCTCAAAGTCCTTTATAAACCTTTGCAATCCTTAGGTACTGCTTTAACTACTTTCCAAATAGACCCTTTCAATCTCTCTATGAACACGCATCACTAATCTCAGCATTAGGAGAAAATATCTCCCACCTAGTCTTTACAGATTTGGTATCAGGCCTTATGTTGTCCTTGATGATGATAGATGGCCAGCCACTAAGTTAATGAAAAAACTGCAGTAAGGAAAACATAAAAATGGCAGAAACCAGGCAACTGTTCAGACCATGAAATGAGGTGAACATACTTAGGATTTGATACCTTGACTTTTCGTCTTAATCTTAGTTTGACTTGGTTTAGTTGGAACCACTGGGAGGAGCATCTTCTGTCAATTACTGAGGGGAAGTCCTTCCCCCAGCAGAGCAAACCCATCTGAGCGGGGGCACTGAGTTGTTATATGTTCCATGGTATGTTTTGGGTGACAACAGCTGTACCCTGGAGAGTCTTTAATTTTCCACTATGCAGCACGTATCTACATCTGCCATGGTGTGTGTGGATGCCGTTTAGGGTTGCCCGTGATCTTCATGGTAGATCAAAACCAGAGTCCTTCTGCATAGGGTCTTTCACAAGGTCTTTATTTGTGACTTCCTGTGAACTTCATTCGGCCTTCCAAGCTGCATCAGGGTTGAAGTTGCATAAATGCATGTGTCCAAATGGGCTTATGCGACTTCAGGCAGTGATGAGGGACATTGTTAAGGTCCTGGTAGATGGGGAGACGTTCATTTTCCACGATCCCCTGGAATTCCCAAAGAGTTGTGGTATTGCAGCAAATGGATGGGGAAAGTGATGTGCATCAGCACCAGCAGCCAAGGTGTTGGGGTCGAATCAAGGGTTCCAGTGATGCACCACATTGTAGTGTTCAGTTGGACATCAACAAGATGAGTATGGCTTCTTCTGGTCCATACCGGTGCATAGCACTCGGTTATGGAGCGCACAAGGGCCATTGCTGATGTCACTGTCCATTTAAAAGAGAAGAAATTAAGGCAGAGGGGAAGGGAAATATTTTAGTAAGATGTGAAGGGCTGCTTTTGCTCCTACCCAAATTATCTTTTTCAGTGAATGTACAAGTATACCAATGTATGCAAGATTAAACTCTAATAGAATTGTTTTGAGCATTTATTATTATGTTTCTATTTCTTACAATATATATGTGGATTATTAACAATTTCCTTTTGTTATTCCATTTCTTTCATTTTTGACTTGTTGGAGGCAGACAATTCAGCTACATACAATGTCAGCTAAAATAAATATATTAGCACAACCCAACCACAATCAAATGAGCCAAATAACTGATCTGAAAAGGGAAGGTAAAGCCAATAATTTAAGACAGAGGTGATCAAATTGTTGGATTCATGGGCCATGTGCAGTGGCAGTATCATAATTTGTGAGGTTAAACTGTGGCATGATTATAGCTAACTGAAAACTTTAGCTGAGGCTCTCAACTGCAGCACTCTCAAGGACGATGCACTTTTGCCCACATACTGAACTGCATTTCAAGTCAATGATTTTTTACACCTGGTGTAGCTTTCCTCTCATTTTACACACTCCCTTCTGTTGAGAACATGCTTCTGTCTTCTATAAGTGCATGCCAAACATCGGCCACACAGGAACAGAGATGATTGCCAGTGGCTTGACTCTTTCTTTGCACCATAACTCCTGTGCAAGCAGATATTGGTCTCCCTCTAGTAGTTAGCCAGGCAGATGTATTGGACCCGAGGCACTGAAGCCCTGTACCCTGCAGGTCATTCAGTGTAAAAGGGGTGCACAACACTGACACCCTCTTTGAACAGATGTAAATCACTACATATGTAAATGACTGCACAGAGGATCAGGCCCGTAACCTCTGCAGCAGCAATGAGTGAACACAGTGCTAGGTGTCTCTCTATAGTAAAAAAAAAATGACATCTGTTTTTCTTTCTTTCTTTCTTTCTTTCTTTCTTTCTTTCTTTCTTTCTTTCTTTCTTTCTTTATTTAAAATGCAAAATTCTGTCTGCTAAATGCATTAGGAGAGGCTTGTGAGTTTCTAAATACCAGAGAGCCGTTCAAGTGCAAAACTGATGTTTTTTAGGAAAAAATATTCTTAATTTTTTCCCCATTCAAATATTGACTTGAACAACATATTTTTTTGTCTTTTTGTCAGGATTTCTGCCCCCTATTAGATCAACAGTTTCTTCTTTGCGAAAAAACACATCTGGCTTCTAAAATCAGCCTGTCCATCAATGAAACAGATGGTTTTGAAAGGGAGATCAGAAGGTGGGATTGCAGACTAGGTTACAGGCATATTTCCAAGTAGAATTTCCTTCATGGCAATTTTGTATGTTTGGAATATTCGATAAATATTGAAATTCAGTTTCATACTTGGGCTGTGCATTGTGGAGCATTATAATTTAAAGCTAATCTAGAGGACATCATTGGTCCATCAAAGCTAGCATTCTGCTGCCAGTAGTGACCAGAACCTGATTGCAAATGGCAAAAACCAAAATACACAACCACAAAAATAGTGTACTTGGGCAACTGTGCAATGCTAACCTTATAAGAAAAAAATCCTTCCTGACTCCTTACAGTTTATGCCAGGAAGCATGACATATGCTTAATAATACTTATTATACTTAATTATCTTAAATGCAAATGCTAGTAAGGTCCACATAATGGTCTCTTGGGGCTGGGAATTCCATACATTGTATGAAACAACAATTTCTTTGTATTTGTTCTTCATTTAGCTGCTTTTAGCTAAGTAACCTCTTCTTGTATTCGGACACTGGGAAAAAGCAGGATGTGACATTTTTTCACCATGCCCTATACCATAACTATAATACTAATCATTCGGATGGTCAGTACTGGTTTGTGAGTTTAAGAATTTAAAAAAATGAATGAATGAACAACAAAATACACAGTAAAAATGAACACCTTTAAGCACATATTTAAATCTTATTGGAGGAAATTCTATTTGGGAATATGCCCATAGTCTAATCTGCAACTATTTAAAAATCAACAGGATTTAAACATGTGCTTAAGTGCTTTGCTGAATAAGGTTGAATTGACACTTGTGTGCAGGATGGTGCTGATTCTATTCCACAAAATGGACCACAGCATGGCTCCTTATAGTTTTGAGAGTAGCAAACAGGTCTCAAAGATACAGCATAGACCAGTTTAAAAGATTAATAATTACGGGTAGGTAATAACCACTTTTTTCTTATTCTTCTCACTTTACCTTATTAGATGTCTATGGCTCTGATCTTACACTATTGAAGTCAATGGGAGTTTTGCTATTGACTTCAATAAGTGTAAGAACAAGCTCTCCCAAACAGCCTACTACTGTTATCACTGCTTGATTCCAGTTGTTCCCCATAGTTTATTAACATCACTGGATTTTTCATTTCAGAAATTGGACTCTTACTCCTCAGTTCACTACAGAGCCTGTTGGCTTCTCTAATTAATAGTAATGGGAGTAATGCACTCATGCATCAAGCAGAGAAAAGAGCCCTTCTTTTCGCCCTGTGATCTCTGTTTTTTCAGCTTGCAGCCACCCACTCTAATTTACACTCTTGACAACTATCTCATCCTTATTCTCTCCTCCATCCAGCATTCATATTTCTCAGCTAATAGCTTCCCCATCTCTTTTCTATCCAATATGCTTTGATCTATTTTTTCACAGCTTGAACAAGGTGTCATTGTCAAACTGTGGCCTCCAATTTTGTTTTTCATTTTCATGTGCATTTTGTCATTCTCCATTCAATAACTGAAGTCAGTGAGACGTAAGCATAGGCTTTGGGCTTTGCCAAAAAGGGATGGACTTAAGCTCATGCTTAACATTAAGCAGAGCTTCAGTGTTTTGCTGATTTGGGACCTGAGTGTTTCTTCACTTTCCTGCCTCCAAACTGTGGGGCCAATCTTGCACCTTTGAAGTCAATGGGAGCTTCAAAGGGTGCAGGAACATGCCCTGGATCAGGCTTTAAATACTCCTTCAACCTCCTATGATCCTTCTCCTGGTCTTTTCTGTTCCATTCCAGGAACCTCCTGAATCTTTCATCCTCCACTTTCTCTCTTGTTCAGCTCATTGTTAGGCCTCCCCTCACTGTGTCTTCACCAGTGCAAAGCAGCAGGACTGCCACATAACATAATGGAGCGCCTTCAGTTCTCCCCTTCTTCCATGGACCTACCCACCCATAATAATCACTAGTATGGCACTCTGTCCCTCTCTAGTGGTGGCTGGATCATGTTTAGAGTTTAATGTACCTGCTACACAGAGCTGGGTCTTTTAGTTCATGCTTAAGCTTTTAAAACCAGAGGTCCCAAATTCCATCCTGCTGCTAACCCACATTGGACAACAACCAGGAGAGAAAAAACCTTAAGTCCATTCAGTCATAGATTAGCTTTCATTGGATTTAAATATAATATAGTTTGCAGCTGGTTGAGGATCCGGTGGTGTCTCCAATAGTTATTGCAGCACAGCTACATATGAGCTGTTAGAAAAATAATCGCTTTTGTCCCCTTTTTTAAATATATATTGTTATGATATGCTCTAAGACACATGAGCCAGGAATACATATGTATACAATTACCAGTGGCCTTTCCTTTGTGTACATGTGAAATGTATTAACAGAGGCAATTTTATTGCCTCTTCCATAACCAGAGAAAATGTTGTTTCCCTCCTTGCCAAAACACTGGCAAAAAACAAACATCTGCCCACCTGCAGATATTAAAATGCTTGGACATTGAAAACAAAATGACTAGCAACAGAAATCATTTAATTTGCCTCTTTGCTTACACGTAGAAGGAAAAATAACCTTCCGCTCTGTGGATGTCAAACTGATTGTGGGATGGGTATGTAAGCTGAAAAGAAAATACTCACCAACAGAGATCATCTCATTGGTAAGACAAAGTGAACAGCTAAAAGTTACAAGTGATTAAAATGGGTCTGTACAGCGTCAAAGCAGAATAACCAACACCAGCGAATCCTTAACAGAACAACTGTACAAATATCAGTGACAAAGAATGTCACCACCACCAGAGTCCCCAGTGTCTCCATTGGCAAAAGGTAACAAATAGTGGGCCAGATCCTCAGCTAGTATAAATGGCATAGGTCTCTTGAAATCAATGAAGCTACATCAATTTACACCAGTTGAGACTCTGGTCCAATGGCTATTATAATACTAGCCCGGCAATTACAGGCTACAGTTGAAATGCCCTGACCAAGTGATTCTCACTCTGGCTTGAGAAATTCTTCATCCATTTCTGCCTCTGTGGTCCTTCACTTGTGGATCACCCTCTTTTCTTTCCCAAACACTAGAATACAGCACTTAGAAATCATGTATTCAAAAGCAAAATCACTGTGCTTGCTTTGGCTCCTTTTGGAGTATATTGTGCTACCATTCTGCACTTGATGGGATGGAAGCTAAAACAACACCTGTCAAAGCTGGTGTAATCAATATGTGGTTTAATACACCAAGGGATCTCTGAAAATCACAGGGTGGATGGACACCCAAATGCTGTCCATGGTGTGTGAAGACTGCCATTCTGACTGCGCTGGAAAAAGACACAATCCTGAAAATTCTGCCAGCTTAAGTAAATGTCTAGGACTTGGCATCAACAATCCACTAAGGCTTGCATCACAAGCGAGCGGTAGTCCTTGCAGTTCATATATTCCATGGATTGATGAGATCTACACAGAATGGTCATCAGCACAATTTGGGAAGCCAAGTTGTTCAAACCGCTCCGTGATTAGACACACACAGTGCACCTTGATCATATGCAGTGATTTATGCAATGTTAGTCAAATCCCTAGTGCAACCACCCCTGCTGCAGACTCCTCAGTCCCCTCTGTGGACTTCTCAACTCCAAGCTGAATAATCATGAAGCCAGTTTTCACACTCGCTGTTTGCCACTGGTGAGCAATGCTTTCATTGTAGTGGTCTGATGCTTTAATATCAAGGTGATAAATGCAGATGCAGAATGACATTTAGGATGAAGGTGTGATCATGGGAACCAATCCTGAAGTCCTTGGTCAGTCCCAAATAAGTTGTTCAGCCCTCATTTGGGAAATTCTGCAGCTGCTGCTGCCTTTCCCAGGGCTCCAGCACAACCCTGTCCCAGAGATGTTATGGCCCAAACATATTTTGCTCAGCCCTATAAAAATGTGTGCAAAATAAAGGCGCCAGTTTGCATTAGGGAAGGAGCTGCCTGAGCATCTCTCCAGCAGGCACAGCTGCAAGTTGATAAGATGATCTTGCTCTTTGCAGCTCTCAAACTCTTCCATCTCCAGATATCATTGCTTCAGTAGCTGCAGCAATTCCAGCTCTTCAACCACCGATTTGGCTCTCAGATGAAAGAGACTGCTCTGATCCTCCAAGATGGCCTCCATTTGGGGATATGTTCCAGAAATCGCAATGGTTGCTGTTGGGTGCTGAGATATTGACCCAGGATTTTTCCTCACCCTACAAAACCTTGCAGGATCTTCTTCAACCTCCTGGTTCAAGGAGCTGCTCTGTGAACTGTGGTTAGCAAAAAACTGAATGGTTAGTGTGGACATACTGCACTGGTGCAAATTGCTCGTGTTCAATCACATGAGTTCAAGATGCAGTGGTGCAATATTCTAGGCTAGACAAGCGTTGGAGTCAGTATGCTCTAAACTCTAGCACTGCATCTAGTAGAGCTGTGTGATTTCACTAGTTATTGTTATTTTTTTACATGATTATATGTGCCATGTTAAATTCTATTCAATAGTGACAGCAAAGGCAGCCTTAAATCAGTCTCCAAGAGCAGGACCATCATACGGAACTTACTTCATAATTTTCTTGAGCATTCTCTCTTAGACATACACCAAGATACTACTTACATTCACTGTACAAGCTCTTTCAGAGAATGATCCACCTTTATAATCTCCCTAAAATTTTTTATTTAAATTTGGGTTAGAATTTTCTTTACTCACTTGTACCAAAAATGTGACCTGTGAGAATTTGTCATCTCTCCTCACCGTGCTTTTATCCAGTTCTCTCTCTGTTCAGGTGTATAAGCACCTCAGGCACTGAGTTTTTGGAGACTTGCTATTAGCTATCTAGCCTCCATAGCTGCACTTACCTTTTGGTTGTAAGGAAAATTGCTCACTTATAATTATTTCTCTCTAAATGTAATGTGGACACTATTAGAGACCACAGCATTCAACCTACTCTTCTACTTCTTTGTACTTGTGTAAAGCCCCAGTGACTGGGAGGAGAGGGGGCAGGAGGACTAACAGTACAATAATCTTGTGATGGCTGATCTCAGCTGCGGAAGCTTGAGCTGGAAATGGGTCAGGGAACTCTGTGAAAGTTCAATCTTCTGGCCAAAACTGATTAGCTGGAGGAGATCTCCAATCAAAAACCTGGAAGGACACTGTAAATTCTGTGAGACCAGGAAAGGGTGGATTATATTTAGGGAGAGACAAAGACCCCACAGCAGAAATCACACTCAATCGGCACTGATTAAAACATTGTCAGAAATGTAGTTTTGGTGCTGTTCATGTTAATGGTCTATAGTACACAACATGAACAATATTAGTCAATATTTATTATTATTAATTATTATTATTTTATTAATGTTACAATAACATCTAGAGGCCTTAACTGAGATCGGGCCCTCTTGTGCTAGGACTGAGGAGAGACAGCACCGGCACCAAAAAGCTCTCAGTGTAAACTTCCAGTGGTAGTGGAAGCAGAGGTAAAGTGACTTGTTTAAGGGCACCCAGCAGGTCAGTGGCAGAGCCACTCTGAGTGCCCTATCCCCTGCTCTTTTCTACGAGTTACCACTGTGGTACAGATACATGCAGTCAAGAATGCTTTGTTTGTGTTCTCGCTACAATATTGAGATTGAGCTAATAGAATCTGACAATGTGAGAGGCTGATCTCATCTTAACTTTACAGAAACATATGGATGTCTCTTGAGAAGGGCAGGAGTTTTAGAGTGACCAACTTCCTCAGCCCATCCGCTGAGCTGGGCTAATGTTGACAGCCTGGTATTTGGTTCAGTGCTCTGCAATGTTAGCTTTCAGGAAAGTGAACTTATGGCGTTCAAAGTTACTCCATGCAGAGTAGTGACCTGCATTAATTTTGTGGCCTTCAGATAACACTGAACAATTTATCATGTGATCTTTCAATGTGTGCCAGCACTTGTGCTTAGACATGTTCAAGTGCGGCATTGTCTCCTGTTAGCAAAGTCATTACTGCATGTGAGGGTGTCACTGCTGTACTGTCAAGGAGTTAATTTCTCTTGGAAAAATACAAATCTCCTTGTTTGGACCAGACTTGCATTTAATTTGTCAAACTATGCACACAGGGATAGCCATTATCCTTTCTAGGGAACGGTGATTAGATCTGTACATAGGTTGGGGGTCTAATCACTGTTTTGTACAGTGATAATATATATTATAACCTCCTTTGCTTTATGTTTTTCTAGCAATACAATCTATCAGACACTCTATCTACTTTGCTAATTAGGCTGAGGGTTTGGGGGGATTTGTATACTGTAACTCCTAAATCTCCTCCCTGATTAGCCCTGCATTTACATTCACAAATTGTTTCTAGTATTCTTCTTATTTATTTATTATTGTAATACGTAACAATACAGTTACTAATATTATTATTAGGGAGTATTTATAGACTCACAGTAGGACCATGATGTCAGCTTTCAGCTCAGGAGGGCAACAAAAATTATTAGGGGGCTGGAGCACATGACTTATGAGAAGAGGCTAAGGGAACTGGGATTGTTTAGTCTGCAGAAGAGAAGAATGAGGGGGGATTTGATAGCTGCTTTCAACTACCTGCAAGGAGGTTCCAAGGAGGATGGATCTAGACTGTTCTCAGTGGTGATGGATGACAGAACAAGGAGTAATGGTCTCAAGTTGCAGTGGAGGAGGTTTAGGTTGGATATTAGGAAAAACTTTTTCACTAGGAGGGCGGTGAAGCCCTGGAATGGGTTACCTAGGGAGGTGATGGAATCTCCTTCCTTAGAGGTTTTTAAGGTCAGGCTGGGATGATTTAGCTGGGGACTGGTCCTGCTTTGAGCAGGGGATTGGACTAGATGACCTCCTGAGGTCTCTTCCAATCCTGATATTCTATGATTCTATGAGTAGCATCATCGTCCTGCCATGCTCCCCTGATATTGTGAGCTGCTGAAGGAAACAGCAGTAGAACTGCTTCTGTGTGCTAATCATACTAGGCAGGGAGCCTGATCTCCTACTTGACATACATTTTAAAAAAGCCTTTAAAGAAACAAATTGATGGAGTAAACATGGCGAATGGAGGGACTCTTTGGGGAACCTTCTTTGTCTCTGTCTGTGAGCACTGGCAGTTTTAGGAGTGAGTGAAGGCACTGCACGCCTTCTCTAAGGCCCACTGACATCAATGTTAAGGCCCTCACTGATGCCAAAGGTCATTGGATTGTGTAACAGGTTGAGAGGGAGAGGGCTCCCCTTGCATTGAGCACAACCTGTTTTTGAAGGGGCCAGGAGGCACTAGCAGGGGAAAATCCTCACCACAGAAGAAAGATTTGAGGGACTGAAAGGTTCAGTGAGTGGTGGGGAGGAGATATTCCTGGTCTGGCCTGTTTTGGGGAAGCAATGACTAGGGATGTCCTGGGAGGGTGGTGCCATAGCTGTCAACCCAGTAATTCAGGCCGATGGAACTTATAGATTCCACAAGTCAAATAACTCAAAAATTCTCTCATTTTATTAAAAAAAAATCTAGGCCATGAAATGTAAAATATCTGCATTAACACAATGTGAAATTTGCCTAGTTAAAAGCACAAAAAGTCAAGAAATGCAAAAGTTAAGATCCCCTCAGCAGCATTGGCTTGGCTATAGAACACTGATGTAGTATAGCAAGGTGTGACGCTGAGCAGATCAAGAGTGACTACAGGGCTCTGGGAGTACGGGTTAAGGAGTTTGGAGCGCAGGTGGTATTCTCTTCGATTCTTCCTGTTGAAGGTAGGGGTCCGGGCAGAGACAGATGCATCGTGGAGGTGAATGCCTGGCTGCGAAGATGGTGTCGCCAGGAGGGCTTTGGCTTCCTCGACCACGGGATGCTATTTGAGGAAGGACTGCTAGGAACAGATGGCGTTCACCTTTCGAAGAGGGGAAAGGCCTTATTTGCGCACAGACTGGCTAACCTAGTAAGGAGGGCTTTAAACTAGGTTCGACGGGGACAGGTGAGCAAAGCCCACAGGTAAGTGGGGAACAAGACCTGGGAGATGGGTTGGAAACAGGAGGGAGCACGGGCTATAATGGCAGAGAGGAAGGAGGGTCAGGGCAAAGCTGGGAGGCAAGATCAAACCAGTATCTTAGATGCCTTTATACAAATGCAAGAAGTATGGGTAATAAGCAGGAAGAACTGGAAGTGCTAATAAATAAATACAACTATGACATTATTGGCATTACTGAAACTTGGTGGGATAATACACATGACTGGAATGTTGGTGTGGATGGGTATAGTTTACTCAGGAAGGATAGACAGGGGAAAAAGGGAGGAGGTGTTGCCTTATATATTAAAAATGTACACACTTGGACTGAGGTGGAGATGGACATAGGAGATGGAAGGGTGGAGAGTCTCTGGGTCAGGCTAAAAGGGGTAAAAAACACAGGTGATGTCATGCTGGGAGTCTACTACAGGCCACCTAATCAGGCGGAAGAGGTGGATGAGGCTTTTTTCAAACAACTAACAAAATCATCCAAAGCCCAAGATTTGGTGGTGATGGGGGACTTCAACTATCCAGATATATGTTGGGAAAATAACACTGCGGGGCACAGACTATCCAATAAGTTCCTGGACTGCATTGCAGACAACTTTTTATTTCAGAAAGTTGAAAAAGCTACTAGGGGGGAAGCTGTTCTAGACTTGATTTTAACAAATAGGGAGGAACTTGTTGAGAATTTGAAAGTAGAAGGAAGCTTGGCTGAAAGTGATCATGAAATCATAGAATTTGCAATTCTAAGGAAGGGTAGAAGGAAGTACAGCAGAATAGAGACAATGGATTTCAGGAAGGCGGATTTTGGTAAGCTCAGAGAGCTGATAGGCAAGGTCCCATGGGAATTAAGACTTAAGGGAAAAACAACTGAGGAAAGTTGGCAGTTTTTCAAAGGGACGCTATTAAGGGCCCGAAAGCAAGTTATTCCGATGGTTAGGAAAGATAGAAGATGTGGCAAAAGACCACCTTGGCTTACCCTTGAGATCTTGCGTGACCTACAAAATAAAAAGGCGTCATATAAAAAATGGAAACTAGGTCAGATCACGAAGGATGAATATAGGCAAATAACACAGGAGTGCAGAGGCAAGATTAGAAAAGCAAAGGCACAAAATGAACTCAAACTAGCTATGGGAATAAAGGGAAACAAGAAGACTTTTTATCAATACATTAGAAGCAAGAGGAAGACTAAGGACAGGGTAGGCCCACTGCTCAATGAGGAGGGGGTAACAGTAACGGGAGACTTGGAAATGGCAGAGATGCTTAATGACTTCTTTGTGTCGGTCTTCACTGAGAAGTCTGAAGGAATGTCTAGTATAGTGAATGCTTATGGGAAGAGGGTAGGTTTAGAAGAGAAAATAAGAAAAGAGCAAGTAAAAAATCACTTAGAAAAGTTAGATGCCTGCAAGTCACCAGGGCCTGATGAAATGCATCCTAGAATACTCAAGGAGTTAATGGAAGAGGTATCTGAGCCTCTAGCTATTATCTTTGGGAAATCATGGGAGACAGGGGAGATTCCAGAAGACTGGAAGGGGGCAAATATAGTGCCCATCTATAAAAAGGGAAATAAAAACAACCCAGGAAACTACAGACCAGTTAGTTTAACTTCTGTGCCAGGGAAGATAATGGAGCAGGTAATCAAAGAAATCATCTGCAAACACTTGGAAGGTGGTAAGGTGATAGGGAATAGCCAGCATGGATTTGTAAAGAACAAATCATGTCAAACTAATCTGATAGCGTTCTTTGATAGGATAACGAGCCTTGTGGATAAGGGAGAAGCGGTGGATGTGATATACCTAGACTTTAGTAAGGCATTTGATACGGTCTCGCATGATATTCTTATAGATAAACTAGGAAAGTACAATTTAGATGGGGCTACTATAAGGTGGGTGCATAACTGGCTGGATAACCGTACTCAGAGAGTAGTTGTTAATGGCTCCCAATCCTGCTGGAAAGGTATAACAAGTGGGGTTCCGCAGGGGTCTGTTTTGGGACCGGTTCTGTTCAATATCTTCATCAACGATTTAGATGTTGGCATAGAAAGTACGCTTATTAAGTTTGCAGATGATACCAAACTGGGAGGGATTTCAACTGCTTTGGAGGACAGGGTCAAAATTCAAAATGATCTGGACAAGTTGGAGAAATGGTCTGAGGTAAACAGGATGAAGTTCAATAAAGATAAATGCAAAGTGCTCCACTTAGGAAGGAACAATCAGTTTCACACATATAGAATGGGAAGAGACTGTCTAGGAAGGAGTATGGCAGAAAGAGATCTAGGAGTCATAGTGGACCACAAGCTTAATATGAGTCAACGATGTGATACTGTTGCAAAAAAAGCAAACATGATTCTGGGATGCATTAACAGGTGTGTTGTAAACAAGACACGAGAAGTCATTCTTCCGCTTTACTCTGCGCTGGTCAGGCCTCAGCTGGAGTATTGTGTCCAGTTCTGGGCACCGCATTTCAAGAAAGATGTGGAGAAATTGGAGAGGGTCCAGAGAAGAGCAACAAGAATGATTAAAGGTCTTGAGAACATGACCTATGAAGGAAGGCTGAAGGAATTGGGTTTGTTTAGTTTGGAAAAGAGAAGACTGAGAGGGGACATGATAGCAGTTTTCAGGTATCTGAAAGGGTGTCATCAGGAGGAGGGAGAAAACTTGTTCATCTTAGCCTCCAATGATAGAACAAGAAGCAATGGGCTTAAACTGCAGCAAGGGAGATTTAGGTTGGACATTAGAAAAAAGTTCCTAACTGTCAGGGTAGTTAAACACTGGAATAGACTGCCTAGGGAAGTTGTGGAATCTCCATCTCTGGAGATATTTAAGAGTAGGTTAGATAAATGTCTATCAGGGATGGTCTAGACAGTATTTGGTCCTGCCATGAGGGCAGGGGACTGGACTCGATGACCTCTTGAGGTCCCTTCCAGTCCTAGAGTCTATGAGTCTATGAGTCTATATTTTTGTTTTTCTGGTTTTCTGTGTAGCTTATATTCTGTATTAGTTTTTAAGCAGTCAAATGTCTATTGGAAAGTATATGTGAAGCTCAGTGCAGCTGAATTTATCTTACTATTGGAAGCTTAATTTTTGCATACCCTATTTTTTTAAATTTTAACTGCGCAAACTTAATATAGCATTAATACAGCGGGTTGGATTTAATAAAGGTTTGAGCTGAAATAGAATCAAATGAGTTCTGGCAATTCTCTGAAGGCCATGGCTGTATTGATTTACAGCCAAGGGGGAAAGAGAAGAAGAAGGAAGCTCAAGATCATGGCTTTCTAGTTGTGGGAGCAGAGTTAAATTCTGATTTGAAGAGTAAAATCAGAGCCAGGGATAATGGGTGAAGGAACTTTTACTCAGGAGAAGAACCTCCTTCTCTGAAACTTTCAGCAGCAAGAAGTTATGGTTTAGCCATGAACTGGCAAAGTGTGGCTAGAGGGGAGACACGGGGCTCAGAGTTCAGGGTAATGGAGAGTTGTACAGTCAACTCAGTATAGAGGAGATCTCCAGAGATGAAAACATCACTGAGTTCTGCCATTTTGAGGAAACAGAGGAATGAAAATGGTCAAGGAAAGAGCCCAGCGGAGCTCTGTAACAGAAAGAATGAGAGCCACAAGGAAGGTATAAAGCTGAGTAGAAATTCCAGTAGATTCCATGAAAATCCTTCTTCTGGTCTATTTTCATTTCTAAGAGCCCTTGGATACTGAAATCCAGGAACTGGTAGATCAACAGACTCTTGATCTGTTCCAAACCCACTGGAACTAGTAGGAGCCAGTTGAAAACTTTAAATTGGAACTTGAGCGAAGACCATTTTAAAAAAGTTCAAGATTTAGGGTCAAACGTCGGCCCCTGTTAAGGCTGCTTTTTGCCACCCTCATGGTGCAAAGATGCCTTAAGTCTGGTTTAACAACTACCACCAGGATTCACTTGGCATCTGGAAATCCTTAGGTGGTAGATCCTTGGCCTAGCCACACTCTAACCCCAGTCCCATTGTAGGGGACGGATTGGGGACACGGCTAGAATGCTGCTGCATTTCATCCCTGGATAGGGGCTCTTGCAGCCAGGCAAAGTTTAAAGCAGATCCAAGGCTGCTCTAATCTGTGCTGGGGAGTCAAACCAGTGCCAGAATGAGTTGGGGGAAAGAGAAGTGACAAGTAGTAGAAAACTACTTTTTCCCACTGTCCTCAGCTGTGCTGAGTGCAGCTCCAGCAGAATTCAGGAGCTAACTCTTAGAATTTGAACTGTAAGAAAAGAGAGCTGGAAACACCAGCTTAATGCTCAAAGTAGTCAAGAAGCATTAAATGAGTCTCCGCATGGGAATAACTGCACTCCTAGGGATAATTGTTTGCAAGATCGAAGTGATTGATAGTATCAAAAGCTGCACGGAGCCCAAGTAGGAGCAGAATGGAGAGTGTCGGTGATCACAGGAAAGGAGAAGCAGAGAAGGGCAATCTGAGAATTGTGATATGTTCAAATGTACAAATGATATGATGCTGGTGAAATGCCTAAATTGGAGGAGCAACAGCTGGTGAAATCTGAGAGGTGCAAATTTTGAAAACAAAGTTTGGCTGCTTTATTCCCTATACATCAGGTCTGTGGCAATGTAGTTTTACATCAGCACGTACAACCATATGGAAAACAAGCTCCTCATGACATTAGGGAGAAGCTATCCTCAGATGTCTCTGTAGTGTAACCAAAGGTATTTAAAAATATGCTATGTCATGAAAATGTAGCGTATGGCAATTCCTGATGAGAGTTCAGCAGAAGAGCACACTGAGAGAGCTCTCTCTGGAAAAAAACATCTTGCTCAATGCCATTGCATCTGAACATTGCAAGTACAAATCTACAGAACAATAAATAAAACGCTGACACGATATTATTTTTAATTTGAGCTTTAAGTAGATATCAGAGATTATCTCTTCTCTTTTCATGTACATGTTGTTCGGAAATACAGAATAATATGAGGGAAAAAAGAATTAAAGCACCTAAATCAGCTGACTTATGGCTGAATTATGAAAAGACTTTTGAAAGTCTGAAACTCAAGTAATAAATAATAAATAAAATAATAATAATAATAATAAATAAATCCTTCAACTCTAGCTATGGGGTTATTTACTACACTGTTTTTGATGGGAATTAGGACAGAGTTCCAGGACACTATCCTGTTTCAATTAACCCCACACCCAGACCACTATTCCAGCCCTACAATGAGTATTGCTTTCTTTCATGGGAAAGTAAGAAATGCCAGTTGAAGAGCTGAAAAATCTGGTGAATGTTTTTTTATTCAGATGTTGGAGGCTTCAGATACAGAGCAATGGGAAAGCCGTGCTGAAGCCACAGGTCTGAGCTAGGGAGCAGAGCATGAGGTGAGAGGGGATATACAACGAAGTGGTCAGCACTGCATGAAGGAACTGATGGAACAACTGGAATATTATCATTCCTCAAATTCATTTGTTCTCGTTCCTGATTTCTTCCGTTCCTTTCTGATATCTTTTAACTTTCTTTCTCTAATGCCTTTTCATTTCTAAATCTTTATTTGCTTGTTCCAAAGAAGTAACAAAAACCTTTACTTTTTAAACGTGAGGCAAAAAATGGTGGCTTCTTACTGGGAAAAACTAGTCATATTTGTTCTCCTGTGAGCACAGATAGAAGCAATCAAAACTCATTGGATTCTTGTACTCTTACAAGTCCCCTACTATTTTCAAAGCCGTCATTTAAGCGCCAGTAGAAGATTGTATTCTCTAGATTTGGTCCTCTTCTAATTCTTCTGAAGAAAATGAAGTTATTTGAAACTATATTGCTTTGTGAAATAAGCAGCTGCAAAGCTCTACGCTATTTTTTTCTCTCTTTGAAGTAGGACATAAGGAAGTGCATGTGGTAAGTATACAAACACCGCTGGGTGATAAGAAACACAATTAAACCCATGAGTGATAATGAACAGATGCTTCCCTCACACAAATGCTTTTTCATATCAAATGAAATCTGGCTGTAAGATTTTATCTATGCTAAAAGTTTACCGTTACATTTTGAGAAAAATGCGATCTACCTTGACAGTGTCCCATCTGGTTATCTCCTCCTCTGGTCTTTTACCTTTGTGGGCATGTTCTTGTTTCTGTTAAACTGATTTTTCCTATCTGGGCAAAATGAAAAACAAAATGGCAGGTGACTTCTTGTGGGTCTTACAATATACAAATCAAGTGCATATGTACTATCAGAGACAGAGCATTCCTCACTGCTTCTTACTGGCCTTATTACTTCTCTTTAACAACAAGTAAAGCTGACTAATGAAGACAGACACTTGGGTCAAATTGGCTGCAGCCTTTATTAATAATAAATTGAACTAAACTCAGTGCAACTCAGAGCAGTAAGTTCTTGCCAAGTTCAGTCTGGAGCAGCATGTATTGATAAACTGGACAGCTCTGTGCACCCATCCACCAAGGCTGGCACCCTGGGCAAGTCAGACCCAGAGACTACCTGTCTGTGTCCTGACTGTGGTACCCCCTGGTATGCTGGGACTTCATGCAGTCACCCCCCACCCCAATTTGTTATTACTATTATTATTTGCATTGAAGCCTCATCTGATCAAAGCTCAGGACTCATTTTTACTAGGAACTGTACACGCTTACAGCAAACAATCTGATCCAAAATTGCTTACAATCTGTTGTAAATGGAGGGGAGGGGCAGTTTGGTGCCGTGGCAAGGGTGCTAGGCTGAACTTAGGTCTTACCCCATCTCTGCTCCTGATCTCCTGTGTGGTCTTGGGCAAATCACTTCACTGCTCTGTGCATCTGTTTCTACTCCCACCTTTGTCAATCTGGTCTGGTTTAGACTGTGAGCACCTCATGGCAGGGAAGGCCTTTTGTTCTGTATTTGCAGAATGCTGATCTTGGTTGGGCTTTCTTGGCACCAGTTTGACACTAATAACAATCATAATAATAAATGGTGAAGCCTTACCATATGGATGCTATTGTGGTAACATCCTGTGCTGTGAGGGCAGGTCACTTTATACAGCTGCTTCTCTGGCTCCTGCTTTATTGGAAAAGACACTCTTCAGCTTTGGTTTAAGTTTCCGTGAGAAGGAAAAGCTAGACAGTACATGCACTAACCCCACATGTCCTGGGTACACATGCCCAAAATAAGCACCCCACCAGGACAGAATACTTCTGGGCAGTCTGGAACGATACTCACACAGGGCATGAAACGAGCCACCAGCCTGACTCACAGTGCATCTCTTCTCCCAACTGATCCTCTTCTTGGATCGCTCCAGCTACGCCTGAGTGATTCCTGGAATTACTTGTCCTAGTCCTCCAGACAGGATAAACTCTTGTGCTTTTATTTAAGCTAGTAGTGACAGGATTATGATTTAGTAGTGAACCTCCTCATATCCCAGTCATTACCAGCTCTGGTTGCTGTGATGCAAGCCATCACAGCAAGCCAGATCAGTGGCACAGTGGAATCCCCAGCTTGCCTATCACAGTAAATTTACTGCTTGTGGAATAACTGTATTCCAGTTTTTTTATCTAACAGACTCTTAAGTGCATTGGGATCAAGATATCACTATAACGGTAAGTCACAGTATGAAACAAAGCATAAATTAGAAATTGCTTACGAGCTGCATAATTTACCTTGATCAGCGTTTTCCAGCATAGCCTTTTCATATTATAGAATGAAGCATAACTAATATGATGATAATTCACATGGCTGAATATAGTGCTACTGATAATAATAATACTTAGCAGTAGGAAACTGTCAAATGCATAGCCTCACTTCATAGCCATTATAGTCTTTCATAAGCGGTTTTATTTTATTCCTTGTAGGTTTTGCTTTAACTACTACAATATGCTTGGCACCAGTTACAAAAAATTCCTATTTTCTCTACAAATGTTATGAATTACTGCAGCAAAATCTGTCAAAATTGTATTTTATCTGTTCTGCTTGGAAACTAAAACTTCTCCACACCCACCACACCTGCTAATTCATTTTATCTAATCTGGGCTCTAACTCCATACACGATAAGCAAGAACAAGTCTACAGGTCTTTCTTCTCTGGGGCTTACATCATGGCACCAATCTGTAAGACCCCTCCCCTCAGTACATTATTAGATGTGTCTGAAGACCATATTGAGCCACATTATATGTTTCTCCGTTTCTGCTGGGCACAGAAAAGGGGGAAGGGTATTAAGGTGGCTTTAAGCATGGAGGTGACTAATTCTTAAGGGGAAATTAGTTTTGTTACCTGTCATTTTTGTTTTCCATACTAAGGCACCCAGTGGACTGGACATCATGCCTTGTGTAGCCTGGCACTGCTAGGAAGTCAACTCAGGCTGTACCTCTTTTATCTTTGAGGTTTAGATTCCAGCTGGTGGGCCATGGCAGCACTGTCCTGAGGAGGAAGGATAGGGCCTTTGACTTTCTCCACTAGGTCCAGTGCCGGTTGAACTTTCAGCTGTAACACTGTAAATATATATCTCTACCAGTGCATACATAAATGGGAGCATCTTCTCCCTGTGCTGCATATTAACTGGACTGAAGGTAGCCCTTGCTGAGGGCTAAGAAGGAAGGCTCTGTTTTGAGAACACAAGAAAATTTCCACCTTCTCTTGAAACAGAGCTGGTTCACGGCAAGTGTTTATTGCCTTGTTTGCTGATATTTTGCCCTTCGAAGGATGCTGTTACTTGTGATGCATCAGTCCAACATAGCATTCAACACATTCATTCTGCTTTTGGTTAAAGCCTAAGATCTCCTACACTTAGAAGTCTCTTTCTGGGCTTGATTCTATGTGCATTCAAAGCAATGGCAAAACTCCCTTTGATTCCAGTGGTACAGGACAGGTCCTTTCTAAGAAATCAGCATGGATTCAGACCTCTTGAACTGGATGTTTCCCTTAGGAAAAATTTTCTGATTCCTGTTGGAAAACGTCTGAGTAATCTGAGAGAAACTCCTACTTGTCCTCCTCAGAGGGGCAAAACAGACCATGTGGGAAGATGATTATTCTAAACCTATGCAAATAATTCATATCAGATTATTGATTTGATGAATTGTGCCTCTTTTGCTATTTGCACATTTACACCACAAGACCAATTTTCACAGTTCTTCACCACAGATTTCAGTTAATAGATCTCAACCTGTAGCTTGTTCTCGAGAAGTTCATTGTGAGCGGTCAATATTCAAACTATGTGCTCTTTGGAATGCTCACCCAGGTTACATGATATGTTTATGTTCTCTGGTTGCATGTGCATTACTCTTAAAAGCAGTTTTCTTGTGCAAATACTCATGATTACAGATTCCAAAGCCACATATTGTTCTGTATTGACATACTTGTGTTGAACGTTCCTGCTATTTTGCAGAAGAGTGTGGGGAGGGGGGATGCAAGCTCACACAAAATAATTGGTTTAGAAATTTCATTGAGCTTTGGCAGAGTGTTTTTACAACATTTAGCCAGCTTTAGATGTTCCTCTTCGAGTCCCTCTGACTCAGATATTTGTTTAACATGTTATAATCTTAGGTCTACAGATCCAGACTTGCTAGAGAGAAGTGCTGTGAGCCTGAAGCCACTCACTCAGAAGAAGGCAGAGATGGCATCGGGGGGGAATACTGCTGCATTCCAGCAGAAGGAGTCTGAATTCAAGGATAATAAATAGCTATAGCCAGATCTTGCCCAGCTATGATGCCAGGCCTATGTATGAGATCTTGATTCTTGACAAAGTGTTTGAAAAACTCCTGGTAACTGTAACCGTGGTGCTGGCATCTGGTCTGGATTCCTATGGGGGAGTAACCCTGAAGAGCTGTGTCCCATAATGCTCCTGTTTGCCATTTACTATGTAAAATCTTCAGTTGACACAGGTGATATCATTACAAAACTAAGCATAGGTCAATGCATTCTTCTCGTCTGCTGACTACGTTTACTTTCATTTCACGTCGCTGGGCCGTGTGACAGCCTTCGCTTAAATTTTCCTGTGGCTGTGCGCTGAAATTGTTTATTTTCCATCATTGCCTTTATGCCGTGACATGGAGTAGCCCCGACAACACCACATGGGGGTTTTTACACCCCCTGATGTTCATTAATTTACAATCTCATGAGTCTCATAACAAATAAAGTAATATGACTATATACATATGAAATCAAGGTTTGACACCCTATTGTGAAATTCCCGCAACCAGTATACTCATTAATGGAAATCCCCTTATTGAATGGAGAGTTCGGTAAAGAGGTTTCTGTTTACATATGTTCAAGTTCGCAGCACATTCAACACAATCATACAGAGAAAAGAGGCCTTCCGCCCTTGCTTGTTCCTTTGCTCCTGCTCATTCCCAGTCCAGCCACATTGCTTCACTCCAACACAAATATTATTATTTTCCAGAAAAGGGTCTGAAGAGAGAAGTCACAGTTAAAAAAAAAAGGGGAGGGGGGAGGGACAGCAATTTTTGATTTATGTTTTTAACCTTTTTAAATTAGATTTAGCTGTCAGCATTGTACATCCTGGACTCAGTGTCCAGCCCAAGTAAGGGCCTGGGATGCTGGGTGTCTCCATAGGAATCCTCTCTCTCCAAGCCTCAGAGTGACTCAGCGGCCTTCATATGACAGCCATTTCTTTCCAGTGGCTGAAGTAGTCCCCTGGCCTTTCCCGTGGCTCAACCCTGCCTTGCTTCCAGCCAGCTCCCTGAACAACACCAGGAGATCCCACAGAGCTGAAACAACCTCTGTGCTGCCTCCTCAAAGCCAGACTCGCACATCAGACAACCACATGAGTTTCAGGGCCAGAGCAGCATCCGTCACTCCAGAGATGGGCTGGATTTGCACATCAGAGCGATTAGGGGTTTCCAGCACTGCACGCTCTCCTGCTTTCACACACTGAACATATTCGCCAAAGTAATGCCATCAGGCCAGAAAAGCAAGAGAAAGGGCTTGCAGCATTATGTTTGACCGAGCATACCTGCTACTTATGCAGAAATTGAAATGATCATAACTAACCTCATGGAAAATTGCACACACACAAAGTTTGTGTGAAAAGATACATACATCAAATGTACAAAGTCATTTTAACACATTTTTGTGACATAAATTCCCTTTAAGAAGACTCATCAGCCACATTCTGGTAGAAGCACTTAGTTGATAACAGGAATGACGATGATTAAAGTATTAGACACTAGCAAAACTTCCCCACTTCTGCAAAAAATGTTAAATCCAAGCCCTGAGGCAAAAACATTAAAAATAGGTTTTTGTATGAAACCATTTGCACAAATGAAACTAATAGGTTTTAGCTAAACCATCTGTTGGTGGAGAGCCATTAAAATGTGAAGTCACGTATGGAAGCCTCAGAGACTGCTTTTGACTGCTATACATTAAAAACAGAAAATCCTGTTTCTTTCCTCTCATTTATTCGTGGTTCCATCCACTCACCAGAGTGCATGTTCAGGCCAATTAGCTTTGCATTGGCAACTAAGATTATCCCCGTTTGCAGTGCATGAAGGTTTGTGCTCCCAAAAATGTAAGCCAAATTCATTTCTGGAAACTGCTCAGTGTGCTGGGGTTGGGAGGCGGGGCAGGGTTGGGGGAGGGGGAAGAAGAGCAGTTTATGAGGGTTTTCCCCTTAAATAAACCTCCACAGGAAACTAGTACACAGAATGACACTCACTTTTGCTTTTTCTGTTCTTGTAAAACCACGCTGTGAAACCCAAAGTTAAAATAGTACAAATTACTGTAGCACATGGGATGATTTGTGTTTAACAGGAATTAACCAACAAACTACAGCATCATTTCATTCCTGTCCTAACTTGGGGGCAAATTCTGATGTCTTCATATAAGGTCAGATAGTTACCCCATAACCTGCCTAGATCGTCTTCTGTCCAAGGTCTGGATCATACAACCCTTCCCTGTGAAGATCTCCTTCCACCCACATGTGGAGGATCAGCTGCCTCCATGGCACAATCTCCCCTCACTCCAGAAAGCGCTTTGCAGGACTGATATTTGCACAAGGCACAAAGAATTTGCATTTTGCTTTCAGGTGGCAGCTCTGTTTTGGAACTGACAGCTGGGCCAGTCCTAGTCAGCCAACAGGAATACCTCACTCTTTCTGGAACACATGCATCTATTGAATCATACAGACTTGAGGATATGTGTACTGTTTCTTTAAATCTATAGCAGGAAGCCAAGCAACAAGTAAGTTCGGGGAATTCTAGGCAGAAGCTCTGACTGAAGCAATGAGCAAGAGTAGTTCCAGTGTTGCCACCTCCCGTGATTTAATTTTGAGTTTCATGAGATTTGATGTTTAATTTAAAGTCCAAGCACCTGGGGAAAAGTGATTACCTGAGAATCACAGGTTCCATTTTTCTTCTTTTAAAGTGATGCTTCTAGCCGTCAGAGTTGCAGAGAAACGCTTGAAAATGTCACTTGATTGCATCTTAAAGAGTAAAAAAGAACAGAAGGCAAAGAAATAGACCCACCTATTTATTTTTTTAAAATCTCATGATTTTAAGCCAATCTCATGATTTTTCGGGGTGGGGGCTGACTCCGGATTTTCGAACGTTTGGGGTCAGTAATGCTCTACCACTCTGTCTGTCTGTCTGTCTTTCTTTCTTTCTTAATAAAGTTTTTTAAGATGAGAGGAAGAAGTGTAGCCTAGTGATTAAAGTAGGGGACCTCGGAACTCTTGGATTCTGACCAAGTCTACCACTAAATTGCTCTGTGGCCTTTTGCCCTAAACACTGCAGTGCTCTCAGTTTATCCTTCATCCTCAGGGTGCTGTAAAGCTTAGCTCCGTAATGTTTAATGGTTTACAGATCTTTGAACCAAAGGAGCTATTGAAATATCAAGTACCACTGTGCTAATTACACCGCTGAATACCCTTTGTTTTTTTCTGAATGTATGTTGGAACGTCACATTCAGATTTAAACAGTGATCAAATAGGTATCAGGAAAATATTTGCTCCATTGAGACGTGGGGCATAGCCACTTATATCCCCTAATATAAGTACTGCATTCACAGGAGTATTACAGACTTTGCAAAGACACAAACTGTTGACCTTGTTGCTAGTGTAACTAACAAAAAGATAGGCAGTTTGTGTCTTTGCAAAGTCTGTAATACCCCTGTTGCTTTGCAGCTTTCGCATGTAGCTAATATGTAAATGAACATGTCTTGGCTGTTACCATTTTTTCCCCTCAAGAACAGACAGAACATGGTCCACTTTAGTTCTACTGGCACCAGGCACTTCAGAAAATTCTGACTCTTGCACCCAGAATATGTAAGAACCAACTATTAACAAAAGTTTATTTTTAAAAATTGGAGCCATTTATTGTTGGGATCTTGGGGAAACCTGTTTAAAACACCATCTAAAACACATAACATTGGTGACCTCATAGCTTTATAGATGTTAAGACCATATAGGAACATTACAATAATTTTATCTGCCCTGCTGCAGCACTCTGGCCATAGAATTTCACCCAGTAATTCAATCATTGAGCCCAATATCTTGTGGCTGAACTAGAGCACATCTCTTAGAAAGGCATCCAGTCCTGATTTAAAGACTCCACATGGTAGAGAATCTATCACTTCCCATGATAAGCTCTTCCAATAGCTATTTTCACTCATAGTTAAAAAATTGCATTTTATGTTCAGTTTGAAATGTTCGGATTTCAACGTCCACTGCATGTTGTTATGAACCCTTTGGTTCTGCCTGCTGTGGGCATACCATATCTACTGGCCATAGCTATCCTAACTAGTCTTCTGGCCGGCAGCCTGGAAAATGCTGGCGTTCTAAGGGTTACTAGATTACAATTGCTCTTTGCATACAAAATTCACATCTGTTCTGACAACTTATTTCAGCCTGATGCAACTTGAAAAGGTTGAGATTAATCCCAGCAAATCAGAGTTCTACTGGAAAGGCCAAATCAACTTTAATTGTAACACATTGCTATAGATATTGGCATTTAGCTGCAGTGGAATAGTATTCTTTCCATTGGCCTTATTTGTTTGATTCTGAGCTATCAGTTATTGTCTATAACAAATGCTAAACTGCCTTTTCAGTGACATCAAAAAAACCCAACAACCTATATTTTTCCTTTTACAGGTTTCCACTGACCCACGATATACTGTGTGTATGTTTTATGACTTCTGCTTATCTGCAGACTGGGAAAGAATTGTAGATGAAACCCTTGGCTCATTTTATAAAGATTAATGGTGTTGTCTATACTTTTGCACATCATACTACTATGTTGTCTTTATCCATGATGGCCCACAGTGCATGTGCAAAAGCCTGAAGAAGCATTAATTTTGGAATAGTGTCTTTGATCACAGATTCTGACAGTTTTAAAAACTCTTTGCATATAACAGTTGCAACCTGTGGTTTGTGTGTGTTCATGAGATGACTAACAGCATTACCCACTCTCTACATGTGGGCCATGTTCTTCTAGCACCTTTCTAACCACCTACTGGCTTCCGGTATCTGTTATCAGCTCAGCCATCAGCCATAAACTGACATTTCAGCTTTCAGAACCCAAAAAAGTGACAGGAGGGGCAAGAGACTGAGAGTGAGAGAGAAAAAGAGAGACTCATTTGGCAATACTTTGATCTTGCTATTTGGCCTGGAGAAAGCTGCTCAAAGTGGTATAAGATTGTTTAGTAACAGCTGGCAAGCACCCGGGTGTGAGCCTGATTTTCAGATATGACAGGCACTTACCGGAATGTTGCCAGATACAGCTGTTTAAAAGCCTTAATAAACAGCAAGTCAATACTAATCTTTGCCAAATTAATCTTATCCTTGACAGCTCATCAGAACAATTATGCTCAGGCTCATTGTAAATACACAACTGTCAGTGTGCGAGGCTCCGATCTGCAGTATACTATAGATTTGTACACAGAGCCTTTTTTTTCAGAACAGGAAGCTTTTCCCCCCTATTTTATTTTTCTAGCTACCTATGTTTTTTCTTGCATTGGATCAGTGGGAATGAAATTTGCCTTATAAAGTGTCTTTCCCAGCAAACCTGTAATAGATTGTGAAATATTGACAGCTGTAGGATCCATGTGGCTGTACATTTACTAGTAGGTTTCTTTACCGTGACAGATTCTGAAATGTTCCAAGTCATCCTTCTCACTTGTCCCCTCATCCTGGCCAGGTCTGTTTTCATTGACAACTTTCATTGACAAGTCATCAGAATAGAAATGGGTGTTAATTTGCTTTAATAGAAGAAATGATCTCTGTCAGTGTCTGTTATTTTGATATCAAATTTGGATGCCTTTCCCATGTTTGCATTATGTATCTTAGTTGTATTCTTTTAACTGATAGGTTGTTTTTGTTCCTGTATTCTTTACCTGTCACTTGGCTCTATACATGTGACTTAGCTGAGCTGAGTCTATGAAATAAGAACTACATTTGAGTTGTGATTTATTGTGCTGCTGGATAATAGCAAACCCAACAAAGCAAACATGACTTTGGAAAGGATGGCAAATTCTGTAATACCGGAGTGTTGATACAAAGCAATGGCTCCATTCTTTGAGGTGCTGAGAGCCCTCCCCTCCCACTAACTTCAGAGACTCAACAACGTGAGGGATACAAGTTTTATTTTTTCTTCTAGTGCCAGAAGAATCAAAGAGACTACATAAATCAAATACTTACCTTGGTGACTCTCTCTCTCTCTCTCTGTGTGTGTGTGTGTGTGTGTGTGTGTGTGTGTGTGTGCTATCTCTCTCTCTCTCTCTCTGTGTGTGTAATGTATTAAAAAGGAGGTCAAGCTTGAGGTCGAATCATGTGTTCCATACAGCTTCTTCTTGCTGTCACTCTTCACGCTGTCAGCCACCTCACTGGTATTGTCCCCCTCAGAGCATGTGAAGGGCATGCCATGGGGTTGGGATGTGTATGGGAGGGGTGAGTATTAAGCAGATAGGGCCAGGGAGTTGGTAGCCCAGTGCTGGATAGGGGCTCGTTGATGTGCATTGTCCCCTCACCAGCTCTGCAGCGATTCTGTAGGAAAGATAAGCATGGTGCTGTTTTACCTTCCCAGCGAAGACCCCTTCTGTTGGAGTCAGCAAATGGGATGTGGGAGTTGATCTGGGGCTTGGTTACACAAAGCCCTGTTGTAGATGGCCCTGGCCCCGTATGCATCCAGCCAGATCTGCTGGCTTTGGAAAAATGAGGGGGGAGAAACTCTACGGTAGGTTCCTCACAGTGTTTCCTTCTCCTCCCATGGGATTTATTGTGGGAGGTGGCAATCAGGCCCATTATTTGTTAAAACCCCCATTGAGTTCAATGAGAGCAGTACTGGGACCCTAGTGGGTAGTGTGTCTCCAGGATGCATCGGGCAATTGCAAGTGATGAATTCCAAAGGTTTTCCTTCTGGGACATACCTTGGGGACAATCCAGCAGGTTTCTGATCAGATGGAGCTCATGTGTTACTGTCATTCTGGCCAGGTCTGTTTTCAATGACAACTTATTGCCTTTTACAAGTCATCAGAATGGAAATGATTGTTAATTTGCTTTACTGGAAGAAATGATCTCTGTCAGTGTTTGTTATTTTGATATCAAAGTTGCCATGTTTGCATTATTTAAGTATCAGGTAACTCCTTGCAGATAGTAATCAGACATTGCTTCTTCTGAGATCAGCCATGAAAAGCTGCCATTGTGGCTTCAATGCTAGATCTTTCCTCTGGAACTAAGACCAGATGGGCATAGGGATCTTACATCAATCCAGTTTTTTCACTCCAAGTGCAGTCATTTAACTCTATTGAATTGAAGTGTATCGACACTGCTTTGTTTAAGATATGTTTGTTGCTAATCATTGCATCCACACAGTTCTGTGCACCTTCGAATTAACTGCTCAGTGTTTTGAGATTTCCCATAGTGCAATGTTCTACCACTCAGCTCTATGATTTGTGATTTTTCTTGGGGTGCTTTGTGGGATGGACATCTATCAGAAACTCTATGAATTCTGGCCCTGAGAGTTTATACTAACAAACTCCCATGATTCCTCTCCTGGCATCCACTAACTTAGGGATCTGGGGCAAAATCAGTACTTGGTCCTGCTAGTGAAGGCAGGGGGCTGGACTCGATGACCCTTCAGGGTCCCTTACAGCTCTATGAGATAGGTATATCTCAAATATATGTTCAGTCCCAGGTCTTCTCCAGATGGGACGAACATATAGCTCTCCAAAGAGAGCAATCTAGGCCAGAACTTTTAAAGATGTCCACTTGAAGGCTTGTGGGGCATGGCTGCTATAATAGGTATGTGAACTCACTACTACCTAGTACTGAAAAAAGGCACTCTCAGCTGCCTGCCAGCATTTAAACCGAGAAGTGACATCAGGTCAAAATGACGCTGGAGCAGTGGAGGGCACACAAGGACAGGTTGACCTGCATGTGAAGCAATGCAGAATGGGAGAGTAGTTGGAGTCAGAGGCAGAATAGTTAGGAATGCGTCCACATGAACCTTAAAATGAACACACTCATGACACAATAGGTTCACTCCTGTTCCTAGGATGATTACTTATTGCGACCTAAGAGGCCAAATAAATTGGTTTAAAAACAGGCTGCATGTGGACTGAAGGCATTTCAAGGTGAACGTCATTTGGACAAGATAAACACTGCTGCTCTTTCGGAAGGTCAGGCCCTACCACTGTTTCAGGCACAGAATTCCCACTGAAGTCAATGTGAATTAGTAATGCTCTTGAAATTAAACATGGGCTTATCTGCTTTGTTGGATTGGGGCCAGAGTGCTCAGCATGTTGTAGGTTCAAGCTCTTAAAGACTAAGACCAAGCAGCGGTGATTTCATACAGAATAAGTATTTTATTCATGATGTATTTTTATTTACATTAATTTTTGCTTGTATTTTGAATTCTGCTTGGATATTGTAATTAACAACTTTTATACCTTTTCTGCACAGCTGCTCTAAAAACATTAAGGTAACACAGATCTTTCCCATACAAGAAAAAATCTGCCTGTCAAAGTTATAGCTGATTTTTCCCGTCCCAATAATTATCTTCTCATTTTAGAACTGATGAGAGTGGAAAATGTAGTTTATTATAATATAATAAATAGAAGACATTGGGTAATTAGCAGTGCTGGTATATTTCTAAAGTACTAAACAGACAAACAGTAAACTGTGAACTTAATCACAAGTTCTTATACAGTTTCAAGACAGGAAAATTAGAGCTCTCAGCTACAGTCATTTGAGTAATCACATCTGATCTGCATTATTTATTAGTTATTACATGCTCAAGTGATTCAGGATGTACATTGCCTAAAACCATTCCAAAACAAGCATACTGTACCTTTTGTTTTTAAAAAATGTTGACTGGATTACACAATATATATTGAATCAGAACTGTTCTTTTTATTTCACATAGGAAATACAAATCAGTGGTATTCATCATCAATTGGACAGGCATCCCAGTTGACATCCCCCAGTAATATGTTTTCCAAGCTATCCCTGATTTAAAACCTTGAGAATGTTCTATTTTGGCTTCTTTACTCTTTATCCTACTGCCTTGTTACTCACCTTGTGTTTTAGTAAGTATTTGTGATACCCTCCTAAAACTCAGAGCAAAGTCATTTCTCTCTTATTACAAGACCTATTGCCTTCGCGATAAAATGGCTGAAGCATGTTTGGTAAATTTTCCAGGTTATTTATTTTTATTTTTATTTCATTTGACTGATTAACCAAAACTGACTGAGCTCCAAGAGGCAGCATTTAACAGACGGTGCCTTTCGGTTTATTTAGCCTTGTTGGTTTATGAGTTCATTTTGGGCAACTCCCTGTACAATGCATTAAAAAGGGAAGTACTTAAAATATCTTTTTTTTCCCCCATTTTCCACCAGCCAAAGAAATGCAGAAATAAATGTTGGGTACTTTCATCTTCTGCCAGAAAACACAGGTTTGGCTTGATTCGTGTCATTGAAAAACTAAATAAAATATTCACATCAGTTGTGAATAATTTTTTGCCAGCAAAAGTTAACACAAAGAAACCTCTTTAAAATGCTAACAAATTTACTTACAAACACCTATATTTATTATTTCATAAATAGGCGCAACAGTTCCATTAAAAAAAGATTAAATACAGACACAGTATGAAGAAACAATAATACATAGCCATATGTAAAGGTTATAATTTAGCTGTCTCCAATCTGTTTCTGCATCTAATAAAATATCAGGTAAGCATTTGGCAGTTTTATACATAAAAGGACTTAAATGATGTTTACTAACCATTACGCGTAAAGTGATTTTTTTAAAAAAAGCATTTTTAGGCAGTATAAAATAAATGTGTTTGTGCTCTTTCCCAAGACAAGTTTTTTTTTTACCCTTTTATCTATTTAATGAGACAAAGCCAATATTTTTAATTAACATCATTTGGGAACACTATTTTTTCCAAATACTTTGAAAATATAGAACTATTAGTCAGTTGTTTAAAAATGAAGTAAAAATATGAATGTTTGCCAATTTAACCCCTATTGTGAGCCACTTTCAATTACAATTAGCTACAAAAACATTCACATTTTATACTCTAGGAGAGTGTAACATAGATGCTATTTACAAACTTGCTATGACTGCTACATCAAGCCATTTAAAAAGTCTTTAGTAGTTTCATATAAACACCCATTATGAAAACCAATGGAAAATCCAGGACTTTTATCTACAGTTGCTAAGGCAGTTACTAGCGCAGCACTTCACAGCAAAAACCAACATAAAATCTGAGTAGTCCAATTTTCCTTCAGGAAAGAAGAAAAGCAATGTCCGTTAAAGGATCTCTGAGAAAAAAAATAAAATAAAATAAAAAAAGAAAGAAAGAAGCAAGACTATTTTTTTCCAGAGTGGGTGACCCACAAGCTCAAATAGTTCTAAGTGCTTAGCAACTTGTATTTTCTAATAAAATGCAGAACTGCCTTGACTGCATAAAGCATGATGAAAAGACTTCCCTGCAATCCTCAACGGAAAGGAGAGGTTTTCCAGATTTTCAGGTAAGGTACAGTGCTTTGTCCCTCTGCATGCCCCTGTTCAAAAAGAAATAGAGCAAACACTTTTTAAATCTGTCAAATTTTTATTAATCCTACCATCTAACAAGAAAGAAACTTGTCATATTTCAGGCGTCGCTAGTTCCAGCCTCCCACTGAAGTACTGGTTGCCCTGGTCTAACAAAAATAATGAAAACACTAACCATCATTTGTACCTGCAGAGCACGACTGGAGAATCACCAAGTGCACTACCTATGTGACTGAAAGAACCTCCCAACACCCAGCGAGGTAGGGAAATGTTTTGATCCCCATTTTTCAGAGAAGGAAACTGAGATGCAGAAAGATGAAGTGACTTGCTCAAGATGACACAGGAAGGTTGCAGTAGAGGCAAGCACAGAACTATTGTTTCCTGGCTCCCAAGGGAGGCCTTCAGCCAAGGTTCTCTCTGTACACAGATCTCCACCTTCTTGTACAGGGGTGTGTATGATGTGAAAAGGGGCTGTTAGCGGGAAGGCGGGGAGGCATGCCAGAGGCTGGGAAGGGGCAAGCTAGGGGTCTGAGTATATTAGGCACAGTAACTACCTGCTGAAGACTGACCGGGAATCCATACAAAAGATAAGATAGCTATTAGCAACATTCCTCCTTGAATTGCCTCCCCCCACCCACATGTCAGGGATTCCTGGAGTTGCCTGAGGAGTCTGTCATCATGGCTCCACTGGTGTTGTGCTGCATGGGATCTAGCAGAGGGTCTGAAGGGGCACCATGGTAAAGGTATAGTGCTTCTGTGCGGATGACACTGGGGGTATGTCTACACAGCAAAGAAAAACCTGTGTCTGACCCGAGCCAGCTGACTTGGGCTGGGAATGTGAGGCTGTTTCGTTCCTGTGTAGAGTTCCAGGTTTGGGCTGGAACACTTCCACCCTGCAGGGTCCTACAGCCTGGACTCCAGCCCGAGCCCAAAAATCTACATAGCAATGAAACAGCCCTGCAGATTGAGACCAGCAAGCCCGAGTCGGGTGGCTGGAGTTTCTTTGCTGTGTAGACATACCATGTGTCTCTGTTGAATCCCCTGAGATTCATTCTTTTCTGTTCTTATACCAGGCCCATCACTATAATATCTGAGCATCATGTCACTTGTTCCACTGGGGGAAAAATTCCACCCAGTGATGGAAGAATTTGTAAGAAAATTCTATGAGGGGAGACTTGTGACATTTCCCTCTTAGCACAGCCCTGATCAAGCAGGAAGGAGTGATCTGTCCCTCCCAATCTTATCCTTTAATGATCAAATTGCAGTTCTCTGGCAAATTAAAGTTTTCCAGAAGTAAAATGCACTTATCTGAGAGCAATCTTTAACTGTATGTGTTGAGCACTTGCTTTCATACAGTAATTCAACTACTGAATAAACACAGCACCAATACAGATGCCCTTCTAAAAAAAATCAGTAGAGAAACAGGCAACAGAGCTATTTCCCACCCCCTGCCAGACATTTGTGTCATAAAGGTTGCTCAACACCAGGTGGCATTCATTGGCTGCTTACCCATTACTGCAGTAGTCATTATTCCAGTCCACAGTCTGTGCTGGAGGATTTCTGCACCCTGAACGAACATACTCCATTGCTTGGGTAACAACTTGTGCAGCTGTAGATGTAGGGTTGATGATATTCTGATAATCAGGCTGAAGAGTAAATCCCTGTAAGAAAAAGGAAGCCAATACAATGTACAATAAACCAAGCAGTAGTTTAGGTGCAAAAAATCTTTAAAAAGTAGCATGTGCAGAACAAAATGTCAGAGTCCTTTTCCTTGTATTTATACTCTGAATTGGCAAAGTTAAAACAGGCAGAAAATGTGTGCAGGTGTTTTTTATTTTTTAAAAACCTTTCCTCAACAAACAAACAAACAAACAAAAACAAAACAAAACGCGCCAAACTGTTAGATAACACACAGTTATAGTATGGAACTAAGAGCCATGGGACAGAATCAATTTAAAGCTAAGAGGCAACTCAATGAACTCGGGGGAAAAAAAAGTCTGTTTGCTTCTTAGAGCTTGCATTTTGATTAAACTAAGGATACACTAGTAGTTAATTCCCAGAATATGCAACAGAATCTTTTTGAAGGATGCAGGCAGCAGGTGGCTGAGTGTTTTATTAGACTACACCTATTCACATATTGTTCTCTAAACCCTTTTTTTTCATTCAGTCACAAAGGGACCATCTGCTTCTTCTTTTATTTGTATTTCTTTCTCAACTAAACAAAAATTCAACCAAAGCTTTTTAACAGTTGGGGAACTAATGTAGTGAAAGCTGTTTGAAACCAAGGAGAGGAGAAAACAAATGGAGGGTGGAAAGAAATGTATATTTTTTAAATGAAATATTTAGTAATTGAAAAGCAATAAAGGTTTTTGGCATATTCTTTCAATATAGTAGCGTGTTTAAATGCTGTCTTTCAAAACTAGCAGAGTTGTTAGAATTTCAAGGGCACCAGGTGTTGATTTACTATACCAAGTTTATCCTAAATAAACATAAAGAATGTTTCCATAAGGTTAGAAATACTTCATAGTTTAGAACATATGAATGCAGTATGAAACCAAGCAGTAGTTGCTGGAAAAAAATGGAGACCAAACTCAGTGCTGGGGCAAGCAGCTATAATTCCTTTTGAAGTCAATAGAAGGTGCACTGCTAAAGCAAAGGCTGAATTTGGTCTGAAATATTTAGTTTGAAAATCCACTCTTTCTGGCCAGAGTTCATATATGGCATGCTTGTGACTAAATGCATGACTTTTCAGTTTTATTTGTTAGTTTGAATGGTTTGTATGTGGTTGCTTTATATACACTTTGTAGCAGGAGAGGCTGCTAGGGAGATTTATTTCCTGTTTCTGGTTTAATAACTGAGCCATGTTGTCTTTTTCAAAAAGAAAGAAAGAAAGACAGAAAGAAAGACAGAAAGAAAGAAAGAATTTGTAGTTTTTCTTAGGCCCCTCGGAATGAGGCTCCTTTAAAAACAAAATGCCACTTCCCTCTTCTAATCACTCCACTGGCTCCCGTTTTTCACTGCATTATATTCAAATTTCTTATTCTTATCTTCAAAGCCTTTTAGAGCTCTGTCCCCCCCCACACTTATCATGTCCACCAATCACTCTATTAAAAATGCTAGCCTTGATCACCAACTTATCCACTTCTCCTACAACCTTCTTCGGACCTTCTTCCACACTGCCTCCTAGGCACAGTATGCCCTTCATGAATTGATTCATAAGGTCAGTACCCTTTTCTCTTTCAATTCCTTCCAGTAGACCCACTTCTTCTGTGAGGGATGCCTGCAAGAAACTGGCCAACTAATGGTAGATAGGTTGAGGGATAATGGGGTATAACTGATGTGTAACATATATATGGTTGTGTACAAAAGATATACACATTTTTGTTGTTAGTCTCTCACCCTTGCTATGGAAGTTGCTTGTCTTCTTAGGCCCTGATCCTGCAAGCCAAACTGTATGGGCCAACCCCCATTGCATTGTGGAGTCTTAGGCTGAAAGTTCTTCAGCTGTATGGACTTTGTCTTCCTGGATGTGAATTGGGTTAACCTAGTTGAGGCACTACTGGAATACAAATAATGCTTCATAAGAACAAACAATAAGCGGGTTACATTCTGTGCTCTTTAATTGAGCAAAACTCCTATTGACTTTGATCAGAGTTTTGCCTGATTGAAGATCATAGAATTGGGTCTTGTAATATTATTGTCATAATTTGTATATAAAACACTAGTCTTGGGGCCATTTCTAATTCAGTCGCAAGAGGAAATTATATAAAAGAGCATATTCTCAGGCATTTAGAATTACCTTTGTACCTTGGCGGTACATCCTGCTTAGTGATCTATTACCAGTCTTTATGAAGAAAACATATACACAGGACCATCCGATAGCGTTGGTAGCTCTAGCCACCTGTTTTAGAGAAGCCTGGAGCTGAACAGGCCTAGAGAATCAAATATACTTTCTGTCTAAGACAGATGGTTCCTCAAGATCAGAGGGAGAGAACAACAGTATAACACTATAAACACTTGGGCTAGACTAAGGACGAATAAACATCTTCAGAGTGGAAGGATGTTCTGTAGCGAAGGCACTGGTCTGGTACTGATTGGGCTCCAATTCCAGGCTCTGACCCAGAGTTCCTATGTTACCTTGGACAAGTCACTTCGGCTCCAGTTCAGCAAAGTTTGTGCACATGAATAGTCTGAAACAGTTGGTGCTATTTGTACTGAAATGTAAGCATATGCTTAAGTGCTTTGTTGGATCAGAGCCTTAATCCTGCTACGCCTCAGTTCTCCCATCTGTAAAACAGGGCTAATTATTCTTCCTTTTCTGCAACCTTTGTCTGTCATGTCTATGCTGGTCTTCCCTGGAGTTTTCTACTCTCCTCAAATTAACTCCTCTCGCGTCAGCCTACCTCAGGTGAGAGTGCTCACAACAGACAACTCCAAAGATGCTCAAACAACACTCAAGCTGCACAGAGTGTTTGGATTACAGCACAGAGTCTCCAATGCATTTCTACCCTCAGCATCAGCAGCCCTTGAGCTCTGACCCACATCCCCTGATGGGTCAACTAGTTCAAGTTTAAGGGCCTATTTAACTGGAGCTAGAGAATTTTATGTGTGGACGAGAGCAGGGTTATGGGCCCCACTTGAATTATTCTTCAGGCTAACACTGCAGTGAAGACATGCCTTTAAATTGTAAGCTCTTCGGGGGCAGGGACTGTCTCTGACTCTGTATGTACAGCACCTGGCAAAATGGGGCACTAATCTTGGTTAAGGCTTTGTAGGGCTACTATAATATAAATGATAATTTACACTGTTGAGCACATATACACCAAAGCGAAAGATAATTTAAGAATTCCAGAACTACTGAAAATGAAGGGCTAATATATGATGATCATATCCTTTATGTAAACAATACATATTTCAGCCTTTTCATGTAAAGTAAGAATCCTGCAATATATATCTGCATAACACAGGAAGACAGCCTTATATTAGGCCTGTAGTAAATATTTGTGCATTATTTATGTAAGTCCTTAACACACAATGATGAAATAAAAAGTGTTCAGAAAATGAGTGCTTAGAGGTCTAATTAAACAACGTTGAATGTTTTGCATTGTAATGCTCAAGAGAAAATCACCAACTGTTTTGCAACATGCCTAGAATTTTAAATTTCATTTTCCTGTGCCAGATTGAAATAAAAATAAGGGACTTGATAAAGATTAATTTGGTGTCAGAAGGGACATTTGCTCTTTAATTAGATTTCTGTAGCCCTAGCTGTTTTGTTGCGCCATGATAGCAAGTCCTAAAAAGCCTGCAGCAGAACTAAACAGTGATCCTCATCTCCACACTTTACTGAGAACTAATTTCATTTCCTGCCTGTCTGGAGAGGTATTTTCAACAGGCATCAATGTTTTTGTCTTCACAACTGATTTATTCATCAATCTCAATGTGATTTTTTTAAACCTTTAAATTACATCCAAATCCTAAAGCATCTGTTTATTACACAAGGAAATTGAAAATCTGTCTGTGTGATACCATACAAAGATTTTTCCTTAAGGTTATAAAGGAAGTTGACAGATATTAATGATTTTTTTTCTCTTGACCTCATTCGAAGACACAGTGTAACAAAAAAGGGAAGAAATCTGGACAAATACAGCAGGCCCATGAGTTTATTTTATAAAATATGTAGTAGAAAAAATGAGACTATTATTTCTGGCAGGCAGGCAATCACATTGCAGTATACATTTATTTTCTTTTAAAAACCAACAACCAAAGGTATACGGAAATGAGCTGTTATTTTAAAAAAAACCCAGTGTACATTAATCTTCTGCCTTTTTTCGATATACACTATACGGATTCCTGAATCCATGGGTATTAGACATTAAGAGCCTTGTTTTAGCTGCCCCCTGCATGTGTACAAAGGTGAGACAGAGGTAATAAAGAGCCTTCCTCCACTTTGTGCGCCACTGCAGGGCCAGTCATCATCAGTTGGCGGAGGAGGAAAGCAGGTGCTGTGCTGGACTAATTCCAGGAGCAATGCTAGGCTAGCCTTCCCAGTGAGGTCAAGGAGTGGCTGGGTGACAACGAGACCATGTCCCCATCCTTCTCCGCACAAGCTGACAGAGTTCAGCAAATTTGAGAATGGGCAGTTAACAGGAGGAGCACCAGTGTCTGTAGAGGGAGGAAGGAGGTGAATACCCTTTCAAATGGCAAACGGGCTCCTACTTCAACATGTGTTTCCTCTGGCCCTCAGAGGAATTTTGGTTGATTCTGCCAGAATTCTTCACAATGCTCAAGTGAAGCCAATGGCTTAAAGCTGATATCTGTGTTATAAACAGATAGCTAAGGGTTAATGTTCTTTTACCTGTAAAGGATTAACAAAAAGTGACCTGAAACACCTGACCAGAGGACCAATCAGGAAACAAGACTTTTTCAAATCTGGGTGGAGGGAAGTTTTGGGTGTGAGTTCTTTGTTCTTTGAATTGGTTCGGTGACCCTCTCGGCTTTGAGAGTGATCTTTCTATTTTTAGGCTTTTTAATCTTCTGTTTCCAAGTTGTAAGTACAAGGATAGTAAGACAATAGGTTTATATTGTTTTTTTGTATTTACATGTGTGTAGTTGCTGGAATGTGTTAAATTGTATTCTCTTTGGATAAGGCTGTTTATTTATTTTTTCCTGTAAGCAATTGACCCTGTATATTGTCATCTTGATACAGAGACCAATTTTATGTCCTTTTTCTTTCTTTTTATATAAAGCTTTCTTTTTAAGACCTGTTTGAGTGTTTTTCACTGGTTAAGGCTAAGAAACGAAGGGAGGGGGAAAATCTCTTTGTGTTAGATTTACTAAGCCTGACTTTGCATACCCTCTGGGTGAGGGGGGAGAGAGATTTGATCTCTCGGTACTTGTGTTTCAAGGACTTGAAGCAGGGAGGGTGGGATCCCTTTGTTTGGATTCACGGAGCTTGAATCTGTATATCTCTCCAGGAACCCAGGGAGGGAACACCTGGAGGGGAAGAGGGAGAAGGGAAGTGGGTTATTTCCCTTTGTGGTGAGACTCAGGGCATCTGAGTCTTGGGGGTTCCCCAGGGAAGGTTTTGGGGAGACCAGAGTGAGCCAGACACTGGAATTCTGGCTGGTGGCAGTGATATCAGATCCAAGCTGGTAATTAAGTTTGGAGGTTTCATGCTAGCTTCTCATGTTCTGAACTCTAAGGTTCAGATCTGAGTAGGAGAGTTATGACAATCTGATCCACAGGACACAAGTAATTTTACTGATTATGGGCCAAATGTTGCCCTCTCTAAATCAGTGAAAAATCCTATTAGCTTCATTGAGAGTTTTATCTGTGTATAAAGACTGCCGAATTTGCTCCAGAAGGCCAAATTCTATCCTTAGAACTGACAGTTTCAGAGCAGATGCTGATATTAAGTAATACTGTATGCAAAGGTGTCTTCCACAGGTAAATTACATTTTACCACAAATCACCATGCTCCAATTAATGCAGCTCTGATTCTAGAAAACTCTAGTGCTCTCAGAAAGCAAAAAAACCCATGTGAACTTTAGGAGATAGGGTCACACAGAGCCAAAAGATGAAATACTGCATATATTATTCTCCCAAAAAACAATATAAATCCTGCTTGAGTAAATGCAAATTATAATGGACCCCTCATTCCTTTTTAATGTGCATCTACTAGGAAGATATGTAGATGTATGTCTGCACCAGTTGTAATAATAATAAAATGATTAAAAAGCTGATATGATCATTCATAGGTGCCGAATCCATGGGTGCTCCGCGGCTGGAGCACCCAGGAAAAAAAATAGTGGGTGCTCAGCACTCACCAGCAGCCCCATGGATCAGCCCCTCTCCTTCCACATCTACTGGCCGCCGGTGGGCCTGCTGATTAGCGCCTCCCCCTCCCTCCAAGCACCTTCTGCTCACTGCAATCAGCTGTTCAGCAGTTTGCAGGAGATGCTGGAGGGGAGGAGGAGGAGCGGGGGCAGGAAGAGGCAGGGGGAGGGGGTGGAACAGGTCGGGGCAGGGGTGGGAAAAGGTGGGGCAAGGAGGATGGGGCAGGAAGAGGTGGAGCATGGTGGAGGTTATGGGGAAAGGGTGGAACGGGAATGGGGTCTGGGGCACAGTGGGGCTTGAGCACCCCCCAGGAACAGGGGAAGTCTGTGCCTCTGTGATCATGATATGATAGTGATAAACCAGCACTGTTTTTGTAAAAGGAAAATCATGTCTCTCTAATCAATCTGTTAAATAATGTATTTGTACTTTGAATAAACCTTTGACAAAGTTCCTCACCAGAAAGTATAAGAAAAATCTGGCAAGAAGTCATGGGGTGAGAAGTAAAGCACTGTCAAAGAACAAAAGTTAAGAGTAGGAATAAATGGTCAATTTCCACATAGCAAAAGGTTATCAAAGGAGCACCTTCAGGATCTGCACTATGATTAGTGTTGTTTAATATAGGTATTAATAATCTGGAAAAAAAGAGTGAAGTATGAGGTGGTCTACCGTGCAGATGACAACAATTATTTAGGTTAGTCAAGACTAGAGAAGACTGAAGAATTTCTAAGAGATCTATCAGTGCTTGATGTACAAGCAATGTGGTAATAGATTAAATTCACTTTGACCTATGCAAGTTACAAGACATTAGAAGGGATCATTTGAATTACTTGTACATATTAATGGATTTTAAATGAACTACAGCCACTCAGGAAAAAGAGCTGACCATCCGTATGGACAGCTGAATGTAAACACATGTTCACTGTGCAGTGTTGTGGTGAATAAAGCAAAAAAATTTTTAGGATGTATAAAGACTGGGATAGAAAATATTGAAAATATTATAGTCATTCTGTACATCGATGGAATGGTCTCATCTGGACTACTGTTTTCCATTCTAGTCACCCCATCTCAGCTATGATATAGCAGAAATAGAAGGGCTTTGGGGAAACACAATGAAAATAATCAGGGGCAATAAAACAACTGTATATGAGGAGAAACTGAAAAGGCTGAGACTGTTTAGTTCAGAGTGGAGATGAATAAGAAGAGGTATAACAATAATGAATGCTATACAGGAGTTAACTCAAGCAGTCCTATTCACTTGCTTATAATACTAGAATGAGAGAACCTTCAATGAAACTCAAATACAACAAATTAAAAATTGATAAAGGATTTTGTTTTTTCCAATAGTGTAAAACTAACCTAGGAAACTCTTTTGTACAAGATATCATTGCAACTAAGAGTTTGGAATAAATACATAAATAAAAAGCAGATATTTTGGTATGGATAATGAGAGCACACACAGTTGTATTAGGTAGGATAAAAACATTAAGCATATTAAATTTCAGTCTTTCACATCAAAAGCCAACCACTAATTCTAGGGTGTTAGGAAAATACTTCCCTGACATCATCAGAATTATGACTCCCTCAATGACCTCCAACTTGTAGCAGAGATCCCAGTAAGTCAGATATATATCAGAACTTCAGACTCTCCCCATGTATTTGCAGGAGAACCTACAGACGGGTTTCATCTGCCCATCCACATCTCTGGCAAGTGCCCCAATCTTTTTTGCCAAGAAGATGGATGACTCATAGTGGCCTTGTATTGATTATGGGGCCTCAACAAAGTAACCATATGAAACTGCTTCCCCTCATAAGCAAACTCAGATTGGATACATGCAGCTCACATTTCACTAAGCTAGGCCTGCAGAGGCCTATAACCTGGTGTTTGTGTGCAAGGGAGATGAATGGAAGATTGGCTTTCATACTCAATATGGTCACTATGAATATCTGGTCATACCCATGCAATGCTCCAGCAACTTTTCAACACTTTATGAATGATATATTTTGGGACATACTGGACCAATCTGTCATTACTTACCTTGATGACCCTCATTTCTTCTGAGGACCAAGTTCTTCAGGACCAGCAAATGGGCAGCATTCTTGAAAGACTATGCCAGAATCACCTATGTATCAAGCTGGAGAAATGTGCATGTGACTGGGACATCCTTGAATTTCTCGGGTATATTATCTCATCCAACAGACTGGCAATGGAATCCCACAAAGTGGCAGCCAGCATGGAATGGGCATCACCAAAGGATGCACACAGAATCCAATACTTCTTGGCTTTTGTTAACTTCTACAACTGATTAAGACAGCTTTAAACTAGGAATTGGGGGGAGATTGTTGGGAGACGTCCAGGTAATCTCCACACCGGATTTTAACGTTGAGAGGGAAGAAAATGAAGTAAGAAAGGATACAGCTGTGGGTAGGAGGAAGGGTAGTGTAGATACCATTCTAATAGGTGATACTGGCGGTAGAACGTCTGGGCCTAATCTGGTAAAGAATGTGAGCGAAGCTAAGCAGCAAAAATTAAGATGTTTGTACACCAATGGAAGAAGCCTAGGTAATAAAATAGAGGAACTAGAGTTACTGGTGCAGAATGTAAAACCGGCTATTATAGGGATAACAGAAACATGGTGGAATAGCAGTCATGACTGCAGTACAGGTACTGCAGGGCATGTTCTGTTTAGGAAAGACAGAAATAAAGGCAAAGGTGGTGCAGTAGCATTGTATATCAGTGATGAGATCAACTGTAAAGAAATAAGAAAGGATGGAATGGATAAGACAGAGTCTGTGTGGGCAAAAATCACATTGGGGAAGAAAGCTACTAGAGCCTCCCTTGAGATAGTGCTTGGGGTGTGCTACAGACCGCCGGGATCTGATCTGGATATGGATAGAGACTTCTTTAATGTTTCTAATGAAGTAAACACTAATGGGAATTGTGTGATCATGAGAGGCTTTAACTTTCCAGATATAGACTGGAAGACAAGAGCTAGTAATAGTAATAGGGCTCAGATTTTCCTAGATGCGATAGCTGATGGATTCCTTCACCAAGTAGTTGCTGAATCAACAAGAGGGGACGCCATTTTAGATTTGGTTTTGGTGAGTAGTGAGGACCTCATAGAAGAAATGGTTGTGGGGGAAAACCTTGGTTTGAGCTATCATGAGTTAATTCAGTTTAAACTAAATGGAAAGATAAACAAAAATAGAACTGTGACTAGGGTTTTTGATTTCAGAAGGGCTAACTTTAAAAAATTAAGGATTTTAGTTAGGGAAGTGGATTGGACTGAAGGACTTGTGGATCTAAAGGTGGAGGAGGCCTGGCATTACTTCAAGTCAAAGTTGCAGAAACTATCAGAAGCCTGCATCCCAAGAAAGGAGAAGAATTCATAGGCAGGAGTTGGAGACCAAGCTGGATGAGCAAGCATCTCAGAGAGGTGATTAAGAAAAAGCAGAAAGCCTACAAGCAGTGGAAGATGGGAGGGATCAGCAAGGAAAGCTACCTTATTGAGGTCAGAACATGTAGGGATAAAGTGAGAAAGGCTAAAAGCCATGTAGAGTTGGACCTTGCAAAGGGAATTAAAACCAATAGTAAAAGCTTCTATAGCCATATAAATAAGAAGAAAACCAAGAAAGAAGAAGTGAGACCGCTAAACACGGAGGATGGAGTGGACGTTAAGAATCATCTAGGCATGGCCCAATATCTAAACAAATACTTTGTCTCAGTCTTTAATGAGGAGCTTAGGGATAATGGTAGGATGACAAATGGGAATGAGGATATGGAGCTAGATATTACCATATCTGAGGTAGAAGCCAAACTTGAACAGCTTATTTGGACTAAATCGGGGGGCCCAGATAATCTTCATATAAGAATATTAAAGAAACTGGCACATGAAATTGCAAGCCCATTAGCAAGAATTTTTTAATGAATCTATAAACTCAGGGGTTGTACTGTATGACTGGAGAATTGCTAACATAGTTCCTATTTTTAAGAAAGGAAAAAAAGATGATCCGGGCAACTACAGGCCTGTTAGTTTGACATCTGTAGTATGCAAGATCTTGGAAAAAATTTTGAAAGAGAAAGTGGTTAAGGACATTGAGGTCAATGGTAATTGAGACAAAATACAACATGGTTTTACAAAAGGTAGATCATGCCAAACCATCCTGATCTCCTTCTTTGAGAAGGTAACAGACTTCTTAGACAAAGGAAATGCAGTGGATCTAATTTACCTCAATTTCAGTAAGGCATTTGATACAGTTCCACATGGGGAATTATTAGCTAAATTGGAAAAGATGGGAATCAATATGAATATTGAAAGGTGGAAACTGGTTAAAGGGGAGACTACAACGGGTCATACTGAAAGGCGAACTGTCAGGCTGGAGGGAGGTTACCAGTGGAGTTCCTCAGGGATTGGTTTTGGGACCAATCTCATTTAATCTTTTTATTACAGACCTTGGCACAAAAAGTGGGAATGTGCTAATAAAGTTTGCGGATGACACAAAGCTGGGAGGTATTGCCAATACAGAGAAGGACCGGGATATCACACAGGAATATCTGGATGACCTTGTAAACTAGAGTAATAATAATAGGATGAAATTTAATAGTGAAAAGTGCAAGGTCATGCATTAGGGATTAATAACAAGAATTATTGTTATAAGCTGGGGACACGAATCAGTTGGAAGTAACAGAGGAGGAGAAGGACCTCGGAGTATTGGTTGATCACAGGATGACTATGAGCCGCCAATATGATATGGCCGTGAAAAAAGCTAATGTGGTCTTGGGATGCATCAGGTGAGGTATTTCCAGTAGAGATAAAGAGGTGTTAGTACCGTTATACAAGGAACTGTTAAAACCTCATCTGGAATACTGTGTGCAGTTCTGGTCTCCCATATTTAAGAAGGATGAATTCAAACTGGAACAGGTACAAAGAGGGGCTACTATGATGAACTGAGGAATGGAAAACCTGTCTTATGAAAGGAGACTCAAAGAGCTTGGCTTGTTTAGCCTAACCAAAAGAATAAATACCAGGGAGGGAGAGGAATTATTTAAGCTCAGTGCCAATGTGGACATAAGAACAAATGGATATAACTGACCATCAGGAAGTTTAGACTTGAAATTAGATGAAGGTTTCTAACCATTAGAGGAGTGAAGTTCTGGAACAGCCTTCCAAGGGGAGTAGCCAAAAGACATATCTGGCTTCAAGACTACGCTTGATAAGTTTATGGAGGGGATGGTATAATGGGATAGCCTAATTTTGGCAATTAATTGGTCTTTTACTATTAGCGGTAAATATGCCCAATGGCTTGTTATGGGATGTTAGATGGGGTGGGATCTGAGTTACTGCAGAGAATTCTTTCCAGGGTATCTGGCTAGTGAATCTTACCCACATGCTCAGGATTTAGCTGATCACCATATCTGGGGTTGGGAAGGAATTTTCCTCCAGGGCAGATTGGCTGAGGCCCTGGGGTTTTTTTGCCTTTCTCTGCAGCGTGGGGCACGGCTCACTTGCTGGAAGATTCTCTGTATATTAAAGTCTTTAAACCATAATTTGAGGACTTCAATGGCTCAGACACTGGTCTGATACAGGAGTGAGTGGATGAGATTCTGTGGCCTGCATTGTGCAGGAGGTCGGACTAGACGACATAATGGTCCCTTCTGACCTTAAAGTCTATGATTCTATGTTTTATCCCAGGATTCTCTGTGCTGGCTGCTCTTCTCACAGCCCTACTGCGGAAAGGAATTCGATTTGTATGATCCCCAGAAACTCAGGTTGCTTTTGATAATCTGAAGCAGAGATTCATCAACAGTTCCCGTCTGGATTCACCCAGACCCTGCCACACTGTTTATGGTGGAGGCAAATGCTTTGAACATTGTGCTAGGGACAGTTGTAGCTCAATCCGATGCTCCCGAAGAGTGGCTTCACCCATGCATATTTTACTCACGAAAACTCACTCCTGCTGAGGGGAAATATGACATCCTGGACAAATAACTGCTGGCCATCAAAATGGATTTCAAAGAATGGAGCCACCTTCTGGAGGAGGCTAGATTTCTTGTCCAAGTTCTCATAGATCATAAAAACTTGGAATACCTTAAGATGGCCAGGCACCTGAAAACACCCGCAGGCATGCTGGTCCCTCTTCTTCATGCAATTCAGATTTGTGGTCACCTACCATCCTGGGACAAAGAACAGGAAGGCAGAGGCACTGTTGTGGAAGGATGAGAACTTTGATCCTGGAAAAGAAACTAGGTCCACAATCCTCAAGCCCTCAAACTTCATTTCTTCCATCATAGCCTCCAACCTGATAACCTCTATCCATTCTTAGTTGCCCCGTGACCCCTTTGCCATCCAAATCCATCAAGCCTTAGACCAAGAGCAGGACCAGACCTCTGCCACATTCATGTTCCAGGACAGGATCTGGTATCACGAAAGATGGATTTATGTACCTGAAGGGTCTACTCAGCTTCAAGTCCTACAACTCTGCCATGATGCTCCCGTGGAGCGTCACTCTGGCTGTTCCAAGATGCAAGGCCTAGTGTCTGGGAGGTTTTGGTGGTCAGCTGTATGCGTCTTGTTTTGCCTTATGTAGTCTCCTGTGATATTTGCACTCAGACCAAGACACTGGTTCAAAACTGCTGTGTCTCTTCCAAAGTTTATCCTCTCTGTTCTGGTTTTGGGCTATCATTTCCATGTACTTTATCATGGAATTACCACCCTCCCAAGGCCACACTACAATTCTAGGGGTGATCAATCACTTAACCAAGACAGCACACTTTGTTGAATACAGAGTGCTTCCCTCTGCTCAGGAAACAGCTCACCTGTTTGTGAACAACATCTTTCATCTCCATGGCTTGCCTATGAGTATGGTATTTGTCCGGGGACCACAGTTTATTGCCTGCTTCTGGTGGGAATTCCCATGCCACCTGAGTATAAACATGCTAACCTCTATGGCCTATCACCCAAGCAACAATGGTCAGTCTGAGGAAGACAACTAGATCCTAGAACAGAACCTATGTTACTGGCTCTCTTTGATCCCTCATGCTGAGTTTATCTAAAAGAATGACACCAATGCCTCCTTTGCTAATTATGGTCTTCATCCTCACGTTCATCTACAGATCCCCTTGAAATTGTCCAAGCCAATTGTCACTGAACTCACTAGTAGGTACACTAAGAACTCCAGAAGTAGTTAGAAGTCACCAAGGCAACTTACAAATGGTATGTGAAGTGTCCCACCAGCCAACACCAGGCTTTGAGGTAGGGGATAAGGTTTGGTTGTCCACCCAGAATGGGCGATCGACTTGCCCCTCTGCACAGCTGGACCAGCAGTAACAAGGACCCTTACAGATCACTAAACAGATTAACCTTGTTACATTTAGGATACAACTACCAGATTTCCTCCAATTCATCCCACCTTCCACATCTTTCTGCAAAAACCCTTAGTCAAGAATCCCTTCCTATTTCATTCTACAACCTACTCCCCTCCCTACAACTGTCCATGCCCAAGAAGAATAAGTTGTTCGGAATTTACTAGACTTTTGCTGGGTCCAAGGAAAACTACAATATCTAATTCAATGATTCCTATTCCGATCACTAGGTTAGATCACCTATGTCCCAGGTGCCTGACAATGCATTTGGCATCTTTGATAGAAATGTCAGATTTCTTGAATGAGACATACGGGTAAAAGATTCCCATTCCTATTTCAGGACATCATATTTTACACTGCTTTTTTAATTTTGTGGGGAGTAGGCAAAAAGGGTCACATAATTTTTTATCATATTGTATGTTATGTCAGGAAAGCGAAAGGTATAGTATAACACAGATGTATTTATGGACTTCAGGATGCCTATTTTCTACAGTGTATGTTATGCCCCAGGCTAGAAATGGCACTGCCCAACATATGTAATATGTCATAGCCAGCAGCTTCTGTTATAAGTGGCAGTTCTTTCAAGCTGTTGAAATACATGCAACATGCTACAAGAAGTGGTAGTCCCACTTTTTTCTTTCCTTCTGGGTAATGTTCAACATGATGTAATGGAAGCTACTGAAGTCACATTTTATTTAATATATTTTGTTATATGTAATTTTTGAATAATGCACCATGGAACAATGTTTAGATTTATGTGATGATGATGATCATGGCATGGTGCCAATATGCTATTTAAAACCATCCAACTCCTGCATTGCACCTTCTATTAAGTATAATTGTATTATCCATGAAATAATCAAGCAAGATTTTCAAACCTGGATTCATAAATTGTGCCCACAAGCTTTGTGCATACAAGGCATTTGTATAAACAAATTGGGTATTTCAGAAACCTGGAAGGGCATAAAAAAAGAGCAGAAAACATTGAGCATGAAACACAGTAATGGGCCTGCACCTTGCCTAGCCATTTATAATAAGTGGGTGTAAAATACGCGATTCTAACTTGGTAGGATTTTACACTCACTTTACAATGCTGCAAATGATTACACAAAGTGTAATGGAAAATTAGGCCCAATTACATCTAAATCTTGCAATCTCAAGATACACACCTCCTTACTCTCTTCCCCAAAATCATCAATTCTGGGCTATTTTTTAGAAAATAAAACTTTATGTACTGAGAGCCAGATCCTCTTTAAAATTATTTAGCTCCAGTGAAGTTGCACTGCTTTACATCACTGGAGGATTGGGACCTGAAAGTCCATATCATGAAGTTTCCAGTATGTAGTCGGGCCATACTCAGTCAGACTCCCACTGAAATTCAATGGGAATTTGTTAGAGCAGGGACTGAGTATGAAAATGAATAAAACTTTAATATGAACATCAGGAACTGGTCCCTTATTTCCAATATCTTATTTTATAAACCGTGTCTTTAAATCAACATTTTTGTAATCTTAACATTTCACCTGTTCATTAGGTTATTTTCTACCTCAGAGGCTGATTTCACTGAGTAACAGTAATATTTTTTGTAAAAGAAACTCCCTTTCCTACGGGAGAGAATTTTAATGTTCAGGAGCCAATCTTCAGGGGCAGTTGGTTAACTTTACTCACATGAGTTGTCCTGGTGCAGCTCATAGGACTAGTCATATGAGTAAAGTTGCTCACATGCTCAAGTAGCTGCAGGACTGGGAGCTGGGACTTCAGCACTGGAATGCTGCAAAATTAAAGCTAAACCATGAATCAAAAAAATCCTACATTAACTACTGGAAGACCAGTCTTACTGATTCAGATGAAAATCTGTTCCCCAAACAGACTGAAAGCTCATGATTTAGAACTTACTTGCTGCATTGTAGGTGAATGTAAAGCAGACTGGACCTGCATTGGGAGTTGGTTTCCAATGGACTGCTGCATTGTAATTGGCTGGTGTTGCTGTATGTTGAGATGCTGGTGGAGAGGTGGGCTAATCTGAAGCGGTGGAGGTGGGGACACAGCCATGTTTGCTATGGAAACAGTCACTGGCATTTGGTTGTTGGGCTTGGGTGCAATATTCCTGGGGATATTAGCGTGCATGGCAGTTATGTGCGGATTCATTCCGGATTGTTGGTGATAATGGGAGCTTAGGTACAGTGCGGAATGAGTCTGTGTGGGCCCATGGAACACTGACTGTTTTGAATTAATCATCTGAGGCGGCTGGGACGCCTTAACATCAACAGGTTCACTGTAGCTCTGTTGAGAAAACAAACAAACAATCTTTAGAGACAGATAACAGCTGTTTTTCTGAGATCTATTTACTGCACAAATGAACCTCTGCATCATTCCATGCCTGACCAGAATAACTTAGTGTTCTACAGTAATACTCTGAAGCACAGTGCAGTGGTAATTTCCCATAGTATACCGGAGAATTTTGTTCTATAACAAATACCCATGTTTCCCCTTTTGTTCTCTGCTCGTTATATGAAGAACTCTTTTATGACAGCACTCATCTCAGCAGCATACATCAGTCATGGAGATGCTACTTAAAATGTCCTTACAGCGGAGACTGGTTATTACTCTTAAATAAATAGAAATAAAGTTAACTCTTACACATCACACAGATTTTTCTTCACTCCTGTAAATACAGCCCCTCTGCTTCCTGGATTCACATTTTGATATTGCAAAACTTGGAAGTGATGTTACTGACGTGATAAGCTACTCGGCAAATGAAAACATGGGTCCAAACCTGCAACCCTTACTCACATAAGCAGTCATTACTTCTGTTATTAGTCCCCTTTAATTCAACGGGACCACTCAAGTGAAGAAAGATTATTTGTGAGGTAATAAGGCAATAAGTGAATAAAGCACTGGACTGGGACTCAGGATACTTGGTTCTGTTTCCATTCCTGACTCTGCCAGTGACCTGCTGGGTGACCTTAGGCACTTCTCTGCTCAGTACCTCAATTTGCACATGTGTAAAATGGGGATAATGATACTGGCCTCATTAGTAAAGCACTTTGATATCTATAGATGAAAGCACCAGATAAGAGGCTGGTATTATCATGAAGGGTGGCAGAACTGGGCACTACGGTTGTGTCACTGAATCAAACTAAAATTCCAGTGTTGGCATAGTTTATTTTTAAAATATTCTGTGTTAGGATTATATCCATGTCCACATCAACTGTGTTTTGTAGATTGTGAGTTTGAAAATAGTATAGGCATATTGAATAATTAATTTTTAAGCAGAACCCTCTCAATGAATTCAGTGAAGGAGTTCTGCTTAAAAACTGATGGTACCATTTGGCCTATGTTTGACTACATGCAAACAAGAAAATTATCTCAATTGGCCCTGAATAAAACAGCACCAAAATAAATGAACTGAGAAAATAAACAGAGCTTTTCAAAATAATTGCAGTTTGTCTTGTTTTCTTGCAGCAATTATGAATACTTTCAATAATAAATAGTTCTAATGTTTATATGTTGTTACTCTGAATTTCTACTAACTTTGTTCTGTTCCCCATGCACTCAGTTTCTTAGAACTTCCAACTGAGTTGTAAACTAGATATGTTCAAGTAAATGCCAAAAAGAGTTAAAGATTAACCATCCAGTGCTTATGTGTGAGTACCTGAATAATAATGTAGCAGTTAAGGAAAGGTTGTAGTGTATTTATAACCAGTGAAAGGTGAAATATGCTGGAAAAAATGGTAAATGTCCCTCTGGAAAAAGAAGTCACTGTATCAAAACATAGGCTGGAAGATGCATACATACCATTATCCTACCAATGCCATGTCATGCTTATTTAGTTTTCAAGTCAAAATAAGTTTCATGTTACTTTCAGCATCAGCCGAGCCTGTGAAAGTCTATTTGTATGCTTTCTGATGTATGTGCCATCACCAATAATCAGCTAATAGGCACATTACAGAAACTGGTTCATTATCTGTGATGATATACAATGAAAAAGATGATAACTTCATTTTCCCAAGTCAAGTTACAATACCGAAGCAGAAAACGTATTTTCTCCAGTAAATTAAGGAAAATTAAATAAAAATGATAAAAGGAATGCAAATCTCTGTCTCTCTCCCTGTACACTATGCACTACACACACCCACATATGCAGATTAAGATACAGACAGATGCATACATACACAAAATGACACATGATACCTGATAGCATATGCAAAATCCGTCCCAGTTTTACCAACAGCACATGCATAGCAGGATAGTAAAAGCAATGAGGACCGGCTAACAGGCCTGCCAAAGCCTCATAGATCTGTTGACTGAGGGGCCTGGTGAAGATGCTGTGTTCCTCACATACTAGGAGTAATGCTGTATCTTTTTTGGAAAAACAATAAGGTCCCCATGGGGTACATATTTTCCAGCCCTCTGTGTTGTCAGGATGTTTCCTTGATAGGGTGACCATATGTCCCATTTTGGCTGGGACAGTCCCTTTTTTAAGCCCTGTCCCTGACATTGTGACTTTTTTTTGGCAAAACTGGGCATTTGTCCTGTTTGCTCTTGCCAAATGAGCTGGCAAGAGCAAACAGGACAAATGCCCAGTTTTGCAAAAAAGGTGGGGCGTGCCTCCCTAGGGAGGTATGGAAGAATGTTGAGGAGTGTGAGTGGCAACGTTTTGGGGAGGGGGACAGGAGCCTGGCCAGTCTGTCTCTGCTATGTTCTGCCCCCCAGTCACGGAGCAATGGGGTAACACGTGCTCACTCGGCAGCCCAATCAGAGGGCAGTGCAGTCAGGGCCCTAATTCAAACTCTTCTCTGTTTGGGCCATGGAGCCACAACTTGTGGGACCCAGACCCTACCGGGCAACCCGGCTGGTAAGTGCCTGACTGGGTTCTGCAGCATCCGCTTGTGCTGGGGCACCAAGTGTGGCATGGTCCCCCACCCCCGCCACAGGCTCCCAAGCAGTCCCCACAGCTTCCACCCTGGTCTCATATTCTCCCCACCCATCGTCCTTCGGGGCTGGTCACCAGAGCCCTTTCCAGACCTCCTCCCAAGTCCTCAGTCTGCCTCTAGTTGCCTGCGTCTGCCACATCCTGGGTGCCATTTAGGGAGGGCAGTGGGGGATATCTGCCCCACCTGAGTTTTGTACCGTTGGCCAGGAGTGACCTCCTCCTGGTCCCCCATTGCTTGCTCCTCTCTCCCCTTCCTGGCCAGGAATCGCCTCCTTCAATAACAAAGTCTGAAATGGCCCTGCATCCCAGCCTTCCCCACCTCCCCAAGGCTGCTCTCTGGAGTCTCCTTGATCCCACTCACTACCCGGAGCCTCCTTCCTGCCCCTCTGCTATCCCAAATCCCAAAGGGGTATCACACTGCTAACTGGATCATAGTCCAATAGCTTCACCTCCTGGCTCCGAGCCCAAAAGTACTCACACTCACACACTCAGATCCCAGCCCAACCCAGTCCTCTTCCTCCCACTCCCATCTCTTCAACTTGGCTCAATTGGGGGCAAGGAGGAACATCTGTGGGGGCGCAGGGGATGAGCAGCGATGCCAGGTGGCTTGGGCCAGCCCTGTGCATCCTGTTTTCAAGCTAGGGAAAAATGGTCACCCTACCTGACCCTCCCACTGCTCTCCATGATGTATTTCCTTAGAGCAAGGACAGGATTCTAAGGATTTCTTCCATTGTGATATTTTTCTGTGTATATACAGGCAAAGATTCTGTCATACTCCTCTTTAAGTAGGGAGATACACTGAACCAAATTCATTACTGGTGTAACTCCACTGCTTTCAACGCACTTACATAAAGGATGAATTTGGCCCATTACAATAAATTAATTTACAGGATACTAGATCCTGTGGATCAAATAAGCAGGTGCAACTCCCATTTCAGTTATTGGTAGTTGCACAGTCTTATGCTGGAGATGAATATCACTTTTTTACTTCCCAGAAAAGTGTCTGCCAGCTGGATCAAAAAGAATTTCAAGCCAGCAGTAATTCTTCTATATATTTTTCACAATATTCTGATGCAATTCAGAGCACTCCAGCCCTAGACTAAGCAAGTATTTTACAGTGACTAAGAATGCTTTAAATCATATGTGATTTGATGTCCCAAAGCGTCCAATATTAGTGTAAAAGACATACTTATTATCAGTTATTGGGAATCTGGATAAACAAACCCATTAAGTATAATTCCCCAGCATACCACGCTTTCAGCTTTCTCTAAGGCTAGGGATGAAACCTTTTCTTTTGTAAGCAGCACTGGAGCTAATGAGATAGGTGATACCAAAAATGTTACAGACTTTTCATATATGACTTTATTATCTATTACATACAAAAATGTGAGTACACAGCACAGGCCATATTCTGCCCTCCCAGGCACACATACAGCCTGCATTGATTGCATTGATTTTCAGCTGGAGTTGTACCTGAGTAACTGAGAGCCGAATCTGTTCCTACATAAGGACACTACATGTTACTGATAAAATATGAATAATGAAAGAGGGGATCTGACTGGTTGACAGAGCCTCCAGCTGTTCAGGTATCAGGCATAACTTTGCAGACCGAAACTTGTTAGCCAATCTGCCATTTGAAAAGTCATTCTGCTTATCTAAGGAAAATAGTATAGGAAAACATATTAAAGATTCCTATTCACTTGTTTAATTAGACTTTGGACCACAGAAAACATGGAAGACAAATATATTCATCCCCAGGGTTCAGCACTAAGGTACCAACATGAATTTATGATCATAGTCACCAGCTAATTTTTATGCCTGATGCTACATGTGTACAATTCTAGACCTTCTGCTCCCTATACAGGTCTCTACCACCTGAGCTTAAGGAGAATCCTTTTTAGTTCTACATCTACCAAAAACTGTAGTTTTAGGAGTGGTAGGACTTAAAGGTTCTGTAGATCAGTTGCCAGAGGATGACAGAATCTCATATACAGTCTATCAGTAGGGAGCACATACACATTAGCCAGTACATTACAGGATTGCAGATTAGAATACTAGTTTTTCACACCAGTACCCTGTACCTTCCAGTGGCTCCCACTCACTATTGAATTTAATTCAAAGTCATGGTCCTAATTTTTAAAGATTTTAATAGGCAATATCCTAATCTATCAATATCTTAGGATATTGCCTCTCCATATGTAAGCCTCCAAGACTGTTGCATGCAGTGTAAACCTACCAGAAGATGGAGGGAGGCAGTTTTTGTGTCAAGTCTGAAGGTATGGAACACCATCCTAAAAGATGTATGCCTGTCTTCTGGGTTCAATGCAAAACTCACCCTTTACGCAAGAGCCTACTATGACAGACTCCCCCTCCCCCCCCCCGGTATTCACACCTTATACACTATTGTAATAATCTTTGTTCAAAATATGCCTTGAATATCTGAAACTCATAGTTTGCTGGTCACTATTGTCCTGATAAAGTATGTGTGGCAAGATTGTATGTGAAGTTTTAAGATTCCCCTGTATGGTGTTATTAACACATGTTCCAAATCCCACAGCCCTGCCCAAACAGAGGTTGGCAAACAGGTCTGTCCTAAACAAAGAGATGTGTGCTCTGCTTAATTTTTGTTTAAGTAGTAAACAGAATCATCAAGCAGGAAGGGAAGACAAAGGAAGTTTAAACAGGTGGAAAAAAAGCAGGGAACATCTTTCCACATACACTATTTGTCTCCTGATATCTAGCCAGAAATGTTTTTCAAGAAGGGGGCTGAAACTATAAAAAGGAGGGACAGGGACAAACACCCCAAGACAGCCCCCCACCCCTGTCCATCACATTCACTGTACCTGAAGAGACAAAGGAAGAAATGGTTGGGCTTGGGGGAAGGGTCCTGATCTGAGAGTTTGGTCAGTAAAGCTGCTCGGGCATGTGGTGAGAAACTTTGCTTGAATCTAATATAGTTTAAATTAGGCATTAGTGAGTGTTTTATCATTATTGTTCTTGTAACAATTTCTGACTTTTATGCCTCATTACTTGTACTCACTTAAAATCTCTCTCTTTGTAGTTAGTAAACTGGCTTTTTGTTTTATCCAATCCAGTGTGCTCAAGTTGAAATGTTGGGTGACTCCATTTGGGGCAACAAGTTCCTTAAAGGAATAACAGACTCAGTATATCTGTACTGTCCAGGAGAGGTCTGGGGGAAAATCTGAGACTGGGAGTGTATTGGGGTCACCCTGGGTAAACTTTAAGGCTGGTAAGAGCCAAGGTGTGGCTGGCTGGCTAAAGCACACAAACAGATATAGCTGGGAGTGACTAACACTCTGGAGACTGTTTGTGAGCAGCAAGCCATTGTAAAGGGTAACCCAGATTACAGGGCAGGGGTGACACAGCTACACATGAGCCTGGATTGTACCCTGGTATGTCACACTTAGAACAAAAGCCCAGAGGAACAAAGAGAAAGGGAAGAAAATGGGCCATGTAGAACGAAAGGAAAAGCAGGGGAGTGAGAAATGAAAAGAAGCAAATAAAATAATGAACATCTTTAAGTATAAGCAACCAAATACCAGGAGTATGAGAGCAAGCCCACTTTTGCCATTCTTATTTTACTGTATATATTGGTGCTTAGTTGCTGCACAGGTTGGGGCACTTTATAAATGAGAGAGATAATTTAGATAATAGAACTTCAGTCCCTTTATCTTTCCCCGCATGTCCCTCACCAATCCTGCTGCTCTCCTCTCTGGCTCTTGAGTAGAGTGAGCCTTCCCTTTCCCATTCAAAGCTCTCCTGTTCAGTGCAAATTCCTCATGCCTGCCTCTAACCTAAAGCCAACCATCATCATGCCTTGTCTCCTCACACAGAACTGCTCTGAGAAACATGATGGTTCCTACCTGCCCTAGACCTGACCTCACAGTGCAGTACGCTCACCTCCTCCCTGCTGGGCCTTATTCAGAGAGTCACACCATGAATGTGTGGTGGATGGAGGCAGGCTATGCCAACAAAGCAGGCAGGCAAAGGAGGGGATCCCATCAGAGGAAAGGTCATACTGGAATTTGTTCCACCCTAGAGTCCTCAGCTAAGAACATATATTCCCATCAATACAATGGTCCCGCAGATACTAGCTGTCACTCAGGTGACATCCACCAGGCAATCTGATAGCTTCATTAGGGTTAGGATTTTCTTCTTCAGTTTGAATTAGTATAGACTATGGCGCCTCAAATCTGTAACTGGTTTTTGAAACTATCACTTGTAGATCTTAGTAGGCAACCAGCAATTGAAATCTGTAAGTGAGAGTTTTTATTCTCATTCTGAATTGTTTCTGCTTTCTGGCTATTGGTGGCTTTTCTGAGTGACTGAAAATAAAGCAAGGGTAAGTTTTTCATATGGCAGCATTCTATAGGTCTGATCCAGAGCATACTGAAGTTAATAGAAAGTTTCCTGTTAACTTCAATGGGCCAAAACTTTTATCCTACTAATAATGAGTTGATTTTCTATCTCCGTTTCCATGAAAGCAAAACAGGAACTGGTTAAGTGAAGCTGAGATCAGTTTCAGCTGATGACTGATGGTCTTCACTCGTGCTTCCTCAGAAGTGTAAGTAGAAAATTTAAAATTAATTACACTTTTTTTTATTTTGCCCTTTCAAGCCTTGTTTCTGCAGATAGTACGTTGGAAAAGCTGCCATACACAATCACACGTGCATGCGCGCACACATCCACACCCACACACACATCCAGTTGCAGAAAAAAAGCTGTGGAATATATTTGCAGTTATTTTCAACATTTTAAACTACCAAATTATATATATTTGAATTAAATTAATAAATACTTTTACAGTAATGTTATTAAAAACTCAAAACTCAAAAATTATAAAAAACCTCAACTTTTCCCAAGAGATACCACACAGTTACCACCATCATTCTACATGCAGAGAAACACTGGTAACTCAGAGATCTCTGTGTGATGACTGGCAAAATGGACAATGACCTTTTAAGAAAACTGTCCATGATGAAGAGACATTTGCAGAGCCACCTGTCTGTTCACAATCAGGGACAACGGAAGTTTGTATTAAACTAAAATTATACGCTGCATTCTTGATTATATTTATTCAGGTAACAGACACAAAATACCCCAAAATGTGGCCAATATACTTAATAAGAATCAGTAGCGTCCTGCTGGATTGGAACATTTATTTTTAATTTTAGAACAGTTCTTTTTCAGAATCAGCAGCATTCACAGCAACAGATTCGGTGTTTTGTGATATGAGGAAAATGTCTAAAGGGTCCCAAACCTTCTGAATGGAGTACTGTAAATTGGGTGGTATCTAGACTAGCTAGGGCCAATATCATCAGAAATATTTCTTTATTTATGTGAGCAATTAGACTTCACTACATAATCAACTTTGAATAAACTTGAGAAATTGCTGAATGTTCATACATAAATGTTTCTGGTACCTTTGGCCCTCACCAGCATCTATAAAATAAGTGATCAAAGATCTACAGGGTCAGGGTCTGATTCTCATTAACACTAATGCTACTTTATACCACTCTAGCAGTGTAAAGGGTTTATAAATGGGTGTAAATATAATATACTCCTACTTTCCCTTTACTCTGCCAGAATGGTGTAACACAGCCTTAGTGTAAATGAGAATCAGGACCTCAGAGTCTGGGGTCTGTTTGGATTAGCACTGTAAAGTCTGGAAAAGCAAAACTTTTATGTGAACATTTCAGAACGTCAAAAAAGTTATAGGTTGATGCAGGTTTTGGATGAAGGTTGTCAACACATGAGGTTTCTTATTTTATTCATTCCAAATCACATATATTGTACAAATCTATTATACCACATGTGGCAGGTTCCAAAGTCTTCAGACACATCACTGATACTCGAGTACAAGATGGGCCAGCTATTGGTTGTCATATACTGTCAGCCAATGTGGTTCTGAAGGAGAACATTTTAAAATCTGAAGATACATTTTATTATCATCTATGGGGGATTGTCATGGATTTATTAAGGCCATGTAGGTAGAGATGGATGTTTTATGAATGTAACCTGAATAAATACGCTGAAGGACATGTGACTTTAATTTGATACCAGTATCTTTATTCCCCAATTGAGAGGCATAGGGAGGCTCTAAAAATGCAGTTCTAATAACCTTATACCAACCATTCAATCCCAATCACTTTAGAAACAAACAAGAGCCTTCTCAAAATCAAAAATCTCTCAAACTAATGTGATCTCAAAATCTCCACCATTTTGGGCTTCAATCTAATGAGAACGTCTCTGGGTCTTGGCACTGCTGAAAGGGAAGCCCCTCATGTATTTGGCCTCAAACTTTAGCCTGAATGTAATCTGAATGTCACCATCTCTGTCCATCTCTCACTATTTAAAGTCTGTGAGGGATCGTTAGCTGGTGTAAATCAGCACAGCTCCCTTGACTTCAAAGCAGCTATGCCAATGTACACCAGCTGAGAATCTGTTTCTATTTTGTTACTGGATGTTTTAGTAAATGTAGAACTTTCCAATGCCAACGCTGGGTGGAAAATGAGGAGAACAGGATTCTTACTAACTGCATATTAAAAACTCTAGTGAAATGGAAACTTACTTACATTCTTGTTTTACTGTTTGATGTAATTATTTCAAGATAATTCAGGTTAAGTTGAAACATATTGTGTAAGGGTAAATTGTAACATTAAGTGATAAACTTCCAGCAGAAGCATCAAAAGGAATGTGCATAAGGAAGGCAAACGGCCACCTGGAGCTCCTTGGCAGAGCAATTATTGCACTGCCCTTAAGAATGTGCAGCATTTGGTCTCCTTAGTGATTGACTGACTCAGTTCTGCCATGGCCCTGACACCTCACTACCGCCTCCTTACCATTCAGCCTCACAGAGGTGCCATGCACTATCTATCCTTTAATGCTTGGCCTTTATTTCATGCATGTTTTGGATGATGTTGTTAATTTTATGGACTGCCACCACAATGAGACCTCTGAACTAGAAAAGGATGGTGAACTCAGTGTATTATTAAAGTTTAGGCCAGGGGTCGGCAACCTTTCAGAAGTGGTGTGCCAAGTCTTCATTTATTCACTCTAATTTAAGGTTTCGCAGGCCAATAATACATTTTAACGTTTTTAGAAGGTCTCTTTCTATAAGTCAACAATATATAACTGAACTATGGTTGTATGTAAAGTAAATAAGGTTTCAGAATGTTTAAGAAGCTTCATTTACAATTACATTAAAATGCAGAGCCCCCTGGACTGGTGGCCAGGACCCGGGCAGTGTGAGTGCCACTGAAAATCAGCTCACGTGCCGCCTTCAGCGCCCGTGCCATAGGTTGCCTACCCCTGGGTTAGGCCAATCTGTAATACGAGTGAGTTCTCACAGTGATGTTATGCCTAACAGTTTTAATAATTGCTTAAAAATTTTCTTAGGTCTTTAGGATTTGTGGCTTTATAGGTCAAGGGGTTTAATGGGATTATTCTTTGGCTATATGCATTTACTGGATTTTTTTGCTTCAAACAATGTTTTTAGGATTAGAAATTTCTTCTCTGACAGTTTGTGCATCCTTGAAGGGACATGACAACTGGTTTGTGAAAAATACATACATAAACAACTCTGAAAATACCCAGTCAATCAACAGGTAATTCTGATATAGGATATACAGCTACATGCATGGTTTAAATGGTAATATACAGTTTTTGATATATGGTTCTTCAAACATTTTTGATATCACAATAATCACAAACGCAAAGATAGTGTGTCATAGAAACCTGAAATATCTACTGTTTATAGCCTTACAATTTTCCTAGGTAGGGAAATTGATGTGTAATGGATACCAATAAAAGCTGAAAATTAATGTGACTGCTTATTATATTTTTCTGCTAAGGCAACAGTGCTAATGATCCTGTAGGAGTTTAGCAGCCTAAAAAAAAAAAAGCTGTTAATACTTCAGACAGAGCAGCATTTTAGGTTTGTGCCTTATAAGGAGAAAGCCACTATTGCTGTTTTGTTACCGTTTCCCTGAAAATAGCCTAAACTAATCTTTAAAACTTCCAAATGTCTGCATGGACGAAGTACTTTGAAAAGTAATTCCAAGACAGCGGCTGGGAGTTCTGTTAGGGGAAGTCTGAGCCTGCCATACAATCAAAGGGGCAACATTGTCACACGTTCATTAACTTCAAAAAATTTGCATTATTTCTAACACTCAAAGAGTATCAAATGTGGTTGATATTGATGCTATGTGAGAGCACAAATTTGACCTAGCTACGCCATCATAGCTTTGAAAAATGACCTTTTTTCCTACTTGAGGGTAGATGCATAGTTGTTAAGTATGTCTTCAGAAAATATTTATATATGTATATATAAATAAATATTTAACATATAAAGCAAAAATCCTACTGCCAGCCAGCATACAGAAAAAAGCCAGGGTAAGCAATAAAAAGTGCTTGTTTTTTAAAAAGTCAGATTGCAATCACAGCATTTTAAGTAATGCTCTACAAATTGCTATATACTGTAGGTTGCATTTCTGAGCTTGAACAGTACTAAAAGTTGCAACTAAGGGCAAATATAAAGACACTTGTTTAGAATTCAAAGGTTTAGTCAGTATTATAAACAATATGGCAATCTGCATAACATTACGTATAATGCTCTGTAATGTGATTTTGACTTCACATATTGATTTCCAGCATTCCACAGGCTTGACTATAGTCTTATTAATTTCAAATTTTATAAAAAGAAAAGAAAAATGTTGAGAAAACATCTATTAAATACACTGATAGAGTTAATGGAGATTAATGCATAGCTATGATATTAAATCCATACAATCAGATGTTCACCTTATTGGGTGTTAACCCTGTTTAAAAAAATATTACAGGCAAGGCTGGTGGCACAGCCTATTGTTAAAGTTGCCCAACATGTCCAATTATAAGACCTTGCTTTCAGTTGCTTATTACTTGGCTAAACTTAAATCTTGTGGGTTGGCATTTTACATGCCAGGTGTGTACCTCAGCTGATTTTTTGGGGGCAAATTTTAGCCGGCATAGTTCAGCTGTTTTCAGGCTGCTACATGTGACTTGACTGAGCAGTCATCATCCACACAGAACAACTAAGCATGCTCCCTCCAGAGGTGAAGCCAGACTTCAGGTATTTCCTAACTTCTGCATGCTTGCCTTTGCAACTGTAATAACATTCTTTTAATGTAGTTTGTGTATATGTAATAATAGAATAGATTTTAACATAGAGAGTTTATATTCTGTGTCAAATAGATGCAATTTACATGGTGAATCTTAATATATCACCTATCCAGTTTGTAATTACATGCTTATTTAAAGTCCCATCACACCTAAATGCTTAAAGTTAAGCAGATACTTAAGTCCCACTAAAGCCAATGGGACATAAGCACACAAGTAAGTGCTTTCTTGACTAGGGATGGGCTTAACCATGTGTTCAAGTTCTTTCCTACACTGACTTAGAGCCTCAGACACCAATATTTCTTTAACTGAAATTTCTCTAAATGAACCTTCCTCAAAGAATGCCATGCAGCTATTTTTTGCCCTTAAAAAAATCAGAGTAAAATTCTCAGTTTTATATATATTTATCTTATCAAAATAAAACAGTTTAGTGTTTCACATAAACAATGTATGATGGGCAAACTAACGATACCTAATTCATTATTACAAGTGAAAAGCTGACTTTGTAATTCGCATTAAAATGAGTGTGTTGGTCTTATTTTACCACTTAGTAAAATCTGACAAATAAATTAACACTCATGTACAGTGGAACCGTAGGACAGTTCCACTGGTTTGAAAGAGTCTATTCTAAACATAGAGACTATCTCTGGAAGTTTACACTCATCAAGTGTAGAAGAGGAATGACAGGCATTTTGTGCATGCTTTCAATAAATATCTTGGCATCTATGATGCTAGATTTCAAGTATATAAGACAACATAGGAAAGCTATGAATAAGGTTACACTCATGTCTCAAGAGTTTATCTACCAACACAAACTACATGAGGTTTGATCTCACAGGAGTCATATACTGAAAAACCTGAAGAAGTGGTAAGATCACATGGAAAACTGCATGAAAGACCCGGGTGTTAATTATTCGTTAAATCTTTGTTTTGAAATGTCCCTAACAAGATGGTAAATATGTTGTGAAACTAACAAAAAGTGCTGCTCACTCACACCTGTATAAGCTTCAAGCATTGCCATCCTCACTCCTAACCTTTACTTACAACCACCAGACAGTCAAGTGCATCTAAACTTGACCTCATCAACACTTTGGATTCTGTGAAACAGACACCAAAATGATCATCAACAATATGATTCTGCAAATTGCCCCTTTAATGTTTCAAGTCTGCATGTCGCAGTAATCTAACCTTTGTCTGTGGGTTTTAAAACAGTGGTTTATATTATAGCACTTGTGAAATCCTGAGCACTATGAATATCTCTATAAATCAATGTCAAAAGTTTCTCTCAACTGTGTACAGTGGGTCCTGTGACATGCTGTTCCAAAGTGAGTGATTCACACTATGTCCTATAGTGTGTTCATCTACTTCATCTGAGGCATGCACAAAGAAAGTTCATCTTATCATGGGAATGTTTGCATTGTGATACCGAGCATGATCATTGCTGTACAGTGCCTGCATTAAAAATGAGGCATTTTATGTATGATACCACAGTTTCCCCCTATATTCAGAAAAGAGTATGACTGGTAATTGTGCAGTGCTGTGTGGGCCCTGCTGGCAAATGTGATCCTTTTACTGATGACCACTGGGTCTCTCAGTTGCTCCATTGTGATTATAATCCCAGTCTGCAGATGTTCTATGAGTAGGAATGGATGGGCTGCAGTATGCCTATGTTCAAAGATAACCGTTTGTATTGAGCACTAGAGCAGAGCATGGATAAGATAGGTATAAGGTGGTAATGAGCAACAATATTTACACTTGATACCATGGCGCTGAGCACCATACAAATGCTGAAAATGGTTTACAATTTATCACAATATATATAGGTGTTACCTTGGATACAAGGCTTGCTCTGTATGCAGCTAACTGCTTCAAATATTCCTTCTTAGCAGCTTCAGTTTTCTTTTTGTATACCTATAAAACAACAAAGATCATTAGAATCTGTAAAAGAATCTGTTTCTATATGCAATTCCAATTCATATAATCAATCTGTTTCATGGATTTTCAGAACATCCTTCTAATTAAACAGCCATTCCTATTTCTCCAGGTTTTTTAGGAGAGAAAGCATAAGTAAAACACCAAGCATTTTCAAAAATATTGCTCACAGTAAACGAGCTCCTTTGCCTACAGAGCAATCCTGATATGTTTGACTGAACTGAGGACTTTCCTATTGGCACGACAGCTTCAATTGTCAAAGGGATGTTAAATTTGGGGTATCATTCCAAACTGTGGGAGGTGCTCTTTATTGCAACTCCCATCTGGCAGACCAGCTGAACTTCTCTGGGAAATAGGAGAGTGGGTGGGTCCAGGACTGCTGAGTTGGGAAGAAAAAAGGAAGAAATGAGATGCAGAGGACAGGGAGGTTGGGGAGATATCAGTGCCCTTCAGCATGACTGGGAGACTTTTTTCCATTATTAGGTAAACTGTTGGACAGTCAGAGAAGCCCAGTCCAAAGGAGGTCAGAGGCAAATCAAGGCTCAGGCGAGCTCTGTGCAGAAAGGAGAAGTCAAGGAGCCATGAAAAGAAGTTAGTGTAAATCACTGTTCCAATCTTGTGCTTGCAAAGTTCTGCTGAGCTCTTCAAGAGAGTGTACCTTTTCTTGTATATTCCTCTCAACCCACTGGTCTGCCTACCGTGTAACTAACACAACCAAGTATGCTCGATACAATAGCTTAAAGATGTTATACGATTCAGTTCATACTTCCCCAGACTTCAGAACTGGAGGTTATTTGCAGGGATTGGCAGGATACCTAGCCAAAATGATAATTGGAGCATTAAAAATATAGATAGGTACTTGGGAAGCTTGGCACCTGTACAGGGGGTGCACAACCCTCCCAGCTATGAAGGCAAGCCCCATACAGTGTAAATGCCAATGTACATGCTGGGGATGGGTTCTGAGACAACCTAAAAGAGACTTGCTCTGTTACTAAACCTGCACCCAGTCTCTGATTAGTCGGGCTATGCACTCATAGTGCACGGATGGCAAAAGCAACTTAAAACAACTTTGAGATGTCCTCATAAATTCTGCAGGTGAGAAGTACACACACATTTCCTTTGCAGTAAGGTAAACTTTATGAAACTTTAAACTGATCTCTTTTGATCCTCTTATTTTACAGTAAAGCCAGAGCATTCTCGTACTGGAGAATACCTGGAAGCTGCAAACTGTACATACTCCGGACAATACAATTCCAAAATACAAAATCAGAGCAACAGTACTGGGCCGGAAGGATCTGTTGCTACATCATTTATAGAAAGAATATTCTTGTGAAATGTCTTTTATTTCAGTGAAGCTTTGCTTTCAGAGAAAGAACAATCCTCTGATCTAGGTTGGGAAAACTCAGAGGTTGTCTAAAGGATTAAAGATTTTGCTTCCCAGGGAAGCATAAAATCATAATGGAAAAAGAGGAGTCCTAGGATAACAAAATTGTAAATATCTAGACAGAGAGAAAAAATATCGTTTTTAGCTGTGCAACTGTGTGTGTGCACTCTTGTAATTTTTTCAGATTAGGATAAATATAGGGTATATGCTGAGCTCATATTGTTTTTCAAAGAACTGGTAACAAGTTGCTTTTTAATTTGTGATTGTTTGCAGTTATAGGGCAAATGTATTGTTTTTTTCAGAAAACAAAATGAGAATTAGTTGACAATCTGTTCCCAGCTGCTAAAATGAATTAGCGCGACCTACAGAACAAAGACAAATTCAAATTATACTGTACATTTGAATACAGCTGCATCATTTTGCTATCCAGATTTTAAAACCACAACTGAGCACAATAACATCACATACATAGAGTCAAGATCTTTAAAAGATCATGTAGGGTTTTTTCTGATATTGCAGTCCTGCTTCAGCTGATCAGAAGTCTTATTTTGCACTATATGAATATAAAAATTTTATGCAGTGTAGTTGTAGCCATGTTGGTCCCAGGATATTAGAAGACAAGATTGGTGAGCTATCTTTTTTTGGACCAACTTCTGTCCATATAGAGCCAACTTCTGAGCCACAGAGCTCTTCTCTTTTCCCAGATCTGAAGAAAAGCTCAAAAGCTTCTCTCTCTCACCAACAGAAGTTGGTCCAATAAAAGATATCACCTCACCCACCTTGTCTCTCTAATATCAAAATTTTAAGCAGGCTGACTGTGCATTTATAGTCAAAGCATATGGAAAAGGTTCTCAAAGAGATGGATTTTCCCCTCCCCCTTTCCAAATTGTGGTATACATCAAAGTAAACTCATTTTATAGCATAAACCTAACAAGAGTTCTGTAAGTCTTGTACCCAAACATCACTACTGCATATGCACGTAATTATATAGTCTTCATTTAATTATTTCCCAACTATCTAGTCACAGTATTCAGCATTAATTATATACATCATTTTTCATAGCTACTTTTCTTAGACATTCTCTCAACCTGGTAATAGCAGTATAAATCCAGATTAGCACTATTTTTTTGTAAACAGACCCTGATATAGGATGTCACTATGAGTGCTGTGGCACACAATCCTTTGTATGTTATTCAGAGGCAGATTTACATGGTTGGGTTTCTCACTCTCTTTTTTTGTATCTTTCGCAGTGTTTTTTGGGGGAAATCCCATGCTAGCTGCTTTTTGAGTAGTGCAGTTTTATGGTGCAAGGGGTATTTGTTATGGTTCTTGGGCATGATGGCTTGGGCTCTTACTATTTTTTTTTTCGTCTTCTTCAAGAATCCTAATATTTAGGCTATTTCTTAGGGGGTGGGTGATCCTGACGGTTGCAGTTCAGAGCAACTGCACCAGTATTTCCCCTCGGTGCTCCTGCCAAGGGCACCCTCTCTCAGGCTTCTGGCTCGCCAGCTGTTGCCTTTCTTGGGCAGAGACCCACTTCTCATTCCCTTCTGACCAGGGTATTTCCAGGCACAGTTCCCCGCCTTCATTGTATTAGCCTCTACAAAAGGCAGTCTGTTTGATCAGGCTGGCTTGCTTGCCCTTCAGAGATGGCTAACAGCGTGAGTGCCCATAGTTATACTTACTGCATAGCTTTGTTTATGCAAGCCAATTTTGTTCTTAATGTAAAAGCAGTAGAGAGAAAACATATTAAAAACAATGAAAGAACCTACACGCATGCTAATAAGCTTACCAGAGATCACCCTAACCCTAACGTGGGCTCTGGCTAGAGCAGTCCTTCAGCATCTGACCAAAGGAAACCTCTTTGTGATTTCAAGTTCATCTCAGCTTCAGCTCGGAACAAGCACAGTCTTATGGGGCCTCAGTAGGCCTAGTTCTTCCAATCCTCTGAGGACTGGGGCCCTCTGTGGACCAGGTGTCCTGCCCATTTGGTGGATCAGCAAGAAAGCCCTGAGTCTATTTAAAACCAGACTAATTATCCAAAAATCCTTTCTTTGTCCATTGGTCCCTGGATAATTCAGTTTGAATTTGTATATGTGAGCCTCTCCAGGGAGATGGCTTTAAAGGCTGATTACCAGAGGAATTAGAGTAGCCTCTCCCCACTACTAGAGAAGTTACATACAATAACACATACACAATTATGTTTTAATAAAATGGATCCTAAATGTATTAATCCTAATACAGTTTAATTTAAATCAAAAGTTTATTTTAATTTCATAAGGTCTGTTCAGCATATTGTGGGATATTGTCAGTTTGTCCCACTGACACTGGCTGTTGAAATATTGTTTGCTGATAGCTGCAGCACAGGTAGGGTTGGGGTGGAGTTGGCTGGTATCATTAGTAATGATAAGATTTAGTATGTTGGACATTTTTCTAGTTGAGAACGTAGATGACAATGGTAGCTGGTGCCAACACATAGCCCTGGGTTTTGGCCTGGGCTCGTAGATGGAATTTAAGCAGATGGGGAGACTAGGTGGGTGGCACTAGCAGTTCTAGCAGTATGTGCAACAGGTATAAGCAAGCCAAGGGCCCTTCCCATTCTGTTTTGGCAGCTGCCACAACTTCTAAGCCTCAAGATTAAATACATAGTTGTAATAATTTAATAGACTTGATGCCTTACAGACATTTTAAATAGGCAAAAGGCTCATGTCATCATTCAAGTGTACCTGTGACAATGGTTTAAACTGTTTTGTGCATCACAGTTAAGATAGTGAGGAATCCTGAAACACAGAAATACGTTAAAAATTGTCCTCAGTCTGAGAAGATTTCTGTTCTTTTGTTTAAGAGCAACTAACATTGTAGCTTAGTTATAACCTTATGTTGCCAAGAGTTACTTTTATTTTTAACACTTCCAAAACCACTTATGAAGCTTATGTTCCTCCCTAAAATGAATAAGTAGCTTGGATAGCAGCACATTTTTATAGAACCTGGCCATTTCCAACTTGTTTTTTTAATTAATGTGATAATTAAATATAAATTGACTGGGTGAAACCCAGTTTGGACAGCTTCCTATTTCTGCTCCTATTTCTGCTTCCGATTTCTCCTCCTGGCTTAAGTAGGGCCAGTGGGACAATCTGCCACTCTTGGGACTCTCCTAATTGGACCTCAAGAGCAGATCCTCACACTGAGCTGGGCCTTTATGGGTCCCAAGTAAGCAATTGTCAGCAGGCTGCCAGGTGGAGGGTTGGAGTGCAGTGGCTTCCATGAACCCAGCTATCCGAGGTTTGAGAGCCATGGGTCATGACATCATCCTCCCACACCCAGGGGTTGCATTAAAAAATTATGGGACTTCAGAATATGGATTGGGGCCTTGTGGGTCAGAGCTATATCTTTAGGACAAGGTGTTGGCCTTCACATTTCTGGTTCCAGGGTGGCAGGTCAAGTAAAGTTTAACTGGGAGAAGAATAGGGCCTACTGGAACTGTTGTTGCTTTAGGACGCTGGCCCGCACAGTTACTCAAGGTTCTTGTGATCGGTAAACACTTGGACCAGACGATGGGTCCTTCCAAGTAGTGTTGCCACTCTTTGAAGGTAGTCTGAATTGCCAGGAGCTCCTTGTCAAACATCTCGTATTTGCTCAAATATCATTCAGCAGGAGTAAACTTCCTTGTGAGGTAGACGATGGGGTGCAGTATTTGTTTGGGTCCGTGCCTTTGGGAGAGGACCACCATGATCACTGTACTAAAGGCATTGGCAGAATTTTGATAGGAGAGTGACCTGTTTTCACCAGGGAATGAGGGGATCATGAAGCGTCAGTCAGTATATGCCAAGGATCAGTGGAAAAGTGTAGGGAATGGATCACATTGAATTGTATTATTTCTCTGTGACCCCAAATAATGGGCTCCATGGAGACAGCCTCTTCCACAATTGGAACTGAAGACAGCAGGAAGCTGTCAACAGTTTAAATCATGTTGGGCATGGCTTTGTGCAGCAGGGGCACCTGTAGGGCCTGAGATGTAGAGGCATCCATAAACTTGTCTACTGCTCTAGAATTGATGAGGACCTGTTGGAGGGGAATCCGTCAGGGCTTCCCCAGGATACATAGACGGATAGGAATCTGCCAATGAGAAGCCCCTGAATGGGGCTCTGGTGCTTCTCAGAAAGGACTAGGGTGTGGGGAACTTCTCTTCTTTCAAGGCTGAGGCTCTGTGCCTGGACTGGTTTGTTTCCCCAAGGCCCGTGGTGTTCGTACTGAGCTGGCCAAGATGGCATGGCCAGGTTCACTGCAGTAGAAGCACAGATGGTGCTGATGGTGCTATTCCTTTTCTTCAGATGTGAGGCACTGACAAGCCAGATTGGCTTGCCTGGGTTTGGTGGGCAATACAGAAAGTGAGTTCATGTACGCAGGTAGAGTGAGCTGCAGGGGACCTCTTTTCTCCTCTCTTTGTTCTCAGAGCTGATTATTTATGTGGATGGTGAGGTCCAAGAGGACATTTAGTCTGGTAAACATCTATGTGGGCCAATTTGTCTTTGATTTCTTCCCACAAGCCCCACTGGAACTGCTAAATCTGCACTGATTTGTTCAACTCTGTATCTATTGTAAGGCGGTGGAAGTGCACTGCATAGGAGGCCACAGTGTCTTGCCCATGCTGGAGTCTCCTCAAGGTAGCCTCAGCCATTCAAGCTCAGCATGGATCACTGAACATGGCTGACATCGTTTGGAGAAAGAAATCCCAGTGTGACACCACTGGGATATGGCCTTCTAGCACTTGGGAGGCCCGGTCTAACATGTCTCCTATCAGCAGGCTCATTACCAAGGCCACCTTGGCCCAGGCAAAAGCATAGATTTTGGGAGGCATCAGAAACAGAAGGTGGCACTGGTTCATGAAACCCCAGAACCACCAGTGGTTCCTGTCAAACCGTTTGGGCCAGGGTATTGCAGGCCCCTATTCGGGGTAAGGTTCTGCAGGCTGTGTTGGCAGCATGGTGTTCTTGCTCCTGAGCTGCTTCACTTACTCTTTCAGCTGCTGGTTGTCCAAGGTCAGCTGTGCAACTTGGGCCTGCAGTGCTTCACTAACCACCTAGAGTCAGGGCTCCATTCAGGTGAATTCAATGCTTCTGGTGGCTGTGATGGTGCTGCTAGGTCCATCTTTCTTTCACTGAACTCAATCCCAGAGGATATTGTGGTTCAAACAAGCTACTTCAGCTGGATCATGGGTCGTCAGACTTAGAAGTCAGAGCCAAAGTCCACAGTCACGAGATAGGAGTCAAGAGTCAGCTGTGCCAGGATACTGGGAGGTCAGATGCAGGATACAAACTGTAGATAGAACTGCAAATTGATAACCAGAATCAGGCAGGGTCAGAATACCAGCAGTCAGAGGCAGAAGACAAACTAGAGGTCAGAAACCAAAAAGTCAGATGCCACGAGTCATGCTGGGATGGGATGCCAGGAAGTCAAGCCAGGGGTGCATGACCAGGAAGCACAAGGCATGCAGTCCAGAGCAGGGTGGAGTCCAGTTGTTCAGACAGCTTCCTGTTCCTGCTGCTGGCTTAAGTAGGGCCAGCTGGTCAATCAGACTGAAGTAGTGGAACTTCATGCTGGGGTCCAGGCTTCATGGGTTTCAGGTAAGCAGTTGTCTGCAGGCTGCCAGGTGGCTGACATAAGGCTGCTCCCAGGAACCTTGTAGGGCCAGGTTCTTAGTTTATTTTTTATTCATATTTCTAAAATGTGCCTAGTAAGAGATCTTCAGGTGCATGTACATTATTTCATAAGGCACCCAAAACTGGAAAAGACATTCCCCAAACTAAACAAACAACCACCCTTCCCAGTACCTTCAGGCAAGAGATAAAATTTGAACTATGCCACAGGGGGAAGTGAATGTCAGAGTCCAGGGCTGTCCACTGACAATGTCTTGGTACCAAATCAGAGCTTTTGACGATTATGCCCCCCTCCCTCTATCCATGCCTCCGCATCTCCCCCTGAAGCTGGGCCAGGAGCAGGTCTGCAGCTCAGGGGGACATGGACAGGAGTAAGGGGGCAACCCACAGTTTGGGGAACTCTGACTTAAAGGCACCAGGTCTCTCCATATATACCACCATGAGAATCAAATCCAGCAAGATGCTTTTAGAAGCTTTGAGACAACTCCCTAGTTTTGAACAGCTGAGGCTGGTGGAAATGTGTCCACAGATGCTACCATTATGGGCAAGGGTGGGGTTGATATTCCCAGGAGAGAGACTGATCTCTGGAATTTGTTTCTCATTTTGGTTTGACAAAGTTTATGCTAACCCAGGGCTTGGACCCAGGGTCCCAGGAGTCAGCTGAAACTAGCCCACACTTCCATTGGACAACTTCCTTAGTCCCAACAATCTCCAGTCCACTCTGCTGAAAACAGAAACCATGCCCACACCTTTGCAAACAGCAGCAGCTCAGGTCACTATTAACCCATACCGTTCTGATCACCGATCTGCAAACACACTGTCAGAAAGCCTCCTGGGTTAGTCAATGGAGAGTGAACTGAGCAAGGCTTTTGCAAAGTAAGGTGGTAACATGCAGAGCGGCCAGTAGTTTTCCCACAGTGCACCATGATCCTAGGGCTAGAGCAGCCACATTACAGTTATGTGTGGGGGCACTAGAGACCATGGGACATGGTCTCTTGAAAAATGCAGTGTGGACACCAGAGCCCTAGGTCCGAGCACTGTTTAGAAAAGTGTTAACACAGGGTTAAAATACAATATAGACACTGAAGCCCAGGGTTCCCTAACATGGGTCAGTAGACTCAAGTCTCACTAGCCCTGGGCTTACACTGCAGTGCAGACATACCGAGTGAGCAAATGAACAGTACATTCTGTCCAAAGGGGTACCCCAATCCTGCTGGGAGATTGGACAGACTTTGGCCTATAAGACTGAGGGCAATTCCTGGTACATTCAGTGTGTGAGTGCATAGGACCTGTTATTGTTTTATGTATATTTTCTCTGTAATGTTTTTATCTTAAGAATAAATGTATTTTATGTTCCAAAGGCTGGTTGGTACCTAGTGTTCACTGTTGTAACCTCTGAAGAAAGGTTAATCACCGAGGCTGAACCCTGGTCAGATCTGCTGGGGAAATCACAATGAAGTACAGAGAGACTGCAAGCCTAAACCCCTGGTCTGGAGTGATAGAGATGTGAGTTTCCACCTAAGAGAGGTGATGGCTAGGAAGGAAGCCTGAAAACTGTGACAGATGCATTCCATACATCTAAACAAAGAAATAAGTGCTGTCTGTGAAAGTCGTAGTTCTAGGACCAATGGCACCATCTCAGAGTTCTTTGAGTGATGGATGAAGTGATGTTACCTGTGGAAGTACCTTTTCCAGAGATTTTTCCAGAAACTTCTCCACTTTCTGGAAAAATACTACTGTGCTGCTGTCAGAGTTGAATCCAACCTCCAAATCTCCATCCCCAGCACAGCTGAATGGGTTCCCTCGTGCTCAGAGAAAGCTGAAAGTTTGTCAAAGCAGGAAACCAGTGTCCAGTTGTAATCCTTTTATTTTGCATAAGAAGCAGCACCCAGAACTCCATGAATTCCACTAAAATATAGCAAATCCCACATGCATCCAACGAAGTGGGTATTCACCCACGAAAGCTCATGCTCCAATACGTCTGTTAGTCTATAAGGTGCCACAGGACTCTTTGCTGCTTTTACAGATCCAGACTAACACGGCTACCCCTCTGATACTAAAATGTAGCTGTCATATAAACAATCCACAGAACTGGTTAATGGGTAGTGAAGTATGCCATCATTTGACTTTTAATCTAGGTACAAACTGTAACTGAGAGAGGCCCTGGGCTAGTGCTCCAGCTCAGCAGTCTCTTAGATGACACAGTATGAAAATAACACTGATGATCTATTAGAAGCTTGGAGAAAAGAATTCAGTCTTTCTGGTACGCAAAGTTAAGGTCACAGGCCAAATTCAGCTCTAGTATTAACCAGGTTCAACTCAATTGATTTTGCTGGAGCTGGAGCCCCTTATGCCAGGGCTGAATTTGACCTCATGAGTTTGGAATTTACAAGGTGAGGTTTGGGTTTTTTTAGATCAAAAGCATGTTTTGGATAACACCTGCATCCACAAACACAAACATTAAATGTGTGATTTACGTGGTAATTACTTGTACTCAGCTGTACTCTGCAAAACTGGATCTAAACCCAAAACTGGATCTAAACCCAGTCCCAGGCTGGAAATCCTGTTTACCCTGGCAACTTTGTGCGAGAGGGATGGGTTTGATCTGCAAGAAATTTTGTGAAAAAATGAACTGCGAAGTTGAGATCTGATACTGCCCCCTTCTGAAGTTCGTAACAAACTATGCACCTCAATGGGAGCAAGATCTGGCCCTTGCAGAAACTATTAGACTGATTAATCACATGTTGCATTTTAATACCTTAACAACATACATATATATATTTTATTGACCTACTTGTGTTCCAGTTCATTAAGCCCAGCTGTTCTCAGAGGAGGAGAAAAAGAGCAGAAAGCAATGGGAAGAGGGATCCATCCGACTAAAACAAACTGGAATAGTTGTTTTAAATGCCTCATGTGTTTATCTAGCACTTTCAAGGGAAAAAAAGTAGTTTTATTACAGAAATTTGCCAGTAAAACATGAGTTTCACTAACAGAAAAGGGGTAAAACTAATGACAAAAGCCTCTTTGCTGTTATAAATAAGGAGGAAGGAGGAAGCAGTTTAAGCTCTACTGATAGCAAATGGAGGAAAACACTCCCTCTCTCTTATCAGCCATTCAAAATCTCAACAGTGACCTAGTTTTTATTGTAGCAGTTTCTGAATATATTTTGTTTTCTAATTCACCATGGCAGAATATAAAAACAGATTTGTCTCTACTTCCTATTCTTATTTACACAATAAAATAAATAAAAAGATTAAATCCCTCAATAATTGTACGCTAGCCATAAATCTGAGGATATATTTCAATAATTTTGTGGTCTTCTTCAAAGTGTTTTATATTTATCCTTTGGAGATGGCTTTACAAATGCATTGCGAGTTTTAAAAGTAAAGGTTGCTAAAAGGGAATTTTAGCGTGTGACATCAAAGCAGAAGAGAAAAAAGCAACTCAACTCAGTACTCTCTTTCTCACTGCATATGGCAGAGGCTTTACTTCATAAGCAACTAAATAACGAATAAACTGTGAATAAATGTTTTGAAAATGTAACTGTGTATTCCCACTTGAAAATCTGCACTCAATTTATACCATTTAAACAACTATATAAGGCCTGGCAGAAAAATACCATGTATGCAGGAGCGGCACCAGGGTTTCTGACGCCTTAGGTGGACGGCCATTTCGCCGCCCCCTGCGGGTCCAGTGGACCTACCGCAGTGATGCCGGCGGGCAGTCCGCTGGTCTAAAGGCTCCGGTGGACCTGCCGCAGGCATGACTGCGGTAGGTCCGCTGGAGCCTTTAGACCAGCGCACCGTCCGCCGAAATGACTGCGGCAGCTCCATCGGAGCCTTTCCACCAGCGGACCGTCCACCGGCATGACTGCGGTAGGTTCACCGGACCCGCGTGCCGCCCCCACGGAAAAATAGCGCCCCCCAAAAATTCTGGCGCCCTAGGCCATTGCCTAGGTCACCTAAATGGTAGCGCCAGCCCTGCATGTATGCTCTAAAATGCTAGAGGCAGACCCTTAGCTGGTGCAAATTGTCATAGCTTCATTGAAGTCAGTGGAGCCATGGCAATTTACCTTACAATTTTAAAGACACAAAAGGGGTTAGGGGTCCAAATCCAATTGAAAGTCAATGGGAGTTGGGTTCCTAACTCCTCTTTGTGCCCCCCACCCCCAGATTGCATATATTACATATATATGATCAGATTATGTCTTGCCCTGAACCAAGCACACAAGGGGCAGAAAGAATGTTAGATGTGCAACGGGTGAGCATATGTGCTCAGGGAGACGCGGTGTTCTGAAGCTGGCCAAATTTGGAAAAAAGCAATAGCTTTCTCTCTAAAAGGGTGTTCTGCACGGGAATTTCAAATGGCACAGTGCCTCCCAGAATTTGTCCTTGGGAGATGCAGGGAGTTCTCCTTTTAACTGCTCTCCCAGTGCAGAGCTATGCCTTCAAGGCACATTTGAGCCTGGAGTAACTTGCGAAATCAGCACAGTGTCTGGTTGCATCAAAGTGAACTTAATGTACAAATATTGAGCAGGCATCATTTTACCTTTGTAAAATGCCAGCATTTTGAAGGTTAAATATTGGACACAATTACTTTTAAAGACAGTTCAGAATTACCAGATTCACCCCGGAATTAGCTAGTTTTCTACTTTTATTTATTACACATTTAAAAAGCTGTGATCCCAAGAAAAACTTTTTACAAAATTGCTGAGATTTTTTTTGTTTACATATATATACCAGAATCAGTCTGGGTTATTTTTAGGGGCCAGGATAGAAACTCTTGAAAGTTTGAGGTTTCTAATGAACATGCTAACAGCATCACAAATGTTGACACTAACACAGAGGGACTTCAATTTACTTAAGTATTGGTAACATACAATCCAAGTTCCATCAGATGATAAAGAATAAACTGCTGCATTTATCTAGTGGGTGTCTGAACACCAAAGAGGAGTAAATGATTTGATTTTGTGGGCTCAGAGGATTTGTCAGCTGCCTCATAAGTATAATTCTGGCTCTTCATATTCCTGCTGCTTCTAATTTAGCAGGACAGGCTCATAATTGAAGCAAATTAACTATTTACACTTGTCACTTCTACCAGGGGAAGAGGACACATCAGCAGGAAAGAATGAGTGGGAAATTAAATTCTTCCCACTTGTGTCAGATCTGCCCTTATATAAACACATTAAAAGTAATTTCATGAGGCGTCAAACATAGAAATAAATACTAAGGGATAAAATAATGAGGTGTTGCTATTGAGCTGAACTGTTGCAGCTAATATTACTGTGTATGAATTATGTAGCCTGAAAGCAGGCATATGTTACAGCACTCAAAGAGTTGCTTTGCATGTGCTATCTGATCATTAAGCTTTGGGTCCCTAGGTAAATCCATCTTTCTTCTTGCTGCAAGGGCCAGTATAACATTTAAGTACAAACAGACATACACACACATTATAATCTGTATATAATGGGCCAAATTCATTCCTGGTAGAACTTCACTAAGACAATGGAGTTACACCCAAGATCATCTTTGCATATTACATTCATTTCCATGTCTAATATAATAGCATGTTTATTTAGGTCTTTGGCAGAAGCTTTAAAGTCACTTACTCTAATGTAAACAAGCACATTTTGTTTGTAATTTGCTAAATCTATTACAGCCTTTCTGAGTCTCCAGTTAGAAGCTTAAGGTTCATTTAGTACATTTACATCTGGTTTTGATTTTAAATGACTTTCCTTTTTCACTTAAGAACAGAAAATGACCTAAGCAATCTTTTTACCCAGTTTGAACCAACCTTCTATCTGAAAGCCAGAGAGGCTCAACAATTTAGTATGCCTAACTTTGCTTCCTAGGGGCCATTTTTCTCCCCTTTGTAGCAAAAGTATGTGCAAAGGGCAATGATGTACAGAAATTGGCTACAAAAATGGGATGTAAAAGAGCATGCCGTTTACTTGGGAGAAAAAAAATGTTTGTAGTAAAAAAGAAAAGGTAAAAAAGCCATTGAAAACCACCAAAAATCATGAATACTATATTGAGGAAGATGTATACTGATTTATTACTGGCAGAGCTGATTTTGTTGGCATTTTTATGAAACAAAAAACAGATTTTTTTTTTCAAAAAAGTTTTTAATGAAAAATGGTGAAAAATATTTTAAGTCCTCCCCTATTTTTGACTTGTTCTAGTCACTGTACAGGAGGCAGTATTTGGGAAGAGGCTGCAGTCTGCAAAAATGTGCAGTAAACATTTAGGAGTCCCTTCCAGTGAGAGGCAAAGTCACCTCTAGACAGACAGACTCTCTCTCTCTCTCCAGATGCTTGGAAATCCATGGAAACTGTTACAATACGGGACATTGAAGTGTAGATATCTGCACATAGCGAGGGAAGAGTATTTTGCTCCTTCTTTTCTGTAGTAAGTTACATTGTCTTTCTTAGGTATCATGGTCATAATGTGCTCCCCACTGATTTCAGCTCAAAAAGTAATTGCATCATCTGTTTCATAGTATTTCTGCTTTTTCCTGATTCCTTCCATATTTCCACAGATCACGCTTCCTCTGACTTTTTGTAGTTTGAAAAACTTTTGTAGATTTGCCCACAAACCCTTTTAGTGGTTTAATCTGGTATGGTATCCCAGCAACTAGGTTTGGACTGGCTGAGTTCTCAAGCAGGATTTGTATCAAACTCTGACACCATCATTCATTCCATGGTGTGCAAACCATAGGAACATATCCCTTTTTTACAGCTAACGGAACTATGATCTGCATCATGATTTACTTGATCTAACTGCCATTCAAGTCAATAGAAAGACTCTTATAGATTTCAATAGAAGCTGTATCAAGTCACAGTATATAGAAGATTTAATATGTACATATTTTAAAAGATGTGATATAGCTAAGCTGGTATTTTTCTTTCCCAGCAGTGGAAAAATAATTAACCAAAAAATCCCATCAGTACTTTTTAAACTTTATTTTCTCCACCTCGTTATCTTTTTACAACTTATTGTGTGTTATGCTTTGCTTACTGATTAATTTATATTTAAAACAATGGAAAGGAATTCTAACTCAGGAAATGGTAATAATTCTACTTAAGTTCCTGAATAAGCATCAACTTCCAAAGCATAAAATCCCAAAGCTTTATGATTATTGAATTGAAAGCCTAATTCATAAATAAAGTAAGTATTCCTATGAGAATCCCACACTTCTTTATTTTAATTTCTTTTTGAGATTCTTTCTATAGTATCTTCATGGAAGCCAAAGTCCATATAGTATGTTAATCCCTTGCTTTTTTAGAACGCAGTTTCCCTACCAGAGGCCACTGATTTTGTGACAGTTACTTGTATCCTAAGACTGGAGAAGTAGGCCCTTAATATGCAGAAGAGCTATCATTTTGGGAAAGCTTTTTGTAATCAACCTAGCTGATTTCAATGGGAAGGTCTGCTTAAAAAACAAATGACACAGAGTAGTCCTATGTTTTCCTAATGGTTGTAATTTGCAAAGTTCTGCTGGGTTATCACCAATACTGTTGTTTGTTAGTCCAAGTTTATAGTTATACTCATTGACCCTAATGGATCAACGGGAGATTTGCTCAAGCAATTCTACAGAATTTGATCGACAGCTGTTAACAGCTGTGGAGTACTATAGGAACAATAGGTGTTGAACGGAGATTTTGTAAATGTTGATTTTTGGATGAAAAAAAGGGATACAGTTATCTCGTCCTTTGACCAGCTCTATAGATAGTTGAAAAATGTCAACCAAAAACCAGTAACAACAGAAACAACTAAACAAACACCATATTTCTCATGAAACCATTTGTGAAAAAATTACTCGTCTTTTATCAGTTCTAGTTTTGAGCAATTTTGATACATGGGAATCAGTGGCCCTGATTCAGCACTGTGATCTGCCTGGGTGGACTTCTGCACCTATGTACGTCAAAATGGGGGAACTTGGCCCTGGTGCAGGGGCAGCTCCATGTATTTTTCCACTCCAAGCACGGCAGTCAGGCAGCTTTCGGCGGCATGCCTGCGGAGGTCCACTGGTAACGCGGATTCGGCAGCATGCCTGCCGGAGGTCTGCCGGTCCTACGCCTTCGGCGTACCTGCAGCCAAATTACCGCCGAAACCGCAGGATTGGCGGACCTCCTGCAGGCAGGCTGCTGAAGGCAGCCTGACTACCGCCCTCACAACAAACGGCACACTGCCCCCCGTGGCATGCCACCCCAGGCACGCGCTTGCTGCGCTGGTGCCTGGAGCCACCTCTGCCCTGGTGTTAAATCTAAGCCTGTTGCAGGTGTAATGGCACTTTTTTCTAGCTTGTAAAGATATCCTATACCATGTGGTTTAGTGGTCATTAATAATGTTGCTCTTGCAACTTTCTTTAGCAAATATAAGTGGTAAATTTCAATAAATATGCATGTCGATAATCTCCAAGATGAACACGAGGAGCCAGAGTCTACTAAATACTGTTGAAACCATTGAGCATTTTTTCCTAGAAATTGCTCAGCACTTTGCAGGATCAGACCCTCAGTACAATGTAGAATTAATTTCGATTATAAACACAACGGACCTAGCAAATAGGATTGAGGGTTCTTTTGGATCGGGGCTGTCTTTTGTTCTGTTTATACCACACTAAAGAATATGGGACCTTATCCCGATTGGTGCTTTTAGGTATTACTGCAAGACATCATAAATGATAGTAATAAATAAGCGAAGTGAGTCAAAGACAGAGGAGCAAACATACGGTAACACAATGTATTGTAATACCCTGCATATATATTTGGTTGCATTACTCTTTTCTGTTTGAATTCTGTAGTATGTAATTCTGCCGTTTAAAACTCTAATGGTTTTCCAAGGTTCAGCAATTTAGCTTGAAGACAATACAGATTAAAAAAAACAAATTCTGTTCTACTAATTTTTTTTCCAATACAGGAATTATTCAATTATTGTTTTCAGCTGTGAGCAGGAACACTGAAATTAAATTTGGAAATTCCAGGGTTTTTTTTAATGAAAATTGTATTTCTTTTAGGTCTCTCACAAGCATGGGGACTATTTTTTATACTAGACACAAAACCAACAGATGAAAAGCAAATCTTGTTTCCTCATGAATGTGCATTTTCAATTTGTTTTTGTTTATCTCCATTGTATGGTCCTGGACTATCACACAGCAGCTGAGTTTTTCTACTCTGCTGTGGGAAGAAAACTATAAAGTGAGTTCTGGAAGGAAGAATACAATGATATACCTAATGGCTAATATGATTCAGACTTGTAAATTAAAGGTAATTATAAAATATGCTCGAAGAAAGATAGATGAGTGGCTAAAGCGTTTTTTTACCTCTGTTTTTATTAAAGAACAGTAGCATTAATTGGAACTAGAGACAGGGACTATTGTGAAGTTCAGATATGGATCCAAATTATCACCAACTTCAGGGGAATCTGGATCCAGGATTCTAGTTTCGATTAGTATAGAGATGGGCCCAAGATGGGCCCAGAGATAAGCTTTTGGAAAGTTTCTGAGGGGTGTGTGTGTTTGGATTTGGGGTTCCAGTGTGTGAACATCACTAGCAAGAACTCCCAATTTGCATCATTGCATGTCATGTGGGCAAATCTCTGAAAGGGCGTAAAAACATTAAGGGTGCACTATTATTGGCACACAATGAAGGAGGAGAAGGTGTAAGCAAGGAGCCATGCCCCTCTTGTACAACCCATGTAAGGATCTACAATGATTGCAATTCCATGGTTCTCTGATACTGCCCCCACAACACACACACGCTGCGACACAAGTCATCTCAAATGGAATAAGGGTTAGTCCTGGCTGCTCACCCACTCGGCCCTGGCTGAGCACACCAAGGCCCAAGACTACTTTTCTGCATGCTGAGGAGGGTCCTGAGAGACAACCCTTTCTGCTGTGGCTCTGCATCACCTGCAATGCCAGCCTGTAGGTATGTGCACTCAGAAAAATACAATCAAAACTGTTTGCTACTGAAATTTATTCTGAATACAGTCCATGTTTTGGAGCCCAGAGCTAGTAGTCACTCTCATGGACCTGAGATGCAACATTCAACTGTTATAGAGGAACTGCTGTACTGAAACAATCAAGTCCATCTAATCTAGGATCCTCCTTCAGACAGTGGCTGGGCACATTAGAGGAAGGCAGAAGATAGAACCCCACACACTTTAATGTACCTGACCTCTATGATCCTCTGATTCACAAAGTTACCTTTCCTCCAGCTGAACTTTCTGGAAGCCACACCTTATTTAGTAACAGTTTCTAGATAGAACATTTCTTTTTTGGTCAGTCATTAAGGGCCAAATTCTGATCCATAAAAGTCAGCAGTAAAACTCTCATTGGTTTTAATGGGACCTAAGTACCTCTCCATGCAATCGTCCAGCTGACTTTTTGTGGGGGGTTAGTGAAGGTAGACAACCAATTCTCTGAAGTCCAGAAGTCAGGACTTATAAAAAGAATTTTTAGTGACACTCTTTTTAATAATAATAGGTTTGTATCAAGATGCTAGTCAAATTAGCACAGAATTAGCATGGAAAACGAGAAACCTCTGGAACGTTCTGCTCAGGAAGCCTTTACGGTTCTTTGTTTCTGTCAATTGGTATAATGTCTGGAGATGCTGAAAAGGACAGCTTCCACACAGTGTTTTCCATTGAAATCAAATAAACACTGTATACATAAATAGATGCTGTGCTTTCTGCCTCCCTGCTGGTTGGCTGTTTACTCTGGCCTCTCCACTCCTCTTCTTCACAGTCCCTCTGCAGCCAGCCTCACCTCTCCACTGTCCCTGGTCTCCATGTCACACTTCATTGTTCCTCACTCCCCACTGTTCCTTACATTTCCCACTTCTGGCTTCCTGTCAGCTCACGTCCTCCCCCTACCACATTAAAACCAAACAATAACAACAGAGCAATAAACCTAATATGATGTTTGCCAACCATCACTCTGACCATTGGGTCTGGCTCCTGTGATGAGCTCCACACAGAAGGAACCCTGCAACTCTGACAAGGTCCCAATGATTTCAGTGGGGTTCTGTGCAGATGCAAGTCCATCCTTGCAGAGCTCCTTACAGGACGAAGGCCTTTGCTTTCCCCCTCAACTTTTGTCTTTCTGATCTATTTAGATCATCGACTTTTCAGGGCAAGGAAAGTATCTTCATATATGTTTGCCCAGCATCTAGCGCAACAGAGCCTCTATCCTGCTTGGGGTCTTTGAGCACTACTGCAATACAAATAAAAAAAAATAGTTAACAACAATAGCTTAGGGGAGTAGAACCCTATATTATTTTCTACAGCTGGTTTCCATCCTTTGCCTTTCTCTTCAGTGAAAGAATTACATTGTAAAACAATTAAACACACATTTTAATATGTTTGCAAAATGTAAGGACATTGTTATAGTTGTAATCAGACAGAGTGTTCTGTTCTTGCGTAGTCATGATTCCCCACACCTAATTCGTTGCAAGCACTGGGCTTTCTCCATGTGCTTAACAATGTACCTAGGTGTATCTTTGTTATGCAACACTATACATTCTGTCACGTTTTATGGATTAAGTAAAACATTTAATCTTATATTTCTAAGGTAGACATGCAGAGGAAACAGGGCCTTACTGGGAACCCTATTACCATCAGCCAAGGCTGTACATAATTTAATTGAGAAAGACAACAATGGATCTGGAAGGAGGGAAAAGAGAAGTGCAGAGCTGAGAATGTGGAGGAAATTATTACTTTAACATGGACACCAAGGGGAGCTGTTCACACTGCTTTACATTCCATCTGATTGTCTCTTACAATCACACCAGTTCTTTTTTCAGGAGAGGGCTGAACAAAGCCCCTTGATATAGCACAGATAGGATCCATAAAGTAAAAAGATAAGGAATCAAACATTTCCCAGATTGACCTATAGTCCTTTTTGAAAATAGAAACGATACCTTAAAAATATCACTGTGAAAATGCATTTGCCACAGAATGGTCAGTTAACAAAGGACTATCAAATAGTTAGGGCCTGAGCCTTATGGTTCTTATTCCCTGTCACACTGCATAGCTCTCATAACATCTCATCACCTAGATGAGACACAGAACATCCCACTTAGTCTTTCACTTTGTACAATATTTAATGACAGCATGTACACAAAAAGAGGAGGAAAGAGCTGAGCATATACTCCCACATCGTCTGAAAAGCTGTAGGGGAAGGGTTTGAATAACATATTGGTATCAGCTCTCTGGTGGTCTTCAAGGAGTGCCTAGGGATAGATGGACTTTAAGCTTTCTGTTAAGTTCGAAAAGGGTAAAGAGATAAAGAGTAACTGCTGAAGCGGAGGATAGGTGGTTTTTAAACATCACTCTGGCAGTGTAAAGGGGCCTCATTGTAACTGAGTCTCAAGCCCTCTGACTTTGGCACACAAAATCCTAAAAGTAATGATATAAATTCGCAGGCAGAAGAAATAAAATACTCTTTCTAGTGGCCTAATAAACTGATATATGAAATGAGGTGATAGTCTCCTGAACTCAAGTACTGATATGACACATTTTCAGGTTTAGTCAGAATGAACAAAAGGAGTTGCTCAGAGTGGTTAGACGGCATGTACTTGATCACTACAATTTATATCACATTGTACCTGTTTTTGTTCCTCTCCCAAGCCATCCCACATTGAAGCTACAATTTTAGAGACTTCACCAAATGTAGCATTTGGGTTTTGGCCCTTGATGGCTGCTTGAGTGTCTCGGAAGAATAATGCATAGGCAGACACAGGCTTCTGTGGCTCATTAGGGTCCTTCTTCTTCTTCTTTTTGGGAGTTTTGGGTTTCTTTCCCATATCAGAAGCAGGTCGTTTCTCTCCTCCATTGACCTGTAATAAAAGTTCACAAAAGGACAGAAACTCATTAAATTGTGAATCAGACCAAAAAGCTCTATTTATCAAGGCATCTACAATATACATGATGGATTTTGCTGGGGAAAGTGCACTTTTAGCTACAGTCTTTTGATAATCCAAATGTTAACAACATTTCTCAGGGTTTCATCTGTAAAAGGCATTATAAATGTTCTAGGTTATATAACGTTTTTCCTAAAATGATTCATACATTTTGTTTTTATAAAATTATCATCTCATTACTAGATTAGCTTGTCATCTTTTTATCTTTTCGGAGTCTTACAGCTAATGGTTGTCGGAGACCTGTAATGAGTAAAACCATTACAGATTTCATTATACATTGAGCACTAGTTTAATCATAAGAACCATTTAAGTAGAGCAAGAACAATATAATTTCCACTTTATATTTTTCTTTCCCTTAGAGGACTATTTTAACCTATGGTTCAGTTCAATTCCCACTGATGTTAGTGGGATTGTTTCTAGTGACTTCACTGGGAACAGGATTGGGAAACAAGTGAATTGAGATTTAAAAAAAATGTTAATTCCCTTGTATTATTCTTAATCAAAATCGAGAGCCACAAAATTTCAGCAGTTTAGGTTGGAATATTTTTTGACCTATTGAAGGGCTTCATTCTGGTCTTATTGGAGTCAATGGGAAAACTCTCATTAACTCTGCTGGTGCAGGATCAGTCCCTTGGGTTCTGAATAAAGGAGCAAATGAGTCTCAATCATACACTAGATGAAAGGAAGAGTTTGTGTTTGTGTGTGTACGCACACACTTAAAAAATCCCCATGCCCTAGATCCCTCTTGTGGATTTCACTGCAGCCTGAAGATGTGCAAATTTGTGAAAACCCAACTGTCCTTTAACCATTAAATATTTATATTGCAGTAGGGCTTCCAACAGGATTCAGGACCCCATTTTGCCAGATGCTGTGCAAAAATATGCAAAGACACAGGCCTGATTTTCTAAGCGACTCAAACTACATGGCACAAAGTGGCCTCAGTGGACTGGAGAATCTGGCTAACTGTATCTGTCCCAAAGGGTTTTTCGTTTGAAAAGACTCAGGAGGAGAGGGTTACAATCAAATAGAGATGATTTCTATCATTTTTTAATAAACTGTGATCAGGTGCAATGCTAGATTACAGGTGTTCCAAAAATAAATACAGATGCATAATGACAGTGGTTGCATATGGCTGTATATACTCACTCTGGGCCAGACCCTTCTCCCTCTTCCTGTGTGTCACACTGTGTTCAACGGGACTACTCAAGTGAGTAAAGTGAGCAGGATTTGGCCTGTTGTGGCTTTTTAATCAGAACAGCAATGTGATGAATGTAACTTAAAAAGGAAATTGCTTGGTTCCTAGGCACCTGGTTAGGCAATCAAATATGCAGTTAATGGTTGGGGAGTATACCAGCAGCACTAGAGAGAAGAGGGAAGACGTCATAAAACACAAGCTGCTTGTTTCAAACTTGCAGATCACTATTTCATTCTATACTGTAGAAGAAACTACAAGATCAATACTATATGAAGGTGTGTTATGTGCACATGCAAAGAGCTCCCTAGTTAATTTGACCATCCTAATCCAAATTTTCCAAACACCTCTAAGTAACAGTTCACAAATCCCAGGAGCAAGGAGGCTTGACAACTTCAGACCCACAGTTAAAGTTCCTACTATTGCTATTTTAAAAGGTTTCTTTTAATGCTTTTGTATTGATCAAAGGGATTTACAAGCTTGTAGATATTTAAGATAGCAGGATGTCCAAACTACCATTTAACTATGTGATAAATAATCATAATATGCATAAAAGGTAAGAGAAAAAAAAGTCTTTTTGTAAATTGCTTGGACATTTTATTCTCCAACCCAAATAATCAAATGGCTTCAAATATCCCATTGCTAAAAAGGGAGTACTCCCTGGGGAAATTCTGTTTGTTTTGTAAAAAAAAAAGTAAAGAAAAAGAATTCCAGTACTAATAACCTTGGAAATGGCTGAGATGATGGCGTACCTTATGCTCCCATCAGTCTATCAGCTTATAGACTCCACTGCTAACCATCAAAGCAGAGACAGATGGGAAATAAAATAAAAAACATATATATTCTTCTAGCCATAGACTCATGCCTCAAAATCCCTAGAGGTGTAGTTAGCTCATGGTAATCCACCTCCTGTCATGCCTTATTGCTTAATTATAGTGATGTATTTAACTTATTTATCACAAGAAAGCAATAATCTTTCACTTCAAAAAAGTCGGTAGTAACCACGTTGCACAAATGATAGATCACAAGACTACCTAGTGTAGGATTTAAGACTATCTAGTAAGGCATATTGTTGATATCTAAATGTCCCTTGAGAAGTTTGAAAATGTCTATAAATATATTTAAAATAAACTGCAATAGTACCAAATTCTTTAGCGGAGCTAGGAGAGCTGTTTTACGCATACTATCTTGCAGTAATTGCTGTAGTTTAAAATAGATTTTAATCAAGCACCATCTGCATAATAGGCTGAACAAACAACACAGAATTCTACTTATAACTCTGACCATATAAAATAAATATTGTAAAACCTCTACCACATAAAGAGAATATGTGGCAGCAGTTCCCTAGTAATCATGTTTCTCTTAGTTAATTTTTGCTACTTGCAGTCCTCTCGGTCTCTTTTCTCTGAACTACACTATTTGAAATTCTCTCATAAGCGAAATTCAAATGAGCATGGAAAAAAAACAGTCATCCATCTACTGAGAAATACATATTTGCAAGCCTATAATGCTTCTAGCATCTCACAATTATGCTTAGCAATAACAGAATACATGTTTAATGATCCAACACTATGAATTATGGCAAGAATCGCACAAATGCAGTATTTGAATTTTGAAGTGGTCAGAATAAAATGGGCACTTTGTTGCAAATGGGCACTTTGTTGCAAATGGTCTTATAGTTACATACAAACACTGATTTTTTTAAGGTCTCCTTTTTATTCATTTAATCCAGACTTGAATACTGAATTTAGAAGAATTCAGCACGGCCAGTTTTAGGATCTGCGCTTCCTACACAAATGAGTTCCTTGGCCAGAGATTTTAGTTCCCACTTCCACTATTCTAAGCTACTTTCAGATCATTCACTTTCAACCTCAAAATCACATTACTGTTATCCTTCTCCCCGGGTCTTACTGACAGGCACCCTGGGATGTTTTACTTTTAAAGCAACAGTATCTAAAGCAACTACCAGTAAGTCCTCGATAATGCCCTCTTTAATGGTGCTGCTGCTTTTCCCTTCTTTGTGTTAGAGCTAGTGCAGAGGTGTATTTTAAGTCTGACAGTTCTGTATGAAATGGCCACTCCTACCAGGTGTGTGCATGTCTCGAAATACCCAGCAGTTGTTGTAATCATTTATATATATGGTGATGGTTCCATAGCATGGATAGTTTTTAGTGTAATTTTATGCTGTTGACTAAAGAATGTATTTAATATGAAGTTCCTTTGCTACTGGAGGTTCTGTATACTAACAGTTATGTAGTTTATTTCCTTTTCCTCTTTATTTCCAGCACTGGTGATAGGTTTATTAAGCTAATATAGCCAGTTCCTGCACTCACTGAAAACAATGGGAATTTTGTCACTGACTTCAGTGGAGTAGGATTACATGTCTAATGCAAAGGCATACATTAGTTTATTCATTTTGCCAGTCTGTATACATACATTGCCTACAAATGAAGTCAGTTTACACTCTCAAATCATTTAGAGAGGCTTTTTTCTCAGACAGAATTGGGTATAGTTGTTAGAAAGCATGACAAAGAAGTATCTATTTTACTACCAAATCTTTCACAAGAGGTGCAGCAATTCTTCTTTCAAAACCATAGGGTAGGTACTCAGCTGGTGTAACAGGCCCCATGTAGTTGGCATTGACTTTAGTGGCGCTACACAGGTTTATGTCAGCCTAGGACTTATTTTGACTAATACTGGTAGATGAGTTGAAAGATGTTGGGACTTGCTCATTAAACTGAAAGAATAAAAAAAGATGAGGACAATTATTATGCTTATTCCAGATAACATGGTACTCACTCCATTATCACTCAGTCATCATAAGAAAGTCTCACTGACTTCATCAAGTTGTGTCTCAAAATCTCTATTTGTAGCAAAATTTGGCAATTACCTCATGACAGCAGTGCATGACTGCCTGAGTAAGGACTGAGTAAAGAACTCAGGAGTTGACCCTTTGTATGGTATCACACATTGATATAACTGTTTATAAAACATAGGTAAAAATCCCAGAGTTTATCACACAAGATTGTGTGCAAATATGACCTATTGGATCTTCCACTGGTCAAAGACTAGCAGAGCGCATCGTGTGAAGCCCTCCTGTCCCCATCCAGCCCTGGTGAAATTTCTTTCAAAGGGACAAAGATGAAAGAAGAGCTAGTTTGAGAAATGGGAACCCTCAATTGCCTCTTGAGGGCAGCTTTAAGATCACTTTGTACCAGTCTGGCCCACACAAAGTTGCTAAAGGCCAAGAATCTGCCCCAGCTAGTTGGCAGTTTCCAGGGACACAGCTGTAACTGGGAGCTATACCCATTAGTTTTTATTTGCAGTGTTGCTGTAGCAGGCTATGAGAGAGACAAGGTGGGTGAGGTAATATCTTTTACTGGACCTACTTCTGTTGGTGAGAGCGACAAGGTTTCGAGCTACACAGACCTGAAGAAGAGGTCTTGTCTCTTTCACCAACAGAAGCTGGTCCAATAAAAGATATTACCCCACTCACCTTGGTTTTCCAAAAGTTTTTATGTAAATTATATTCATACATTAGTTATGATGTTGATTATTCAGAATATCTCTGCTTTTATATAGGAACACTTGAATTATTATATTGTATCAGACATTTAGGCCAGTATCCTGTCTCCAGCAGTGGCCAGCATCAGACTCTTCAGAGGAAGGTGCAAGTAAACCTATAGTAGACAGATGTGGGATAATCTGACTCCCCTGAAGATCTCATTTTAATCCCAAATAGAGATCAGTTTAAACAGTGAATCATGTGGTTTTATATCCCTTCCAATTTTTTTTTTTACTAACTATTATAACTTTCGAAGAATGCTAAAGTAACAGTAACATATCAATTTCTGTGTACTTAGTAACTTTAATTCTGGTATATCATGCTTTCTTTTCCTGATGATTAAGCGCTAAGGATGGGAGAATTTTAAAGGGAGCTTCCATATTAGCATTACTTGTTTAATACACAAATCCAGGAAACAGAAATAGACTTCAGTAGGAAGAAGACCCTATTTCTTTGTCTGTAATACTCAATAGTTCCTTCACTGTTATTGAAAATATTTGTTTTAATTTGAAATACCTGATTTAGTGAAATCAGAATCCTAGGCTTATGATAAGGAGGCAACCTAGTGACAGAGGATGTGGAAAAAGCTAATGTCCTCAATGCTTTTTTTGCCTCTGTCTTCACAAACAAGTTCAACTCCTAGACTATTGCACTGGGCAGTACAGCATGGGGAGGAGGTGACCAGCCCTTTGTGGAGAAAGACGTGGTTCAGAACTATTTAGAAAAGCTGGATGAGAACAAGTCCATGGGTCTGGATGCACTGCGTCTGAGTGTGCTAAAGGAGTTGGTGGATGTGATTGCAGAGCTATTGGGCATTATCTTTGAAAACTCATGGTGATCCATGGAGGTCCTGGATGACTGGGAAAAAGGCTAATGTGGTGCCCATCTTTAAAAAAAGGAAGGAGGAGGATCCGGGGAACTACAGACCAGTCAGCCTCACCTCAGTCCCTGGAAAAATCATGGAGCAGGTCCTCAAGGAATCAATTCTGAAGCACTTACAGGAGAGGAAAGTGATCAGGAACAGTCAGCGTGGATTCACCAAGGACAAGTCATGCCTGACTAACCTAATTGCCTGCTATGATGAGATAACTGGTTTTGTGGATGAGGGGAAAGCAGTGGATGTGTTATTCCTTGACTTTAGCAAAGCTTTTGATACGGTCTCCCACAGTATTCTTGCCAGCAAGTTAAAGAAGTATGTCCTGGATGAATGGACTAAAGGTGATAGAAAGCTGGCTAGATCGTTGGGCTCAACAGGTAGTGATCAATGGCTCCATGTCTAGTTGGCAGCCAGTATCAAGTGGAGTGCCCTAAGGGTCGGTTCTGGGGCTGGTTTTGTTCGATATCTTCATTAATGATCTGGAGGATGGCGCGGACTGCACCCTCAGCAAGTTTGCAGATTACACTAAACTGGGAGGAGCGGCATATATGTTGGAGGGTAGTGATAGGATACAGAGGGACCCAAACAAATTAGAGGACTGGGCCAAAAGAAATTGATGAGGTTCAGCAAGGACAAATGCAGAGTCCTGCACTTAGGACGAAAGAATCCCATGCACTGCTACAGACTAGGGACTGAATGGCTAGGCAGCGGTTCTGCAGAAAAGGACCTAGGGGTTACAGTGGTCGAGAAGCGGGATATGAGTCAACAGTGTGCCCTTGTTGCCAAGAAGGCTAATGGCATTTTGGGTGGTATAAATAGGGGCATTGCCAGCAGATCGAGGGACGTGATCATTCCCTATATTCGACATTGTGAGGCCTCATCTGGAGTACTGTGTCCAGTTTTGGACCACACACTACAAGAAGGATGTGGAAAAATTGGAAAGAGTCCAGCAGAGGGCAACAAAATTGATTAGGGGGCTGGAGCACATGACTTATGAGGAGAGGCTGAGGGAACTGGGATTGTTTAGTCTGCAGAAAAGAAGAATGAGGGGGGATTTCAACTACCTGAAAGGGGTTCCAAAGAGGATGGATCCAGACTGTTCTCAGTGGTACCAGATGACAGAACAAGGAGTAATGGTCTTGAGTTGCAGTGGGAGAGGTTTAGATTGGATATTAGGAAAAACTTTTTCACTAGGAGGGTGGTGAAGCACTGGAATGGGTTACCTAGGGAGGTGGTGGAATCTCCTTCCTTAGAGGTTTTAAGGTCAGGCTTGACAAAGCCCTGGATGGGATGATTTAGTTGGGGATTGGTCCTGCTTTGAGCAGGGGATTAGACTAGAAGACCTCCTGAGGTCCCTTCCAACCCTGAGATTCTATGATAATATGTTGTTATGAAAAAAATGTATCACAAATATGCCATTATTTTATTTAAAGATTCAGCTGGAAAAAGGACTGGAATAAAAGATGGGATGACTTCATTACAGAATTGAACTCCTAGATACTATCTTCTAGGGAAGCTGAGGGTCTCAGGATCTCACGGGCTCAATATGCAAAAATATTTGAAAATTAACAGATGCTGCAAATACCTTATTTTACAATGTGAAGGCTGTGCATGTTTATGTTTATATAAGTTTTCACAAGTGTGGGAGCGGTTCCTCACAACATTAAAAAGTATAACACATTCAAGATCTAAGGGAAAGTTCTGAAATAATAATTGCAATCAGAATTAATTCAGAACACAGTGAAATATATTTTGCCAATTACAGGATTATTTTACAGCTTGAGGCATGAAAAACATAAATATAACTCGAAAACAAATCAGACGTACAACTCTTGACTGAATTCCTCAGTGACTGACTTTGCCTGTTTGACCTTCCTCCTACATCTTTGCAATGAATCTCAACGTTTTTTCCCATAAGAACTGGCAACGCTCACAACTATTACTGCTACCACATAACAGGCCCATTAACATTCTTTAGAGATTAGAACACAGAGCTGGGAGTCAAAAGACCTCAGTTCTTAACCGGACTCTGCTCCTAGCTCTTGTGTGATCTTGTGGCAAGTCACAATCTTTGTGTGCCTCAGTTTTCCTGTCTGCAAAATGGAGATAATACTTACCCACTTTTGCAAAGCACTTTGACATTTTTGCACAAAAATACTATCCAAATGATTATATTATTATGTTTTATTATGTTTGTAGTGACACTAATGGGTGTTAAATGTATCATCATGGAGCACCAGTGCTACATACAATGTAAAAGCATGACGTCTATGTAACCTTTCCAAGAAGTGAATTTTAATGGTACAGTATTAAAAGATATTCTCCTATTCTTCTGTTCTGGTTGCTATATTCTTCTATTTACTCATCCTGCGGCCAAGTGCCAAACACTAGCAAACTGTACACACAATCCCATGCTTCCTTAGCAATAGCTTGAGTCTTGACCTGGAACAAACACACTTTGTACACATGAGAGAAAATTCAATTTTTATATTAAATTCCTGTAAGAAATATTCTCCTTTACTCTTTAGTTCACTATGCAGACCTTCCAATTTCCTCATTCACAGAAGTGTGATGTTGTTCACTTGTGTTGCTTTCAGGGCTGATTGGAGACTAGAAGACAGGTTTAAGGTAAAAGCCAATCCTTTATTCACATCAGTTAGCCCCTTTATGTTTGTTGTAAAAATACCACATGCTACAGTATGTTCCTCACTGACACTTCTCATTTGGATGACAGCAACTTATAAATCAGAGCCTTCATAACTCAGGTACACATATGCCAAATAAGATTTAGAGAGACTGATTCATTTAGCTAGTCTTAAAATCAGCCACCATTTGTTATTTCTAGTGCCTAACCATACCTTAGAGGTATCATCCCCTTCATCTTCATGGACTGAACTGGATGGTGAGGGAGTTGCAGACTTGCTTCCAGGTGGAGATGGAGAGTTATGGGGAACATTGTTTCCACCCATATTCAAGCCAAGCTGAGCACTGAGCTGTGACTGGTTAATGGTAGTCAGCTGACCATGCTGCATCATTCCTGGCTGCCTAATTTCTGCAGGTTGAACCCTTGGTCTCATGGCTGCCATCTGAGGGTGGGAACTATATTGAGCTCCTTCTGTGTTCCGTAAATCTTGCATCTACAAAAGGAAAATTGGAAAGCAATAATTTTCCATCATTATGTCATCATGTCCAAGTTCCCTTTGGCCTTAAAAGGAATCCCTGCTGATCTACAGGCTATTTAATATTTAAGAGAACTCGGAGTATTTAATTCAAACATATGAGGTGTAAGGAATACACAAAATAACTATACAGCCAACTTTTGCATAACACTGTTTATTTTGGGCTAAATCATGCAGGCTCTTTTCAGCCCTTGGACAGGCACAGCTCCCATTGACTCTACTGAGAGTTTTTCCTGCATAGGGACTGAAGGATATGGTCTTTTGTTAACTGTCCTTTGGAACTGTCAAAAGTGAGTTTAAGAAATATAATAATACAAAACAGAGATGTCAGAATCTTGACTCAAAGTTCAATAGGGTTCTTGTCCATCTTATGGAGATGATTTTGAGCTGCCAAGTTTGGATCTAGATCCATATTTGCCCCAAATTCTAGGGAGTTGAACATCTAGTACTAAGTCCAGTTTTACCTTGCCTAGAACTGCCCAAGACATGTTAATTTTTAAGATTCAGAAAACAGACCTAGGGCTCTATCAACAGGTGGATTATTGACTAATGACCTGATTTGTTGCAACAGTCATATATGAACCTGAAGCGCTAAAGCTGCAAGGTTGACAAATTTATCCATTTTGCTATTTGGGTCACTGCTCTTTAGCATTAATAAGACTCATTTTTAATTCAAGCAATGAATTCAGTCTCTGCAAGGATTAGAATGAAAAGCATTGGAGGATGAAGCTCTTTACTTATCCAGAGGTCAAATGTACTGTACATGGATACTATAAAGGATATTCCAAAATGCTTATCCAATGTACTCAAACTCATAGCTTGAGATAAGACAACTACAAAGAATAGCTCAGTTTCTACGGTTAGATGTTTTGGGAGGTGATTTAAAGTTGAAGTGGCAATTCAAAGCGGAAAATGAAATGTATACAGTTATCTTAGTCGGTATCATTAAAGCATGCCATAGATATCTGGTGTAATTTGACAAAAATTACCAATGTACTAGTATCATTGCATTAGGGGAAAAGTGATAACAGCCCAATCTACTAATATAACCATAGTTATTTTACTGATAGCCTTCTGTAGCATGTCACCCAACGATTTTTACTTTAGATTTATAACCCACCTCTCTCTCCCCTCCCCCCTACCCTTGCACTTGTGGGTGTATGTACATTCTCTCTCTCTCTCCTGATAGCATACCAGTCTGGGAGATCCTTTTACAACAAGGAATTACAATTAGAACTGGGGAAAAAACCCAAGTATGATCGTTGCCATTTTTTCATTATGGACAGAATAAGTGATTTTTTGAAAGGTTATTTATAGGCTTGTGGATTGATTTGGTGTATTTTTTTGGAGAGTGAATCATGCCAATAAATATCCTGGAATTGAGAATGTTTGCTATTTTAAATTCATTTGTTGTCCTAAAATATATCTGAAGAAGATTCTGACAATGCGACCTCTCTTAATACAGTCTCGGTACTGCTTTATGAATTAATATCTCTGGAACACAAAAGGTTTATTAATACCCATAATTCAAGTTCATTCAATAACTAACCCATTGAAAAAACCAGTGCACAGCATCAGCTGAGAACTTGAATCTTGAAAAAAACATTTATATTTTTAAAGATTGTTACTGACTTTCTGCTCCCTTTTTTCAAATACCAGCTTCCCTCCTAGTCAAACATATTAGCCTTGAAAGCTATCATTATCTCTGCCTCTAGCAGACAATCTATATCAAAACAGTTGTACACATAAAACAGTAACTACTTCTTGGCTGTATCTCTTCTGATCCAGCTGTTTCACTGAATAGCAGTTGGTGAATGGAGAACGGGAACATGGGTAGCCCTGAGGCCTTATTTGCTAATGTTACTCACCAGCTGCTGCTTTATGTGGTGTTAGCAGGCAAGGCTTGGAAGTTTGCCAGTTGCAGCAAGAACAAGGGAAAGTGAGGTATCTCTGAAGCCCTTCCATTTACCCCTGACTGTCATCTTTTGACACTGAACATTGTTGAGTGCTATCCCCAGGGCCACTGAGAAACACTGCTGGAGTTAAACTGTGAATAGAGCTTACACTACCCCTTTGTACACTATTTTTTGGGTACCTCTCAGACAATCTAAGGAAACTACAGATCAGTGCTAAAAATAGGCCCTTTTGGCTTCACATATTAAAGGAGGTTGAAAAGGCAAAATAAGTAAATTTTTCATTAGAAATACTCTAACTATTGTAAAATGCGCTATTAAAAAATCTAAACAAGTATTTTTGTCAATGTTTCGAATGACTGTGCAAGTATATGCCTCAGTGAAAGCTGGACACAAATTTAATAATAATATCATGGTGTTTATTTTTATCTAAAATGTATTTGCTAATTGACAACATATCATTGGCTATCAAAACAGATTGGTTATTAAAACCTCCCAATCTTGCCACACTCATCATCAGAAGCAAGCTCCCCAAAGACCAGGACAAATCAACTCAAAGTGGCACCAGACCCTACCAAAACAACAGATGCAAAATCTGCAGACATATCTCCACTGCTACAGGGATCAACATGCTCCACAACACCCTTCAAGATTCATGGATCTTACATTTGCCTATCAGAACATGTAGTGTACCTCATTCAGAGCATCAAATACCCCAACATTTATATGGATGAAACCAGGCAATCATTACACTCTTGAATGAACTCACACAGAAAAATGATGAAAGACCAAAAAAACCAAACCAAACAAAACAGATCAACTCAATTTCTGACCTATCCGTTCTCATCCTCAATAACACCTTCAGAAGATGAGTCTAGGAGCTTAAATTAATAACTTTCCTAGACATTAAAAATTATAGATTTGTAAAGACACTGGATTTATGGCTTATTACAACAATCTCTAACCTGCTAACCTTCCTTTGTCCTATGATTTGCAGATGTGTTAACTGCCCACTACATCTTGAATGATCTCTTGCAACATGTATTAACTCATTATGCTTAACAATCTGTTCCACCTTGTATTTGCTGTGACTACCTTTCCCTACACTGACTACCTTTCCCAGACCTGAAGAAGAATTCTTTGTACCTCAAAAGCTTATCTCTTTCACAAACAAAGATATTACTTCACCATCTTGTCTCTCTGGTTATTAAGACCTCTTTATACAATCTCCACATAGCAAGAACTATTTACAACTTCTACTGTTCTGGATTTCATATGCAATCAACTTTTTTTTGTGAATTTTTAAAACACATGGATATAGGTTTCCATTAACAACAGCTACAGTATTTCACTTACCTTTGCAGAAATATGAGTAAGAAACATGAAAAGTGCCTTCTTAATTTGCATTTATATTCCAATTTAGACGCTAAGGCCCTGTCTACACTAACGAGATAGGTTACACTAGTTAAGTTACACAAATTATATAACTTATGTCGACATAGCTTAGATGGTCTTACAGCGGTGTCTACATCACACTATGTCAATGGGCGACACTTTCCTGTTGAGATAGCTTCTGCCTCTCAAGGAGTAGGAGTACTGAAGTCACCAGGACAACGCTCTGCCATCGACTTATTGCGTCTTCACCAGACCCACTAAACTGATGCCGCTGCCGCACTGATATAGCTGGTAGTGAGAACAAGCCCTAAGGAATAAACCCTTTAACCACTGCCCAGCCTGAGACAGTACAATGGGTGGAGGGTAGATGCATGGAAAGAAGGAATCCTTCTCCCAAGGCTGTGGCCCTAAGGCATCCCCTCTGCAGGAAAGTGAGGATACAGGCAGGAGACTCTACGTAGCTGTGGATCTCTTGGCATTGCCTCTGTCCTGTCTCCTACCCACCCTTGCCACTTCCTGCATGGGCTTCCCAAATCCTCATGCAGTCCACAGTGGATACAATGGGACCATCCATGGAGATGGGAGCAGCCTGTCCATAAATGCATTCTGTATTCTTGGATTTTGATAAAAGCAGGCACCTAACATATTAAAACTAATTTTAAAATAATCATTGAACTACTCTGTGGAAAGCAATTCACAACAGATGTGAACAGTAGAGAATGTCACTCTTCTAGACCACTGATGGGAAAGCTTAAGCTTTCTAAGCAATTCAGCATACTGAGGCCCACCTGAAATTCCTTACAAGTACGCAGTTAAATGCAACCAAGCAGCAGCAGCAAATATTTATATTCAGAGCTGACCAAAGGGCCACAATTCTACTCTGCAGCAACTTTCAAGGTTTTGAAATGTGTTTTTGTACAGTATTGGAATGAAAACAAACCCAAAGGAAATAATGAGGCAAGGCAGTCTGATGGCTAAATTCCAATTTGGAGAACAAAGTTTCAGATATCAGAATATTAGAAATTTGGATGTTACAGAAAATAAGGATAGTCCTTATTTGACACCCTCACTGAACTCTTTGATGATCTAATAATGACGGTACTTGGCATTTCTATATCACTTTCCACCCAAGGATCTCATCATGCTTTTACAGATGAGGAAACTGGGACACATCTTCTATATTTTTGTGCTTGCATTTCCATTATACGCACAAATGTGAGTAACTGCACCTGTAAGTACCTGACTGCAAGTTCAAATAAGTAGTCAGAGATGCAACTACTGAGGTTTGCACCTAAAATTCATATCATAGGTGCAAAGTAGGGACAAAAACTGAGAAGTTCAGTTTCATGCAGCTTGAATATATACTTCTAATTACTGGCCCAAAGCAACGGGAGAAAATAAAACTCAGGTGCCTTAAAGAACACATCATCCTTCCTCCGATGACTTTAAAATAAATGTGAACACACCCAATATGACCCCAACATGGAAATGTCTAACTGGGAGACCATCTCGGTGTATTATCCTGATATTCTTTATCTGATGCAATGACTGGGACAGGATCAATCAAACCATTCCTGGATCTGAGATATAACATTGGTTTTCTGATTTAAGCCTGGCTACCCATGCATGACACAAAGACATGTTAATTGTCACGGCCTGGCACCCACAGATTTTTCAGGCCATGAAAATTGAGATTCTCACATAATTATATACCAGTCCAGAAGCTGAGGCTTAAGAAAAACAGAAAATCTCACAAGACTCATGATAAAATTGAGAGAACTAGCAACAACGAGATGGAGATGAACTTCAGAGAACATATCAATAATGTAGGGTAAAAACATCCCATGTGTTCTGTAATTATCCAAAATACTACAATTATACACCCCAGAAATCCAGAAATACAAATTTAAAAGAGCTCCAAACATGTTAAAACAGTGGTTCTCCAACTTTTGTACTGGTGACCCCTTTCACATAGCAAGTCTCTGTGTGCAACCCCCCTTATACATTAAAAACACTTTTTTATATATTTAACTCCATTATAAATGCTGGAGGCAAAGCACAGTTTAACACCAGAAGTGTTATGATATCATATATATATATATAAACCAACTGACTGCTAAAAGTTTTAAGGAAAAAGAGTTGGGCATTTTGAGAATACCTCAGTGTCATACTGCAGTGCATTTTATGTATCCTGGGCTACAATGAAAGTATCATTCAAAATTTGTATTTTATTAGGGAAATCATTCAATAATCTTTTAAAAATTAAAAACAGAAACTTTGAAAGTAAAATGAATCCTAGACAAGGGAAGCATAAGAAAAAGAAACTGCTATTAAGTTTGCTATTTAAAACCTTCTAAAATCATTCTGTTAAAAAAAAATAAAGCCATATTAGGTTGCCTTATGTAGCACTGACTTGGTAAGTGACCGTAAGCTCCTTTAAAACAATTAAATACTCAAATTTTGATTGAAAAATTTTATAGCACAATAATATAATGACAATATACAGTTTCTATATTTCTTGGTACACAATTTTGTGACTATTAACATTCCTTTCTACTTTATTCTTTAATATCCTTTGAGTCACACAGGGCCAAGGACTCAAAACCAATCATTACAAAAAAACAAAACACCTACTGACTTCTATTCAGTTTAATACAATAACCCTTTATTTTAAAACAACCTCCAATAAATTTCATCATGAGAAGTTATTAAAAGGGTTAAAAACCTATTAAATGTCAAAGAATTTGCCTGACTTAAACTTCTAATAAAGAAACAGAATAGGCTTTCTTTCTGAATTATTTAAATCTTTACTGACTGTGCACTGAACCATGAAATTAGAAAAGTGTTATTAGAAGTGTTCTCTGGTTTTTATAAAAGTTGTAGCATAGAATGTATCAAACCATAGTCTTTAACTAGACTAGTTAAAGAAATAGGTTTTTAATCCCACATACATGGTTTCCACTGATATAAAACAGTCATAATTAAAACTCTAGCCTGCAAGTTGAAGATAATAAAATTATTATTACAGGAGCACACACGTTCATTTAGTATATTCTGGATGCATGCTTCCACTTTAATTTGGACAAATATCTTCAGTTTTGTTTGATCTTGCAAAGTTCACTAATTTGGATCCTCTCAGCAAATGATTAGGGTTTTAATAGTGACTAATTTTAAAGTATTAATGGTGAATAATTTGTGTTATCTTTTTTTAAAGTGTCTAATGCTTACAGGGTCAACAGCAGGTGTAGGTTGACATCAGACCAGCAGGATCCAAGAAGTGTAAGTCAAATATTTATGTACATATTTTCTGATAACAATATTAACTCTCCATTACATTTAACAAATAGCCCAGTTTTATATTTTAGGAATTATTCACATGAGAAAGACAAACATGCCTTTCACATTTATTTAGACAACTCTACAGGAATCTTGAATCAGCAGTATATTCAAACAGATTCAGTCAAACACACCTGAATCGATAGTTATTCTGTAAAACAAATGCAGTCAAAAAGAGACTGACAAGAGGCTATGCAAAGCAATATTGGTTCTCCATAAAGGATCCAGGGGACCTGAAGCTATTATGTGTAAGAATTAAAAATAGACTGAGAAGTGTTGGTGAGGAATAGTAGTAATTTCATTCATCAAAATTCTGTTGTAGGGTAATATCCGGTGAGGTCCTGAGAGTCTTCATCTCATATTGAAGACAATGGGCCAAGTCTAGCTGTATTTGGTACAGGACCAGAGCAGGATAAGGGAAGCAATGGTGACTACTGGCATCTCTGCAATCCCCTGATCCTGGGACTGACAGCAAACTGTCCAGTCCCAACATGAGGCTTCTAGATACACATGGCCCCAATGGGCCATTTTATTCTATTCATGATCATAGTATCTGAGTATCTTCCCATAATGCATTAAGAAACATCTGTCACATGTTGTTTGTTCTCTCATCCTCTCCCCTCGCAGCCAATTGTAACCAGAATACAAAAGTACTTTGCCCACTTTTCCTTTCTCCGTGTGTCAGGAGGTAAAGGAGGTTAGTTTAGAGTCACTATATTAACTTTAAGCCACATGGGGATTCCTTCCCACACTAATGGAATCCCCGGTAGCTGGCTCAGCCAGGTTTTCTAGTAGCTTTGCACTGTGGGGATGATCTGGATCCATGAGAGTGAAGGATGCTCAGCACTTTGCAGAAGTGGGGCCACAAATAGCTTCTTGTAATTGAATATTATTGTAAGGAATTGACTAGAAGGGACAGATTCTTCCTTCAGCTATGAGTGTGGTTTCCATTGAGTGTGGCTTTCAATGTGTAACATTGACAACAGGATCGGCTCCAGGTTTTTTTGCTGCCCCAAGCAAAAAAAGAAAAAGAAAGTTGAAGTGCTCCTGCTGAAGCAAAAAAAAAAAAAGGGCCAGAGTGCCACCTCTTTAAAAGTGCCACCCCAAGCACATGCTTGGGATGCTGGTGCCTAGAGCCGGCCCTGTCTGACAGAGCCTGGTTGTCGGCGGACATGATCAAACCCGGGACCTCTGGAGCTAAATGCATGAGCCTCTGCTGCATGAGCTAAAAGCCACATGGCTCTTAGCTAAGGCTGTAGCAGACTCATTAATCTCTAAGTGGTCTCTAAAGGTGACAGAACACCACACTCAGGAGGTGTATAGGTTACAAATGCACCTGGCACCTGAATTTAACCATAGGTATTTTTTAAAGCATGGCAATGAATATGTCTGCAGTGAGATATGGGAAAATTGCACACTGAACATTCTAACACAGGGATGGAGTTGTACAGCATTTTAAAAGCACTGTTTCATTTTGAATAATTTGAAAATATTAGCATTTGACTGAGATGAAATTTTTGGTTTTAAAATTAAAGTGAATTTTTAAGAATCTTTTAAAATTATGGGAGAACAGGCCAATATGTGATTGTACTTGACTATAATCATTACAAATGATTGTAAAACCAAACTTTTTTGTGCATGTGATTGGTTTGGGATGCAAGTGTTTGTATGCCTCATACTATGATTATAGAGATGGAGGAATGTATACGTGCATTTGCTAATGACTTGTATAGCAGAAAGTCTTTGACGAATGGCATAGTAACCCCTGGGAATTCTATGCCATACAGGTTCCTATACTGGACCCTTCAGTGTGTATTTACACAAGATGGTTGACTGAACTGAAGCTACCAGACTTACACATTAATGATAAGTACCTGAGAAAAAATACAGATGGACAAAACATAAAATTGATGAAGTATAACTGCATATCAGACTTTGTGAATTCATATTATACACATCTACCCAGATCTTCCTCTTTTGTCCCTCATCTCCTTCCTAACCTGCACATTCCTAATGCTGTACTATCTGAAGCATCCCAACATGCAGCAACAAATTCCAAGGACAGATGCTGAATTTTGCTTTCTCATCCCTTCCCACACATACAGTTGTCATTAAGTTCAAGCACTAGGAACGGCCAGTCTTTCTGAAGACTGCAGGACTGGGCACAGCATTGGGAAATTATTAATTTATGGTATATCAGATAGAAACATGTTCTTAAAAGAAAGATGAATTTGTGTGGAATGCTAGAGTATATCCCTTAAGGCTAAATTCTGCTCTCAGTATGTTCCTGTAGCTCCTCTTTACTTCAAGAAGAGTTCCATTTGTCCTTCCAAAGGAAGAATTTGCTGCTCTTGGAGTTTAATGTTTTATTACTAAATCCTGTGCCCGGCCTTAGCAACTTCACTAGGTAGTAGGGATCTCCAGGGCATAAGACCCTCTGGTCAAGGGGCCACTCTGTAACTGCTAATACAGCAGAAGGGCTGACGTAAGCTCTGTGGCTCTAGTGCTCCCTAACCATGTGAAAGGAACTGTAAGATCCACATTGCTACCCACTCTGACCTTAGACACAGTGAGTGTGCAGGATTCCCCACATAGCTGGACTCCTCTGCATCCTCTATATGGGGTGTTGCTATCCTTCCTTCCATAGCACTGTAATGTGGAATCTCGCTGGTTCTGCTGCATGAAGGGCTTTCCATATGTTGAGAATGGGGGGTGGCAAGGGAACAGGATCTGGATCTCTCTGCATGTTTAAAAATGATCTTTATTTTAGCAAATCATTTCTTTTAGAAACCATCACCCTCAAATGGAAGCAGTGGCATTGTATTAGTTGTTGATCCTATATTAAACACTGAAAGGAAGAATTCTGTTAAAAGATTATTTTTTATTGGCAATGGGGAGGGAATCCATACACATTGCAGTTACTGAATAAAGAGCTGAGCTTTATTTGTGCATTTCACTGAAAACAAAGGACTACAAAAAGGTATTATTTTGAACACTATTTTTAAATATTAAAAACCAATGAATCCACTGAAATGCAAAAAAACAAAAACAAAATACCCAACCACTTTCCATAATTTCATGTTGCATTTTATTTTGCATTAAGCCAAACAGTGACTGTGATTTTACTCTGCATTAGTCATGTATTGTATTTACTACTGATCAAAAGCAATCTTATTTTCAGGTTTGTAAGCCATATTTTTGGATATGTGAATTTAAAAAAATGTCAGCTTGATTCTTCAATGTGTGAAGCCTCTATGAAGTTAAAGGTTGGAAGAGTAAGCCCATTATAGCTGATAATAGTGATACTACAAAAATAAAACAAACCCTTTTAAGTAACACAATACTAGAAAATGATCACGTTTTCACAATCCTCTCTATTTTTCCATTAATTATGAAACTATGAAACAACAGTCAAGTAATTTTGACCAGTAAGAATGACCTCAATGGTTTAATTGATTTTGGGTCAAGAGACCTTTTACAATTTCTCTCTGTTCCTAAGCTGCGGCCCTGTACACATCAGCATGTGTGATATTATTAAAGAAGGGGGAAATGCCATGTCTGTAAAATGGTTAACTGACAAGAGACTATTTTTCATAAATATGATCTTGTTATCTGGTCATACATTTACTGATATTAATAACCATATTGTCACAATTTTCCAAGCAATGTAAACCTAATAACTAGAAACTCTGCCATATTCAAATATTGTGGTTTTTTTAATGTTAAACGTATGTGTTACTGCAAGGCAAGGCACTTCTTGTAAGTTATGAAAAATATGCTTGGCTCTCAGGAAAAAAAAGTCATTTAATGATCTGCTAATAAGTCCATCATTCTCCTGTATTGTATGATTTACGGTTTTGTCTTTAAAACCTATTTAATATCTCTAGCATAAATATCTGACTGCAGCCTCCCAACTTCAGTATTGCATTTTTCAAAACAGGGAAAAATCTCAATCATTTTATTTTCTATTTCAGAGAAAAGGATGGACACCCCCCAGTCTCAAAAGATTAATGTTAATAAATATATATAAGTTCACTGCTCATTACATAGGAATGTGACAGAAATCCCGCACTACAGGGTTTTCTGTTTTTTTTTAAATGTTCATTTTGCTAGGTTTGCAATAAACGTGAACTAAATCCTTCTAGTAATAACAGGTCTTATAACAAAAAACATATTCAGAAATGAAAACAGAGACAAAGCTTTCTAAAAAGGGGTAAACCTACCTCAGAGCACGTGCAGTAGCTGAGGGCAGTCACAACTTAAGTATTTTTGAATTCATAATTCATTTTTCCTGTTTCTTCTAATTCTGAAGCACTTTCTTTGTTGTCACATCCACATTCAGAATTTAGATGGTAAGTTTTGTTTGATTGAGGATACTTCCTTTTTCATTCTCCTTTCAGACCTCTACTTTCGTTATTGCCCAACAGCAACCACTGGTTGGGGAAGTGAGTTTTTTTATGATTCTCTATATACTGATTTCACTTTATTCCTGTATGCCAGAACAGCAAATGAATGCATCTGTGGTGAGAATTTTCTATAATAGAATGTATTTCGTATAGCCTTTATACATGCAAAACACCTTGGGTAAAATCCTAGCTGAAGTGAAGTCAGTGGTAAAATTTCCACTGGCTTCAGTGGGACCCCGATTTCACCCTTTATGTACGCAACCTGAAGAGCACAGTAAGATGGGTAAGGTGATATTTAAGGAGAGAAAGTGATTGCTGTCCCGGAGGAACGAAGGAAGGAAGGAACTTACAGATACTTAAGAGCTTCAGGACAAACAAATAAAAGATGGTTACTCACCTTTGTAACTGTTCTTCTTTGAGATTTGTTGCTCATATCCATTCCAATTAGGTGTGCATGCATTGCGTGTACGATCGTCGGAGAATTTTTATCCTAGCAATACCCGGTGGGTTGGCTGTGGAGCCCCCTGGAGTGGCGCCTTAATGGCGCTGGATATATACTCCAGCCGACCCAGCACCCCTTCAGTTCCTTCTTGCGGCTACTCCAACAGAGGGGAAGGAGGATGGACGAGGTGGTAGAAAGAGATCCACCGGCCACGAACCCAGTCAGAACCAAGGCCCCCCTCAAACCATCGATGGGGCCCAGGCAAAACATTTGAAGGTGCGTACAAGGACGGTGTACCAGCCACCATCCAGGATCCTTCCTCACCATTTCGAGATCGTCTCTCCCATTTCCACCAGGTGTGGTCCCGTATAACTTCAGACCAATGGGTTCTTTGCACGGTGGAAAGGGGATAGTCTCTCCAGTTTTCTTTCTCCCCTCCCTCCCATCCTCCCTCTCCTTCCCTCTTCAGGGACCCCTCTCACGAGCAACTCCTTATACAGGAGGTCAAAACACTCCTGTCCATGGGAGCGATTGAGGAAGTTCCAAGGGAGCTAAGGGGCAGGGGCTTTTACTCCCGCTACTTCCTAATCCCCAAGGCAAAGGGTGGGCTTCGACCCATCCTCGATATGCGTGGACTCAACAAATTCATGGTAAAGTTGCAATTCTGCATGGTTTCACTGGGGACTATTATTCCTTCCCTGGATCCTGGAGACTTGTACGCCACCCTCGGCATGAAGGACATGTACTTCCACATAGTGATTTACCCAGTGCACAGACGCTTCCTTCGCTTTGTGGTCAATCATGAACACTACCAATTTGCTGTCCTTCCCTTCGGCCTGTCCACGGCTCCCAGAGTGTTCACCAAATGTATGGCTGTTGTGGCAGCCTATCTTCGTCGACAACGGATCCAAGTGTTTCTATATCTCGATGACTGGCTCATTCGGGGCCACACCAGGGACCAAGTACAATCCCACGTTCGACTCGCCCTAAGCACGTTCCACCAGCTGGGCCTCCTGCTCAACAATGAAAAGTTGACTCTGGAACTAACCCAGAGAATAGAGTTTATTGGGGCAGTCTTAGACTCCAGACTCACCCAAGTCCTCCTGCCGGATGGACGCTTTCACTCAATGGTGAACATGATCCACAGCCTTCAAAACTTCCCGACCTCCACGGTAAAGATGTGCCTCAGCATTCTGGGGCACATGGCTTCGTGCACTTACGTAACCAGGCATGCCAGACTTCGGCTTCACCTGGTTATCAACAGTATATCGACCAGATCGAGACAGCCTGAGCATGGTGGTCACTGTCCCGGAATCGGTTTTGACCTCCCTCCGTTGGTGGTTGGACCCCACGTCGGTGTGTGAAAGGGTACCATTTCACGCCACGCAATCTTCCTTGTAGTCACAGACGCATCATCTCTGGGATGGGGCACCCACCTCGGTGAACTCCAAATGCAGGGCCTTTGGACCACATCCGAATTAATTCTGCACATCAGTGTACGAGAACTGATGGCAGTATGCCCAGCGTGTCAGGCATTTCATGTGGCAGTACTCACAGGCAACACCACGGCCATGTTCTACATCAACAAGCAACGGGGAGCCTGGTCGTCCCTCCTATACCAGGAGGCCGTTCACCTGTGGAATTTCTACATAGTCCACTTAATACATCTGATAGCGTCCTTTCTCCCGGAGGTCCAGAACACCGCCTCAGCAGGTCCCTCCAGCCTCACGAGTGGTCGATTCGTCTAGATATCATCCACTCCATCTTCCTGAGGTGGGGGTTTCCCCAGGTCAACTGTTCTTTCCAAGGACGTTCTCCAGGTTCCCTAACAGACGCTTTCCTACTTCCGTGGAAATACCATCTGTTCTATGCTTTCCCTCCATTCCCACTAGTCCACAGGGTCCTGCTCAAGTTACGCAGGGACAGGGCACGTATGATTCTGGTTGCCCCAGCATGGCCCAGGCATCACTGGTATACCACACTCCTGCAGTTGTCGGTAGGGCCTCTGATCACAGTCCTGCTGTGGCCGAACCTGATCTCAAAAGACCACAGGTGCCTTTGTCATCCCAACCTGCAATCGCTCCACCTTACAGCATGGATGCTACATGACTAACTTGGTCGGAATTACTCTGCTCACAATCAGTGCAGCAGGTTCTGTTAGGCAACAGGAAGCCCTCCACTCGAGCCATGTACCTAGCCAAATGGAAGCGATTCTCCTGTTAGTGCGAGCAGTGCACCAAGCCCCCCTATGCAGGCATCGATACCGCTTATACTAGACTATCTCCTATCCCTAAAGCAGCAGGGCCTGGCGGTATCATCTGTCAGGGTGCACCTGGCAGCCATCTCGGCTTTCCATCCAGGAGAACATGCTTCCTCTGTCTTCTCCAATCTGATGGTCATTAGATTTCTGAAGGGTTTAGATTACTGCTGTCCTCAAGTATGACAACCGGTTCCAGTGTGGGACCTTAACCTGGTCCTTTCCAGACACACACCGTTGGAGCTGATGGCCACCTGCTCACTTCTTTACCGATCTTGGAAGACAGCCTTTCTTGTAGCCATCACTTCAGCAAGACGTGTGTCTGAGATCAGAGCCCTCACGTCCGAGCCGCTGTATACAGTTTTCCACAAAGACAAGGTGCAGCTTCGCCCGCACCCTGCCTTTCTCCCCAAGGTGGTATCAGCTTTTCATGTGAACCAGGACATTTCCTCCAGGTCTTTTATCCGAAGCCGCATGCTACACGGCAGGATCAACGTATGCACTCCCTTGACATTTGTAGGGCTCTAGCCTTCTATATCGAGCGTACTAAGCCATTCACGAAAATGACCCAACTCTTCATTGCAGTGGCCAACTGAATGAAAGACTTACTGGTCTCCTCCTAATGCTTCTCCTCATGGATCACGGCCTGTATCTGTGCTTGCTATGACTTCGCCGGTGTCCTGACCCCACGCCTCACTGCCCACTCCACGAGGGCTCGAGCATCATCGGCTGCTTTCCTGGCCCGGGTCCCAATACATGAGATCTCTAGAGCTGCCATTTGGTCATTGGTACATACCTTTGCCGCTCACTACACGCTAGTTCAGCAGTCTAGAGACGATGCCGCATTTGGTTCAGTGGTTCTGCATTCAGCGACATCTCACTCCTACCCCACCGCCTAAGTAAGGCTTGGTAGTCACCTAATTGGAATCAATATGAGCAAGTACTCGAAGAACAAAAGACAGTTACTCACCTTTGTGACTGTTGTTCTTCGAGATGTGTTGCTCATATCCATTCCAAACTCACCCTCCTTCCCCTCTGTCGGAGAAGCCGGCAAGAAGGAACTGAAGGGGTGCTGGGTCAGCTGGAGTATATATCCAGCGCCATTAAGGCACCACTCCAGGGGGCTCCACAGCCAACCCACCGGGTATTGCTAGGGTAAACATTCTCCGATGATCATGCACGCGGCACGTGCACACCTAATTGGAATCGATATGAGCAAGCACTCGAAGAACTGCCAGTTATGGAAACTATGAGGAAGGAGACAGTGAGAAGATAAAGACTCAAGATATAGGATGAATAGGCAGCGGAGCAGGCAGACAAGATGTCAAAAGTATGGGTTTTGGAGTGAGAGATTTGTAAACCTGAAGGGCAATTTTAAACTGACTCACAAATTACACCTGTGAAGATGACCTGGACGTCAGCAGCCACATGGGCATGACACCAATGTCTGAGATGGGGCCCTTTGAAAAATGGAAAGGATGGAAATGGAAGTGGCTGCACAATCCAACAATGTCACAAATCTTCTGAAGGCTCCATCCTCTGGGTGTGTGTTGGGATGAGATTTGGCCTTTTGCTGTTTTCTTTTATTTAAAAAGGCAGCCCACCTGTCTGCGACCAAATACAAAACAGGAGTGGGGTTAAGCCTCCGAAAATAAAGCCATGTTAAGACAGTTAATTGTTTAATAGCCACCAGAGAAACTCCTCCCTCACTTGCATATAAAGGAAGCTGGGAAGTGGGGAATTCTGGCAGAAAAATATAATTTGCCCCAACACTCTGATGGAGCTTGGCCCCATCACACATGCTGAAGCTCAAGAAGCCCTGAAAAATGTCAGAGCCACAATCTGCAAAACTGATTCATGTCCCTCCTGACTGGTAAAAGCCAGTGAAGAACAGTTATACTCACTACTAAAAATAAAAAGCAATGTCTCCTTCAGAGAAGCACACCTACCAAACTCCATGAAAATGCAGTATGTTATCCAATCCTCAAGAAGCCAACACTCGACCCTGACTATCTCTCCAACTACAATCTGGTCTCCACCCTCCCACCCCGGGCAAAATAGTTGAGAAAACGGTAACCACACTGAGCTCCACAACATGTGACATCAGCCAACATGCCAGATGCCTCACAATCAGGGTTCAGACCAAGTAACAGCCCAGCGATGAATCTAGTGGCACTAAAAAGATGACTCCTCATGGCCATGTACATAGGTAAGATCTCCATGATCATACTGCTGGACCTCTCTGCAGCCTCTGACACAGTGGACCACAAGGTGCTGCTAATACGCCTACATAACATAGCAGGAATAGATAGCACAGCACTACAGTGTCTCCAGTCATTACTCTCCAGCAGAATGCAGAGAGTGGTGGTGGATGATGCCCCCTCCTGTCCAAAGGCTCTCACACGTGTGGTCCCTCAGGGATCCACACTATCCCTTCCTCTTCAATATTTATGTGATACCATTGGGAGAGACAGCAAGACACTATGGGTGTAGCTGCCAACAGTATGCCAATGACACTTGGCTATATTTCTCATCCTAAACTCATGCAGGCACCACCACTACTAAAATGTCATAATGCTGACATGAAACAGGCTGAAGAGCAGCTGAGTCAAACTGAATTGGAAAAGGAAAACGCTTTGAAGAGCTGGCCAAGATCCTTGTCTCCAACTTCCATCAAAGGCATACAACCTCCATTCAAAGTGATGCAAAGCCTTGGAGTCCTAAGCTTCGATGACCAGGTGGCATCAGTTTCAAAAATGTCCTCTCTCACCTCCAGCTTGCAAGGAAACTTCCTCTCAGACAAAGACCTGGCCACAGTGATCTAAGCATTTGTCACCTCTAGGATGGATTACTGTAATTCACTGTATCTGAAGATGAGTGGAAGATAATGCATAACGTTCCAGCATGTACTGAATGTGGCTGCTTGCCTCCACCACAACAGGACACTGTGAGCACAGCAGGCCTGTGCTCCAGTCCCTCACTGGCTCCCCGTCAGCTTCTGATGCCAGTTTAAGGCCTTGTTCTTAATTTTCCATGCAATTAATGGTTAGTCCCATCTGAATCCAACAAAATAAAATGCAATTGCAAGCTGAGGGGAGACCCAAGTGCTGATCACATAGTAAGCATTGAAAGGCAGAGACATCCCCTCAGTGGATAAGCACTCAGATGCAACGAAGGAGAATATAAACCATTAAAAAAATCTGAATTCACATCATCCCGGACTGACATGACAGAGGAAAAGATCTGACAACAGAAAGACTAGTCCACAGTATGCCGTCATATTTATACACAAGAGGCTGGCTTCAGAAGTGTTCATGAGATCTCAATGCCAGTGCACAATACAATAATGTATGCATAACCTTGTACACTTTCCCAGCTCAGCACTGCTACTGAAATTTTATTAATGTCCCATAATAGGGTTGTCTTCCACCTGCAACTATGAAGTTTACAACTACAAAGCCTACCAGATACTATCTTAGCTTTCTCATCAAAGAAATCTTTTTTTCATTTTGGGCCAAATTGTCAAAAAATAGTATCTGTGAGTGTGTGTGTAAAAGTGCTTCCATGATTGTGCACAAAATTACTCCAATTATTAATGCAATTAAGGCAACTATGGAAGTACACTGCTAGCTAAGCCTCTAACTAGCAATCAGTGTGTGTATTTACTCCATTTGCATGTGCAATTTTCCCAACTGCATTTCCAGTTATCATACACAGATCTCAGGACTCAATTTATATAAAATCTGATTCTTGATAACTGATTAAGAGCTGATGAGCAATGTGTGAGTGGCTGATAGAGTAAGAATATTAGAAGCACACGGAGAGAAAATAAATTAAAGCAAACAAAGTCAACTTTAACTTACCCATTGCCCTTTGTTTAAATTATACTTTGGAAGAGGAGGACATGAGTAATGTGCTAGCTGGGTTGAGTTCCCTCAATTATTCTGTCTCCTCCCATTTTCAATATTCAACTCATCCTCTCTGGTAGTCAAGAAAAACAATGATTTTTAGTAGGGCTGTTGATTAATCGCAGTTAACTCATGTGATTAACTCAAAAAATTAATTGTGATTAAAAAAATTAATCATGATTAATCGCAGTTTTAACCATACTGAAAAACAAAAGAATACCAATTGAATTCTATTAAATATTTTGGATGTTTTTCTATATTTTCATATATACTGTATTCTGTGTTGTAACTGAAATCAAAGTGTACATTATTTTTATTACAAATACTTGCACTATAAAAATGATAAACAAAAGAAATAGTATTTTTCAATTCACCTCATACAAATATCATAGTGCAATCTCTTTGTCGTGAAAGTGCAATTTACAAATGTAGATTTTTTTTGTTACATAATTGCACTCAAAAACAAAACAATGTAAAACTTCAGAGCCTACAAGTCCACTCAGTGCTACTTCTTGTTCAGTCAATTGCTAAGACAAACAAGTTTGTTTACATTTACAGGAGACAATGCTGCCTGCTTCTTATTTACAATGTCACCAGAAAGTGAGAACAGGCATTTGCACGGCACTTTTGTAGCTGGCATTGCATGGTATTTACATGCCAGATATGCTAAACATTCGTATGCTCCTTCATGCTTCAGCCACCATTCCAGAGGAATAACACAGTAGCTTCACAAAATAGAAAATTGTGGTTGCATTGATTGTGGAAAGACTTTTAAAAAATAAAATATAGATAGTTTTGAAGATACCATTACATAGTTTTCTGGCAATTCTTGGAAATTAATGTCCCAGCAACAGTTTAAACAGCAGTTCTACTCTCAAAACTATGTAAAAATGGCACCTTCTTACTCAACAGATAAATTATAATAACTACCTTAATAAGAGGAGCAAAGAGTCCTGTGGCACCTTATAGACTAACAGTCTATACCCACTTCGTTGGATCCGACGAAGTGGGTATTCACCCATGAAAGCTCATGCTCCAAAACATCTGTTAGTCTATAAGGTGCCACAGGACTCTTTGCTGCTTTTACAGATTCAGACTAACACGGCTACCCCTCTGATACTTGATACCTTAATAAGCCTACTTACTGAACGGATTACTCAGACATTGTAGGGAACCGTGGAAGACTGTGTTACGGCCTAGCTAGGGTAGTTTCACTTTCGCGGCGGCTGGTCACTGTAGGACACGGCACGCCAGTTATAACTTGCTTTTAACTGGTTAGGACCAGTTTGTATGGCCCTCGGCCAAAGGGCGGACGCCACCTGTGGAAAGTCCCTGGCCTTTGCCCAAGGGGCGAACACAGCCTGTGGAAAGCCCCTACTTGCTTATGTATGAGTTGTGCTTGTATTCTGTATATATAGCTGCATGGTCCTGGTCCCGCCCTTGGACTCCATACCAGGCCGAGCTTCGGTGCGCTGGGTTCCTCGCCTCCATGACAGCAACGCCAGGAGTCCCCGTTGCGGGTGTGTCACTGTACCTTCATTAAAGCCAATAACTCATAGTGTGTGTGGGCCTCGTTCTTGCAGAGCACCCTGGGTAGGCCTGTAGCCTCCGAAGAACCTTACAGACATAACCTTCTTTACTCAACAAATGTTTCCTATGGTTATTCAGATTGACGTCTGCCTATTTTACTGATAAAAAAAAAGATTTACGATATTTTACTCATGCTAGTTCTGGAGAGTCAACACAGCTTTGGGACAGTGAGCTAGATTCTATTCTGCCTAAGATACAATCAATACAATTCTTAACTAAATTCCAGTTGTATTGTATTATAAATTCCAAATTCTGTCATCAGTTACACTAGAACAACTCAATTCAATGCATAAGTGATAAGACTTGCACAGATGCAAATAAGAGCATGATTTAACAGTAACAGGGTTGCAAAGGTATATCCAGAAGCAAAATTAACCTGCAGAATATGAGTGAGAAGAAAAGAACATTGCATGATTTAATTTCCTGGGTGGAATAAGCAGGCCTAGAAATGATGAAAAATTTTTTTTTCTTGTAAGCAAACTTTTCTTATAAAACTGAGAAAAATTTGTACGGAAATTACTGATGCACAATAACCGTGGAACTACATAGTGCCATTTGTGCAGCCATTTTTGAGAGAACTGATTTACATAATATTTAATATAAAATAATAGAGTATAAATCCTGTCTATTAGTAAAATATTTAACACACAAATAGCCTGTACTACAATGTAAGAAGCATACCAGAGAGAAAAGCAATATTTGAAAAATCCAAAGACCTGGTGGTACAGTGATGCATAACTTCCTTCCTACTCCGCATACCTAACCTGGGTGACCCTCAATACACCCAAACTTGCACTGTTCTCAACTTTAGAAAAGATAACATCAGCAAGGTTTTACATAACCAAATAACTTTGTCCACATTTGCACTTATGGCTAGTAGGGAGTTACCACATTGCTCTAATGAAGATTAAAATCGATCCCAAATCTTCATCCCAGTGCATGAGATGTATATTAGGAAGATCAGTGAGTGCTGGGAAGAAGGAATCCTTTCCTAAGGCCTCAGAATAGCAGCAGAGTTGCTCCACTGCCACAACTAACCTCCAGGTTGTAGCAACCTCCTTTCCCACAGCATCCTTGCCTCCCTGGAGGTTGTGGATGTTGGTAGGTTAGTTCATGTAATTGCAGATTCAGATTCCCTGACCTTGCTTTCCCCTCAAGCGTTCTTTGCACTGGGAACTGTACCCTGTGCACTGGACCTCTGAAGATCCTTGAATTATTTCCTAGAATCCTGCCCCTTCCCCCAAACAGCAGAACCAAATGAGTTCCATTGCTTCAAAGTCTAAATGTGCCCAGCGGAGGGCAACAAAAATGATTAGGGGGCTGGAGCACATGACTTATGAGGAGAGGCTGAGGGAACTGGGATTGTTTAGTCTGCAGAAGAGAAGAATGAGGGAGGATTTGATAGCTGCTTTCAACTACCTGAAAGGGGGTTCCAAGGAGGATGGATCTAGACTGTTCTCAGTGGTACTGGATGACAGAACAAGGAGTAATGGTCTCAAGTTGCAGTGGGGGAGGTTTAGGTTGGATATTAGGAAAAACTTTTTCACTAGGAGGGAGGTGAAGCACCGGAATGGGTTACCTAGGGAGGTGGTGGAATCTCCTTCCTTAGAGATTTTTAAGGTCAGGCTTGACAAAGCCCTAGCTGGGATGATTTAGTTGGGGACTGGTCCTGCTTTGAGCAGGGGATTGGACTAGATGACCTCCCGAGGTCCCTTCCAACCCTGATACTTTATGATTCTATGGGTGTGGGCATGGGATGAATTTTCACTAGGAGAAATAATCAGGTGTCAGAAGGGGAACTGAAAAAAAGTTTTCAAGGTGATATTCACATTTTTTCTGATTCACAGAAAATTAACAGTTGTCTGTTGGTAATCTAAAGTAAATACAAAGCATTGTAGGATACTAAAACACACAGAATCACCAAACCTTTTTTGCCTAGATCCAAAATTTTATTAATCAGAAGCAACTCTCTACTGGAGAGTTATTTACAATTTATACACTTACTAAATAACTACCAATTCTGACAATCTTTCGAGTGTTATCTGATCGATCTAACGTGACTGGTATCAACCAATGAGTCTGTGACTAAAAGCATTCTTACTGATGTGGAAGAAAATGCTGCTTTTACTGGCAATGGTTTTAGTAATAGGCTTCATGTTACTGTTTCTTTGACAAACCCACATACCAACTTTTTTATTTTAAAATGTCCAACAGAAAAAAAACATTCAAAACCAATCAGAATATGTATGAAGATGAATTCACGTGCATCTGCCTTAACAATAGCTTTCTAGAGTTACCCATGATATCTCTTAGCATATAGACTCATGCAAAAACCAACAAAAGCAGTAAGAATATTTCTATTGGCTTTAGTGGGATTTGGATCAGGCCCATACTTTTCAGGAGTGCAGGGCCAGTGCTTGGGGCGGGGACAGTACGTGGAGCACTCTAGCGTCCCCTTACACCTGCCTAGGAGCTGGAGCCTGCTGGTGGCTTCCAGGACGCAGTGTGGTGCCAGGACACATATGGACTAGCCTGCCTTAGCCCTGCAGAACCGCCGACCAGACTTTTAATGGCCCAGTCGGCGGTGCTGACCGGAAGCGCCAGGGTCCCTTTTCGACCGGGCATCCCGGTCGAAAACCGGACACTTGGCAACCTTAGTCCTTATACATCAAAGCTTGTTACAAAAAAGCCCCTGTACGCCATTTTCTATGAGAAACAAAAAAGAGTGACATAGCTAATTTTCAAGAGTCAGTGCAATCAAATTACAATAGCTATCAATAAAAAGTGCATATTTACCAACAGATCATATGGAAATATATGAGATACCTCAAATGTGTCCGATTTTAAGTGAAGGGAGTGGCACTTTTGGCAAATTTACTTTAATGGTGAACCCAGTATGTGCAATAGGTACCATATATTATAAATCTCTGTGGCTCTTAATGGGGCATATTTAGTCTTATGTGGTACAATTCTGATAAAACTGACACTAGGAGTAACACCAATGAAAATCAATTCAAATGACATCAAAATCAGTCTCTTGATTTCTACAATAAGCAAGGCAGAGTTGTTTAATTTACACAGACCAGCACGTAATGTGCTGTGCAACTCCTGAAAACAGCAGCATCTTCACCTGAAAAAGCTGCATGAGCTATTCTAGATTGTGTCGCAGACGTGCTGCCTAAGTTGCCCTCTCCATATCATAATACTGTATGTTGCTCCTGATTGATCTACCAGAAATATTTCATATGCTGCACAGCTGCAGGTTGTTTTCACAACAGTCTTGAAATAGTAGCTCTGGATAACAAACATGTGAACATTTGCCAAATTTGATCTCACTCTACACAACACGCTTAAGTACAGCCATGTTGAACTACATATTGATCAAGGAGCTGAGCTATGCTTTTGCTCCCAAGGGCTTGGACATTTTTTCACTTTTCAGTACCTTGAAGTTGGTTACGTTATCTTGCCTCTTCATATGCATGATGGATTTGAGCTGATGTAGGTTTTAATGAACCATGGCTCTGGAGCAGTGGAAGAGTCATGATCAAAAACCATGTGAATTTTGTATGCCATCTGATATCAAGATAAACTTGTCTCCAATTTAAACCTCCATACAGATTTTTAAAAGGGTTATTTACAAGTAAAGTTGCCTTTCAAATACAATACTCAGTATATTTCAGGAATGGAAACACTGTGTTAGAGGGAGAAGGAAAAACCCATGATTTATATTGGAGTCTTGGATGTTCAGACATTCTGAAAATGAAGTCTCATGCTTTTCTCTGCTGGCTTTTCCTGCTGGTCCCTAACCTAGGACTCCTTTTACCTGGAAGGTGTGACTATTCCTATCCTCCTTTAATTCCAAAGCTTGTTTTTTTTTCTTTCCTCCTTAGAATATTATGTTCTTCACTTATTTCAGGCCAACACATTACCTGCGTACCTTGGAAGCCAAAAATGAAACAAAATTTTGGTTACCTTGGAGACTGAGAAGACAAAGTAATTAACCACAGGCCATGGCAGAAGTGACCAGTGTGAGGTTTTGGAAGTAACGTGCCTGAGTTAGGCACAATGCTACCAGCAGCAGTGGGAGGAGAGTGCAAACCAGAGTGGTTCCTGCTGCACTCTGAGAGGGTGCTGTGTGTGCTTTCCCAGCTGCTATACAAAGGATGGACCCAAACCTCTACCCGACACATTTTCAGAGGCCATTGGTCTCACACAGACTTTGTTTTCAAAAAGCTCAAGAGACATGGGCTAGACTCTACACAACTGCACAATTTTGCCTCCTCTCCTCCTTATGAGCCTATACAGGGTTAGTCATAATGTAGCATTACACAAGCAATTACAAACCACATCCTTCTAGTTAAAAATTAACTCCCTCACCAACTTATAAGTTCTCTTAATGCCAACATTTTGATTTGCAGTTGCTTGCCAATCATCATCTCCTTCAGGGGACTTCAGACCAAAATGTTAGGCTTCAGCAACTTGTTTTTGTTCAACATTTATGTTGTTTTTAAATTGTATACCTTACAAATGTTATTTTACGAGCCTCAGAGGTAGCACAAAGGCTTTCAATTGGTTCCAGAGATAGCATTCATACACTACATTACCACTTTCTGCATGAAAGATACAAGTTTACAAACAATTTTGAAAATAAACAAAAAGGATTTTGCATAATTAAATCTTGGACGTGAACCTGAAAACATCATTCTGGTTATGTAGTACGATGTGGTACTACTTTTAAAAATGCTCATTTCTTTTTAATCTTTGAAATTGTTAGGAAGATTCAAAAATGGTAATTATGAGAACAAGGCAAATAACTTAAAGCACCAAGAAAACATGATTGGCATGATAGATAATTGGTATATTTCTACTTAATCTACATAAATGTAAACAATAAATCTTTTCTTAAACAAAGATTGTGTGAATCTTCATTTATCTTTTATGACAAGAGAGCAAAGGTTGCTACTTAATGAATGGAAAGAAGCAACAAGGTCAGATTTAAAAGCCTTGCAGGTCAAATGTCTGACATCTCTGAACACTGGAAAAAATTTAACATGGTAATTACTATTTTGGTCAAGTCAATGAGGTCTGTTTGTGCTTTCAAAAGGAAAGGAAGAAAGAAAAAGAAAGAAAATAGCATAACCAAATAACATAAGAATGGGCAAGTGTATAACAATATAGCCCATAAAATATATATTTCCCCAGCAAGTCCTCCTTTCACCAGGAAGAAGAGAAAAGAAGAAAACAATATGAATTCCATTAAGGACCTCACCATCAGTATTTAGTTCACCTGGGAAGCACTTATATAGCACAGTGATAAGTGCTATACTTTAAGATGGACAAATGGATAAATTATTAATTCAAAATGTTTGCAAGCATTTCAATTACTAAATATCCCCAATACAGGTGAACTTGAAAATAATTTTGAATCTCTGTGGACAACAGAAACACAGGCATTGACAAAGAGCCTGGAAAGCCAAATACTTTTATTTTACATATGCATTGATTTTTGCTCAAATGGAAGACCTCTGTCATTTAACAGAGTTATTCATAGATCCAAAGAGTTGATCGGGGTCATTAATAACAATAGTAAACTGATCATCATTCCTACAGGATTTGACAACAGCTTTTTTTCAAAGTGGATACTAATGTATTGATGCCTCTGAAGTTCATTACAGCAGTAATAAATCATTAGCCTCCACAAAATGATTTATAAGTTGGTTAAAATGCATTAGAATGGACTGTCAAACCACTCCACTAAGATGATTTGGCTAGCACTAAAGAGGATTTTTTTTTCAGGTCTTCGAACCAAAATGGTGATGACTCATAGTAATCATATTACAAAGACAAAAATAAAACAAATTCCTGTAATAATTTACTTTAATAGTAAGTTCCAATCTTTGTAAAAGAGTGAGCGAATTTTACATTGACTAGCCACATACCTTGTTGGCAGCAAACTCTTACTCTGTAAAGCACCAGTGTTAACCTCCGATGATTATATTTATGTTTGGTTTAACCAAAAGAAGCATACTGCATGCGTAACTATGGTTACTCCCTAAGTGTGTCTGTGTAATAACAGTTTAATATAAAGCATAAGTAGCCTGCCAAGCATCTAACACTAAGCCTTAAGATTAGTAATAATATCACAAGATGTATATGGGCCAAAATGTTGGTGCTTGAAATGTTCTTGCTATGCAAATCTATTGCTATATTATTAAGCAGCAGTGATAATCACTGTTTAAGTAGCTTAACTACAACTCAGACCTACTAGTATTTAGTTGTAAGAACATATTTCAATTTCATATGCTAAAAGAATCTGTTTGCATTTTTAATTAATGCATATCTTTTTTACCATATGGGTTATTTCATAATATTGGGCAAAACTCCCATTAAGATCAATGGGAGTACAATCAGGCCCACTGTATACCGTGTTAATTATTATGATAGTACTCAAGAGTCCCAGTCAGGATCAGAGCCTCATTGTGCTAAGAAGCTGTACAAAGCCATCCAAACCTAGTCCCGGTCCAGAAGAACTTTTAACAAGAGGGTCATGTTAATAGAATTAATAATAGACCGGATACTGCAATCTCTATTCAGGTTCTGACTGGCTCTCCCATGGGAGCACTATGTGGAAGAAGTGAGTAAGGACCTCTCTCATACACAGCAAGGCAGAATTACAGCCCCTGGGCTCAGGGATCGCTCCCTCTCTGCTACCAGGGGGATGCACAATGCCCTAAAGGGACTTTGGGGGTGGGGAGGGGGAGAAGGAAGAGAAAAGGTGGAGCCAGGGCTCTGCCATCCTCTCACTGCAGGTGCTGGCCAGTAAAACCAATGTGTGTGCACGTGTGTGGGGATGTGTGTATCTGTTAAGGGAATGTAGCAATGTGTGTATTTCCCATTTGCATCAGAAAATGCTGGGAAGCATTCTGTAGACTGTCACCTGGCTTTCCCTCTGGAACAGTGCAGCTCTGCACTATTCCACACACCCCTCCTCCAACACAGGGCTGTGCCTAAATGGTGCAAATGAGCCCCAAGTGATTAGTCTCTACCCATAGGAGTAGTCCTTACCTGAGCAAGTAACTCTTACATAAGGAGCCCTTCAAGATTAAGTACATTAAAGGCTTGTCTGTAATGCCTGGAATAAAATAAAATAATGTCTTCTGGAAATACATGATAAGAGTTACTTTGAACTGCACAGAAGACAACAAAATAACTTGTTATCCTCTCAGTGTAATTGAATTAGAAGTAGGTATTGTATGAAGCCACACAGAATTTAGGGCCAGATTTTCAAAAGGCCAAGTCTGCATGCTTACAAGCTTAATTTGTGCCTGCAGGCAGAAATTGGAGTCCTTATGCTGCTACCTAACTAATCTGGGGTGCATATTAGAGGTACAAGTGCTCTGAAAGTGAGAGTGTCTGCAAACAGGGGACTGGGCCCTTTAAAAATCACAGCCACTTGAAAAATCTGGTCCTTAGTATGTACTAATGTTATAAACTAAATTCTCTACATAGGTCTGCACAGGAAACCTCTAAAAAGGCTATTCTCCTTTCTGTATTTGCAAGAAACACCCAGTGAACAAGATTAAGGTTATGTGACTAGAGAGGGAAGAATGGACAGCAATGGCCACATTTTGAGCAAATTTTCTTAACTGCACATTTAAAACTCCAATTTGCATAAAATGAAGATTTCAGGCACAAATGCAGGATTTTCCCCCTACCAGAATAAAGGTAGAATTACGTCCCACTGAAAATTTGGCCCCAAGAAAGTGTGCAGTGAAGATCAGAGAAGATAATTTAACCTTAATATATTGTAATGTGACTATTTTTAAGATGATAGCATTGACAAGCTTGTTATGGAGTTTTGTCATATCCTGCACAGGGTGAATTATGCAGAATAAATAAACCAACACTTATGTATCAATAGACAGATTAGTTGCAATCTTGGAAATCAAGCAAATACCACAGACCTCAGAAAAAACCCTCAAGTAGAATCAGAAATATTTTAAAAAGCTCAAAAATGACAACCTTCCCTACTAGAAATTCATCTGAAAACGCTCAACTGATTCTAGTTGGTTCAAGTTGTCAACAAAGTTTTTGGAACAAAGAAACTGGTGCCCTACACTACTGCAATTTTACCCATTGACTTAAAGACTTAAAAGAATTCTTGATTGTTCGGATAGACAAGAAACCAGTAGAAACTAATAGAGACCAGTGGCAGGATTCTAATGGAAATTTCAACTCAGAGAATAGGTGCCCAAAGAGGCACAGAACTAATGGCTCAGGAAGAGGAGACTAAAGTGGCTTTAAGCCACCTTTGTGCCCTCTTGATACTGAGCTGCTCCAGACTGGAGTGGCCCCAGATGTAATTTAAATAGCCCTGAGGGATTAAGTTAAGGCAGCTTATCCCTGGCCTGCCTATGGACAGCAGCATCCAGGATCTCCGCCACAAGGTGTGCTGTGGCTACACTCCTGACATGCCCCTACCATCTCAAGCCCCACTCCTGTCTCCCTCTACGCCAGTGCTTGTGAAGGGGTCCTGGAATGACAGCCTATGGTAGTATTTTCCTTAGTTCCAGAGTGGAGCAATCCTCCCTCAGTCAGATCTGGGGCTTTTAGGATGCCTTTACACTGCTCCAGGCATACAGGGGTCAGAGCAGAGGTGATTTGTAAAATCTTGGGCAAAATTCACTCTTATGCAGCAAAAGAAAATCAATATCCAAATAGTCAGTATAATCTTGTTCAACTATGAGCTGAGCAGGACAGTCTATGATAAAAAGTCGACAAATTATCAAATCATCAAAAATAACCATGAAAGACTTGCTCCTCCTCTTAATTAAGCCAATGGAAGTCTCCTATAGACTTCCATCAGCAGCAGAATTAGGTCCTAAAAGCCCCTGGTTACACCAAGGGAGAAGCAAAAAGGTACAGGTCTTTTTTCCTGGCTCATGAAGCACATAGCATGGAACCTCTTGTATAAACCAAAACAATACTCTATGTTGTTCTCTCATGACACGTTTCTGAAATATGGGAGAATACTCCAACGAGAACAACAGTAGTGTAGAAACAAGAAGAAAACAAAGACTAATGAAAATAAAACAAAACACCAAGTTATCAGGGGGAAAAAACTTAACCAAGCGAAACCATTTGTACATGGCATTTCATTGAAGCAATCGCTTCAGTCTGCTGAAGCCTGGAAACAGAGAAAACAATAAACAGATCCTAGACACTTCTCCAGCTCCCTTGCACTGCTCCAGTGGCCCTACTGTAACCAGAGAATGTTTTAAAGTCACAGTCTCCAGAACCACAATAACCACTGAAAGATAATCCTAAAGGTCTGGCCCTTTATATTCTGCCTTTACAGTAACATTCTTCATTATGAAGGGATAGCAATTTTGCTAATCCAACAATTGTGCATAACAACACCTCCTCCAACTGGAATATGGACCTACAGTGAGTAGGCAATAAAAGAGATATATTTGAATGTATGCTGGAGAAAATCTGGCAATGAATGAGGACAAGGCACTCTTAATTAAAATCTGGGAGGCAGAGACTGACACAAATATATAAGCTTCTTTTATCATATCTGTTTTTATGGGTTTTTTTATTTTAAGAGACAAAATAAAGCTTTTTTTTCACACAAAGCCACAATGAGCAAGAACACAGAGGCAACATAGCTTCTGACATCTAAGACAAAAAAACAAGTCAAAGGTGCAGAAAGTGCAGAGGTTAGGTGTGTTCATTGTGCAACATGAAAGGTATTACCAGATTGTAGAGCAGTAAACAGAAAACACAGCAGCGCATGCACATTACAGAGTAAGGCAGTACGGACAACATTTCCATATGCTGTATTTTTAACTCTGTCGCTTGATTGACCTCAATAATACTCTACAATTTCATGGAACCTTACACTGTTATTTGTGCTTTATAACATCCCTGTACGCTAGATAAATATCATTCCTACCATATGAGATAGGGACACAGAGGCACAAATACTACTGTGATGAGGCACACATAAGACCCTAGACAGACAGATGAGGATATTAAGTGATATGCAAAAGGTTACACAATAAGAGTTTCCAAACTTGTTGAATTCAATGGAAGTCTTTCCATGGATTTTAATGGGGTTTGGTTCAGACTCTAAATCAATCAGAAGTGGAATAAAAACTAGGGTCTTTTTGACTCAGGTTTCCCTATCCAGTGCACTTATCCTGTAAGTCACTTCATCACTGTGTGTCTTAGGCCCTGATACTGCACTGAGAACTGCATAGGCTTCAAGAAAGTGCTATGGAAGCATAGGGTTTCCCTGCACTGTTCTCCAGTGCAAGACTAGAGCCTAAATTTCTCCATCTCTTCTGTACTCAATCCACTAGGCCAGGGGTCAGCAACCTTCGACACGTGGCCCATGAGGATAATCTGCTGGTGCGCCATGAGACATTTTGTTTACGTTGACCATCTGCAGGCAACCTCTCCCCCTGCCCCCTGCGCAGCTCCCAGTAGTTGGAAATGGTGAACCATGGCCACTGGGAGCTGGGGGGGGGGTTGCCTGCGGCGGGTCAGCGTAAACAAAATGTCTCATGGCCCGCCAGCAGATTAGCCTGATGGGACACATGCCGAAGGTTGCCAACCCCTGCACTAGGCCATACAGCAACGGAGGAGAATACACACACACACACACCATGACAAAATAAACCCCTGTGTTCACACCCTGCTTGCTACTGTATCACAATAATATCATGGCAAAATGCACGTAGCACAGTTATATGTGAAGCTATAAACGTAAGTTGAAATCATGATTAAAAGTATGTTTTTGAGACAAGTCTGAGGAGTGGCCAAACCAGTACCTTAGAGACAAAGGGCAAGTTGACACCTCAGCCAGGTGTCAACAAGGCTGATGGACCATTACTTGCTCAGTGGCCATTCTTTGGCAGGAAAGGGGGCAGAGGAAAAAATATACATCTTAGCAAAGGAACAGCATGGACCCAGAATGCTTGTCGCTTTGCTCCCAGCTGGAAATGCTGCGCAAAGTGGGGACAGGACTATAACAGGAAGAGACAGACACCCCAAGACACCCCTCCCTCTCCCTCTGCCCATCATATTCACTGCACCTGGAGAGACAGAGGAAGCTGCTGTTGGACTCTCGGGGAGGAGTCCTGACCTAAAGAGGGCTTTTGTTTTTAAGACCTGACTTTATTCAGAGTAGGAGTAGGAATGTAATTTGTTGATTTTTATCATAGACTATTTTATTCATCTTGTGGTTGAACAAGACTACATTGGCTATTTGGTTACTGATTTTCGTTAGCTGCATAAAAAGGAATTTCCCCCAAGATTTTAAAAAGTTGGTCAGTAAGACTGCTGTAAGCACATGGTGAGCGAACTTTGCTTTGAATCTAATATAGTTTGTTACGTTAGGCACCAGTAAGCATTTTATCTTTATTTTTCTTGTAACCATTTCTGCCTTTTATGCCTCATTGCTTGTTGTAGGGTGACCAGATAGGAAGTGTGAAAAATTGGGATGCGGGTGGGGGATAATAGGCATCTATATAAAACAGACCCCTGAATATTGGGACTGTGCTTATAAAATTGGGCATCTTTTCACTTTAGCTTGTTCTTCCTTAAAATCTATCTCTGTGTAGCTAATAAACTTGTTTTACTGTTTTATCTAATCCAGTGTGTCCAAATGGAAGAGTCTTAGTAACTCCATTTGGGGATAACAAGGTGTGTGCATGTTATTCCCTTAAAGGAATAACAGACTCAATATATTTGTACTGTCCAAGAGAGGGCTGGGCAATACAGGACATACTTTTCTGGGGGAATATCTGGGACTAGGGGTGTATTGTGGTCACTCTGTGGTCACCAAGGCTGGTAAGAGCCAAGGTGTAGCTGGTGGGTGCAGCACACACAGACATAGCTGGGAGTGACTTACATGCTGGAGGCTGTGAGCAGAGACTACAACAGCAAGGCATTGTAAAGGACACCCTAGGTTACAGGGCAAGGGTTACACAGGTACTCATTAGTCTGGATTGTACCCTATGTCACACTCCCACATACAGAAAATGCACAAGTGTGAATTTTCAAATAAAAGTAGCTCTTTGGATTTTAGATACTTAAAAACTTGAAATTTCAGGGGTAGGAAGCCATGCAAGGAAACCGTGCTCCACTAATTATCAACAGACACTTTTCACCAATTTTGCCTACCTCTACTTTTCAAAACACAAGAAAAATATTTCTCTGCTAGCATTCAGAGATTCAAATTCTATTCTCAGATGTGTGCATTTGACTCCAATTGACTTTCATATATATCTGGAGACAGAATTCAATTCTCATTATCAGTAAATTTATAAATTCATATTTTTCTGTGTTCAAATATTCTCCTATTCTGCATGGGTGTAATCAGATGCATCCATGAAAATCCAGTGATCTGACTGTCAAAGCACCAGCTCTTTTTCAAAACTAGGAAGTTCCTTGAAACATAAAGAAGCATTAAGCTTATGCCATGTACAGCTACTTTATTTCTGTTTTGGCAGATAAGCTGTTCAAATCTTGACATGGGCAGGGTTCCATATCTGTGCTTCTGGCCATTATGTTCAGTGTTTAACCCACACCTTCAACCATGTATGGATCTTTATTTACACATTTTTATCTACCATATGTCTCATTCTGGCTGCTCAATCCACCATAGGCAATTCTTTAAAGAACTTGGCATAGACAGAAAGTATACTTGAGAGTATCATAACAGAAAAAAATAATCTTTGGCTGAAATTAGAGGGGTACAAGCAGCTTAACCAACAAACGTCTGTACAAGAAATACAGTGTTGCATAAAAATCTCCATGTGTTTCTCATCTCCAGTTCATAGTTGTTATAATACATTCAATATTATCCAGCAACATTCCCTGCCTGGCCAACAGTAGTATATCACAACATTTTATGGTTACAGTTACAGCATTTCACGGCATGTCTCGGCAAAGCGAAAGGACTATCACAAGATGACTTTCTTGGTTGTGACATGCCCAATCGGCTGCAGTTTGTCACAGTTGAAATACCAAAGTCAGATATGCCATTCACTCTACTGACAGGTAGTCTACATGCCACAAAAGAGTGAAAATCCCTTACATTAGTCTCAGAAGATTTCTAACATTTTGGTCTTGTGAAACAAGTCAACAAGATGAAAAACATGTTTATTCATAACGTGTTCAACTATATTTAAATTACTCATTGGATACAGATTATTATCCATAACTGTCACTTATTGGAAAAAAACACTACACATGGATAAGTGTCCCCCCAGAGAGAGCCTCAAATCCATGTGATATTCCAGAGCACTAGGTATTGCATGTGGGTTAACTGAAAGATGTACAAAAGCACATGTAAACAAGCATCTTACTATTGACTATGCTTCTGAGGAGGTCTATTTATTCTAGCAACTGTAAGGAATAGAGGGGTCTCATATAACATGCTTTGGGTTTGACAGATTCACATCAGAGTAATGCTACTGTTTTGTTAGTGTGTCTGGACAGGTCGCATCCCATTTTCATTACATGCCTTAGACATGCCTCTGACTTAACATTTTTTTTTCTGAAAACTGCTATAGCCCAAGCAGAGCAACAATTCTGTTGAAAAAGCTGCAGACAGGTTCTCGCTTATATTCATACTCTAATACACTCTCTGTGCCTATGTATGTGTGGACATGATATAAAATAAGCCCTCATTGCTTTAATTCTGCTCACTGCTTAATAGCATAGGGCTTTGTAACGGGAGGTGAATGCTTGATTCAGTGCTGCCCAGTGCTGCAAAGATGTGGACAGGACTGACTTCATGTTCTCCAGTTGACATCACTGTAAATTGCCACTAAATGATTATCATAAATTAATAAATCTAATTCCTTACTAATATAATCTAACCACAAATAAAGAATTTCCAATCTAGAAATATACCCTTTTTCTACATAGCATGAAGAGTGATTACTTCTAGGTGAGTGTATGCACTTGTTAAATTATTAGATCAACCTAACAATAGAAAGATTGCACCATGGATGTTAACCAAGATTATTTTTAAATAATCACTATTAAAAACTGGCAAGATTTCTGGCTTCCAAAAGTTAGTCAGTTGATTGCTTTTTTATAAACACACTTTTGTCTTTTAAGTCAACGGTTGCACCGATTCTTATGGGGAAGATGTTAATTAACCAAATTTAAACTTCCACCTACACTTCCATCCAGAAAGAATGAATATGTCACCTCAACTAGTCCTAATTACTGAATACTTATAAATAAGATGAGATACATTATCCTCCATTTTATAAAACTATTATGAATTTCAAGTGTGGAAAACTTCAATTTTTTTATACAAAACAATATTTTATAAATTATGCCTTTCCAGATGAGATTGAACAGTGTAATAAAACACAGAAAGTAATAAATTATGTTATAGTTAATAAGTCATTAGAACCTAATGAAGAAAAGAAACAAACATTTGTTCTACTATAAGTACAGAAACAATGAAAAGTAGTAAATGAATGTGAAAAAACTTCTTTGTGAAGTAGAATTACTAATCCACAGGATTCATCTGAATAATCTCCTCACAACACCTTCATACTAATAACATAATAAATTACCTATTTAAATGGAACATTTAGTTTGTATTCAGTACAGTTTTGTCATGTTGACACCAGAAAGTTAATAAACAATAGGGTATTAAATTAGAATTGAGCAATAAAATACACAGTATGTGAATCATTTGAGGGGAAAATGTGTATTTTCACTCACCTTTTTGAATTATTAGAAACCTATTAGACAGTAAGATCACAGTAAACATGCACCTTCAGTATGTTCTAAATCTGTGCAATTGATGAGATTTAAGCAAATATCAGTCAGAGTTTAATTTGGATCTCCCAACAGCTATACAGGATTATTGTGAGTGTAATAGCTTTATGTTCAAGTGGGATTGTGCTGTATTAAATTCATTGTTAAACAAATCAGTCAAGCTCTCCCTGGAATTTCAATTTGCACTGTTGTAGAAGATGAGCACTGTTTCACTGTTTTAATGTTTGATTGTCAACATACACCTTTAAAGAGGCAAGACACACTACTTAATGATTGGGCTTTTTTAGTTTAGTTTGTTGTTTATCTTTACTTGTATAGAATTATATTTTACTCCAAATAGGTTACCGTGAGCTGTTGTTATGACGCTGTTAATATATTTTGTTCAAAGAAAAAAATGTTCCGTGAAAGTTTTGCAGCGTTGTCAAGTTACCTAAAACCTATTTGACACATATCTGCATATTAGGTTGCCAATTTTTGCGACTATGTTAATTGTAAAGGCTCATTTCAACTTTTTTTTATTGTTAGTAGTAGATAAACATATCTGTATTAGACTTTTTTTGTCAGATAATCAGCATTTAAATGAGAATCTTATCTCATCCTCTTTTCTAGATTCACACTCTCACTCTAGTTCCAGTCAAGAATTTGATAGTCACTTCTGGGCAAAGATAGACTTTTCCACTCATCTACCTAAGGCAGTGTTTCCCCAACTTGGGACGCTGCTTGCGTAGGAAAAGCCCCTAGCGGGCTGGGCCGGTTTGTTCACCTGCTGCGTCCGCAGGTCCAGCCGATTGCGGCTCCCACTGGCCACGGTTCGCTGCTCCAGGCCAATGGGAGCTGCTGGAAGCAGTGTGGGCCGAGTGACGTACTGGCCGCCGCTTCCAGCAGCTCCCATTGGCCTGGAGCAGCAAAATCGTGGCCAGTGGGAGCCGCAATCGGCCGGACCTGCAGATGCGGCAGGTAAACAAACCGGTCCGGCTCGCCAGGGGCTTTCCCTACACAAGCAGCATCCCAAGTTTGGGAAACACTGATCTAAGGGTTTGACTACGTTACTGGCTGGATCAATGGGCAGCAACTGATCCAGCGGGGGGTCGATTTATCGCGTCTAGTCTAGATGCGATAAATTGACCGCCGAACTCTCCTGTCGACTCCAGTACTCCACCGGGGCAAGAGGCACAGGCGGAGTCAACGGGGGAGCATCAGCCATCGACTTACTGCAGTGAAGACACTGCGGGAAGTAGATCTAAGTACATCGACTTCAGCTACATTATTCACGTAGCTGAAGTTGCGTAACTTAGATCGATCCTTCCCTAGTGTAGACCAGGTCTAAGTAACCCTTCTTCTAATCTACTGCCATTCACAGCCTGATCTTGCAATCTATACACACTCAAATCTCTTATTGGCTTCAGTAATGATTGCAAGATCAGACCCTTGAGTTGCACTGAGGATTGTAGATTCATTCCCAGTCATATTCACAAACAAACATGATGACATCAACAGATTATTATGATCTCTATATTCACTATATGGGAGCAAGAAAGATTATGGGTTTTACTGTTACAAGTATTCCCATGGAGGTCAATTGGACTATTTGTGTGAGAAAAGTGAGGAGAATTTAATCATAAAAAAACTATTTAAATAAATATATTTGTCATTTAACCAGTTAGGTTGGAAAGAGACTACAAATTAATTTGAATTAAATGACTAAAATCTGAAAAATAATGTCTTATTAAGCATGCAAGCTTCTGGTTCAATGCTACATACTTCAACATTCTTGTCTATTATCTCATGGTATGAGTTGTACAAAGTAAAATTTAATTAACTACAGATAGAAATATTTACAAAATGTTACAATCTAAAAATGTATATTTAGCAGCATCTGACACCATCTATTTATACAGACTGAATACAGTTCTTAATCCAAAACATCTGATAAATCAATATTGTATGCACCAGAACTTAGTAGCTGCCATTGAAAGAAAGCCTCAGAGAAGTCAGTGAAACATAGATCTTTCTCCAGTGTTGGATGGAAGCCTGTGATGAACATGTTTTGAGTATAAAGATAAACAGAAGACAATGAGCATTAGATATAGATGTACAAGGACTTTTGACCTTCACTTGTGACTAATTTACTACATTATATGGAAAGGGAGAATGTAAATCAGTTTCTCTTGTGTTGAATCTACAAAACAAGTCCATGTTTTTCCTTTTTTCACTCACCCTCATATTGGCTACCATGCATGTCCTGCTTAAACTTTTTTCAAAGACAACCTTTAAATTTACATTAACTGCTATCTAATTTCACTCTTAATTAGAAATCAATAATGATGTACCTTATATAAGATTTTATTTCTGACTTCAAAAGGAGCTACCTAGGATTGTTTGGTGTCTTTACTTTGAAGAAAATCTTTTTTATTACTTATTTTAGTACAACACATTAAAATCAAATATCTCCTGTAGCAAAACGATTCAAGTCTCTGCAACTCAAATAATTTTCTAATAAAAAATGCATGAGACAAATAAATGCACTTTATGTTCCACAAGAAAAGGCAGTTTCAACAGGCTAATGCTCAGAGAAAATTCATTTTATCAACCAGCCATTTCATTCTTTGGTGCTGTTACAAGCTCCTTCCAGTTGCTAGGCAACCATAATTCATAGTACCTTTTAATGGATACTCTGCTACTGCTGAGAACATTAAGGTGAAGAGAATAAATGCCTTGGGTGAATCTTGAAATCTTTCATTATGCATGTCATTCTATTTCTGTAATGCTATAATGCTGAAATGTTTCTGTGGCAGGAAACTGAGTTGTGGTAATTGCATATTCGACTCATATATGTTTTGTAAGCAGAGCAGCACGTACTTGTCTAAAATGAGTTATTTCAAACATGATTGAAATTGGACTTTTCTACTTCTAAAGGTAGTAAATAAATCTAAAGGGAAAAAAGAGAGAAAAATAGGTCTAGAGTAAAATGTCTTGAAATTTCCAGTAAGAATGACAAAATTCTATAGCACAAATTGGAAGTAATCAAACAGACTTGAGCGTGATCATAGTGGTACATGAATATAGGGTATACACAATTTAAAATGCAAAAACACAGCACTGGATAAAATATACTCAATATAACTGCTATTTCTTAAAAAAAAAACCATGCCAGCTTCAAAGACAGATACAGGAAAGTTAGATGAAGCACATCGATATGTATTATTAAAATATGTACATGTTTTGACTAAATATGGATGGTTAGTATACTGTACACTTCTCATCTCATTGTTTAGGGCCCTTGCACACCTTCATAAGCACTTACTCTTGTGAGCCAGTGGCATCACCAAGAGGAGTAAGGGTTTCATAATTAGGCTCTTATTTTGCAAACAAATAAGAAAGACAACAAGAGTTAAGATAAACTTCTCAGATACTACAGTGATTAGTGGCAGTATAAAACCGTGAGATGTGTTTGTCAGCTGGCACTTTACGATCCTGATTCTCCTCCCACTCACCCCCCTGCAAACCAGGTGTAGCTCTCTTGAAGTCAATGGAGTTATACAGGTGTGAGAGGAGAATCAGATGCTATGTTTTCACGTTCCTTAATAGTATTTTATTGTTTCAAACAATATATGCAGGTCTCTCTTATATTTCTTTTAGAATAGCTATATTAACCTTGGAGAATAACCTTTTACATTAATCTGTATGTACCTTTTAACTTCAGATTTCTCTTTATCATGTCTGAGCATGTTTCTGTAAATGCTAAGGAACCAACAATTATCTAAGAACTTTCTTACTCAACCATTTACAGCACTTCCTTGCCAGATGCCGATGACCTCTTTGAATGTTAGATCAGAAAAGAGCCTACATGGATAGTAATTATACCTTGTCCACTGGTGTCCAAACTGGTGTCCAAACTGAGACTCCTAAACTCATTTCATGTGGGATATTAACATAATCCACAGCCATATTACAAATATAAACCTGTTTTTTTCCTCTGCTTAACTGTCCTACCTAGTCTTCTTCCCATGTGAATTTTGAAATTATTTTTACTATCTGACTGAGATTGAAAACTTTCTGCTTTTAGTTACACAGGGGTAACAGAGAGAAGAATATGCCTCCCCTGTTGTTTTTCTATGGTATGTACTCTGTATCTATTTGTAATGTACTTTTGTCTACATCACCATGGGTGCCATATTTCTAAATACTTTGGAAAAAATGGTGCTATATACTATATGACTACCGTTCACATTATGTGATGCTGAAAACCCCTTTCTCTGAACTACCTTTAAAAAGATGTCTTTCTCGCAGGAAAAAAAAATCATATACATGAAGAGGAGGAAAAAGTTGCACAACTCCAAAGGGATGAAGATAACAGAACAATGGGAGTGAAGTGTGGAGCTGGAAGAGAGAAACTTGAGGTAACGGTTGTATTTGGTTGACAGCGACGGTTAAAAGAAAGATGTTGCAGTTACATGAGAGGACGGTGGAGCCAAGGAACTTTTCTGAGGCTGAGGGATACTACACAGCAGAAACAAATGCATTCATTAAAAATGTCAAACCAAACAGGCTTTGGGTTTTTTCTGCAGTATTCACAGGTCACCTACTCTCCATCAACACCAAGTATCATTGTTTTCTCTTCTTCCTTCCCCCCTTTTCTCCTTATTCTTCCCCCTCCCCTTCTTCTTGTTTATGGAGGATATTAAAAGATAACTCACTGTCAAAAAGCAAGAGTGTTGTATAACAGTCATCTAGCAGTCATTTTTTTTCTAATTGCGAAGTGATAAGCCTCTCCCCTAAAAATCTTGCTTCCTCCCAAACTAACTACTCTTCTCATAAAAATGTGCTTTGGAAAAAAAATCCCAGAAAATATGGAGACAGAAGTTTTTTGATCAATGAACTCTGCTGCATCATCATAGATATAATTTGCAATCCAATCATTTCCTATACACCATTCCATTAGTGTAGGCTACCTCTCTGTGAATAACTAGGTTATAAAATATAGCTTCTATATAATGGCTTGGACTGTTGCTTTATGTTGTCAAAAGATGGCAACTTTCACCATATTCACCACTATCCATCTGTGAGACCTGCGAGTTGCCCTAATTTTGAATGTTCTTAAAAGACAGAATGTTGATCAGTATTATTGTAGAATTACAGAAATATAGGGAATTAAGTGACCTTGAGAATTTCATCTAGTCCAACTAGCTGGTGCTGTGGCAGCACCACATAAACGTAGACCGGGGTCCCCAACGCGGTGCCCGCAGGTGCCATGGCAACCTCTGGAGTGTCTAAGTGCGCCCGTGTACTGGCCAGTACCAGGTGGTGGAAGAGCATCCACCTAAATGCCACCGACAAGCTGCATCATCCAGTGGTGTTGGCGGAGACACCTCTGGATGACACTACTTATTGGCAGCACTTCGGCAGATGCTCATCCACTGCCATGGTCCTCTGTGGCTCATCGTCTGGCGCCCATCAGACAAAAAAGGTTGGGGATCACTGACCTAGACCATCCCTGACAGGTGTTTGTCCAAACTATTTTTAAAAACCTCCAAAGATGAGGATTCTTCAACCACCCTTGGAAACCTGTTCCACTACTTAACTGCCTTATTCTTAGAAAGTATTTCTTAATATCTAACCTAAATCTGCTGCAGATTAAGCCATTTGCTTCTTGCTCTACCTTCTGTGGCATGAAGACCAATTGATCACTATTCTCTTTCTAATAGCCATTCACATATTTGAAGACTGTTATCAGGCCCCCCCTCAGTCTTCTATTCTCAAGATTAAACATGCTCAGTTCTCTAAACCTTTCCTCATAGCTCAGGTTTTCTAAACCTTTCATCATTTTTGTTGCTCTCCTCTGGAGTCTTTCCAGTTTGTCCACATCTTTCCTAAAGTGTGGCACCAAGAATTGGACACAATACTCCAGCTGCGGTTTCACCGGTGTTAGAGTCGGACAATTACTTCTCATGTCTTACATACAGCACACCTGTTAATACATCACAGAATGATACTGCCTTTTTTGCAGCTGTATCACACTGTTGACTCATATTCAGTTTATGATCCACTATAACCTCCAGTTCCTTTTCACTGCTGCTACTACTACCTAAACAGTCATTCCCCATTTTGTGGTTGTGCATTTGATTTCTCCGTTCTAAAGTATTTGGCATTTGTCTTTATTGAATTTCCTCTTGCTGATTTTATACCAAGTCTTCAATTTGTCAAAATCCTTTTGAATTCTAATCTTCTCTTCCAAAGTGCTTGCACCCCCTCTCATCTTGGCATCATCTGCAAATTTTATAAGCATACTCTCCACTCCATTATCCAAGTCACTAATGAAAATATTGAACAGAACCATACACAGGACTGCACTAAATACCCCCTCCCAGTTCAAGAGAGAATCACTGATAGCTACACTTTCAGTAAGGTCTTTCAACCAGTGTGCATCCATTTTAGAGTAATTTCATCTAGAACACATTTCTGTAGTTTGCTTATGAGAATGTCATGTGGGACTGTGTCAAAAGCCTTACTCAAATTAAGATATATCATATCTACTGCTTCCCCCCATCCACTAGGCTAGTGACCCTGTCTACAAAGGAAATTAGGTTGGTTTAGCATGTGTTGTCCTTGACAAATCCATGCTAGTTATTCTTTATAAGCTTATTATCTTCCAGGTACTTACAAATTGATTGTTTAATAATATGTTCCAGTATATTTCCAGGTTTCAAAGTTAGGCTGAATGGTCTGTAATTTTCCAAGTTCCCTTTGTTACCCATACTAAAGCTAGGTACTATGTTTACCCTTCTCCAGGTTTCTGAGATTTCTCCAACTCTAGACTTTTAAGAGTTTATGGTTCCAAGATTGCTTCAGCTAATTCCTTAAGCACTCCAGGACGAATGTTATCAGGCCCTGCTGACATGAATACATCTAACTTATCTAAATATTCTTTAACCTGTTCTTTCCTGCTGTTGGCTTGCATTCCTTCCCTCCTGTTGTTAATATTAATTATGTTTAGTAGCTGGTCACCAGTAGACTGATGCTAAATAGGCATTAAATATCTCAGCTTTCTAGATGTCATCAATTTTTAACTCTCCTTCCTTCCTACACTTTCCTTACTCTTTCTCTTTCTCTAATGTATTTAAAGAACCTTGTCTTTTATGTTCTTTGCTAGATTGTAATCATTTTGTGCCTTAGTTTTTCTGTTTTTGTCCCTACATCCTTGTGCTATTCTTTTGTACTCCTCCTTACCAATTTGTCCATATTGCCACTTCCTTTTTCTGATTTTGAGGTAATTAAAGAGTTCCTGATGGAGCCATTCTGCTCTCTTCTTACTTCTGCTATCTTTTCTTTGCATCTGGATACTTTGCAGATGTGCGCTATAATACTGTCTCCTTAAGAAACTGCCACCTCTCCTGAACTCCTTTTTCCCTTATTTTTTTCCCCCATGAGACCTTATCTATCAGTTCTCTGAGGTGTTAAAAGTCTGCTTTTTTGAAGTCTCATGGACTCATAGACTTTAAGGTGAAGGGACCATCGTGATCATCTAGTAGGACCTCCTGCACATTGCAGGTTACAGAACCTCAGCTACCCACTCCTGAAATAGACCCCTAACCTCTGGCTGAGTTACTGAAGTCCTCAAATCACGGTTTAAAGACATCAAGTTTCAGAGAATTCACCATTTACATCAGTGACCCGTGGCAAAAGAAGGCAAAAATTCCCCAGGGTCACTGCAAATCCGACCCGGGGGAAAATTCCTTCCCAACTGCAAATATGGCAATCAGTTAGACCCTGAGCATGTAGGTAAGCCCCACCTGGCAGATACCTGGGAAAGCATTCTCAGTAGTAACTCAGAGTCCCGCCCATTTAGTGCCCCGTTTCCAGCCGCTGGGGATTTTTGCTACTGGCCGTTGCCAATGGGCCACATGCCATTGTAGGCAGCCCTGTCATACCATCCCCTCCAGAAACTTATCAAGCTCAGTACTGTAGCCAGTATTTTTTGTCCCCATTGCTTGCCTTGGAAGAGTGTTCCAGAACTTTGCTCCTCTGTTGGTTGGAAACCTTCGCCTAATTTCAAGCCTACACTTGTTGATGGCCAGTTTATATAATTTGTTCTTGTGTCCACATTGGTGTTTCACTTAAATAACTCCTTTCCCTCCCTGGTATTTATCCCTCTGATGTATTTATAGAGAATAATCATGTCTCCCCTCTGCCTACTTTTGGTTAGGCTAAACAAGCCATGTCTTTATTCTGCTACTCCTTCCTTTCCTTAGACTCATGAAATCTATTTTTTTCATGATCACTTTCACCTAAATTGCTTCCACATTCAGATTCACTACCAATTCCTCCCTGTTTGCCAGAGTAAAGTTTAAAACGGCTGCCCCTCTGGTTACTTCCTCCACATTCTGGAACAAAACATTGTCCCCAACAGACTCATTCTGTCTATGGTATTTAATAAACTCATTCTCCAATCCAGAATATCAAGAGAATGGGGATGAATAATGGGCATATATGTGTAAATCAAAAATCTGGAATCAGAGCCTTATTTTAAAGTCTTCCTGAAAATTATTCCCAAAGAATTCTTGTAATAATTTCATTTGTACTCATAGCTAGATAAAGGTAATGGCAAATCCAATGCCACATTCCATCTTTCCATGGACTAATTCCTTAGATACTGCAGTTAATTTGCAGACTGCTATTTATGCTTTTTTAAAATGTCATATTAGTCTTGCTTGAAACTGATTTAATTGCAAACTGACTACAAGCTTAAGGTTGATGAAACCTACTATTGGTAAGATAAACATAAAAAATCAGTTGATTTCATCAGGTGAATTCTACATTTCCTCTAGTAGAAACATTCTCTTTTAGCTAGCATATTCCAATGCAAGGGTCAAAATAATTTAATATAAATAGGCAATACTAATATCTAAAGTTTCATTGTGAGGTGAAGAAAGTGGATGCTCAATATCATTTATCAAAGCAGGAAGAGAACAGCAAACAGAGACCTAACCAGGGGAAGGTCACAGCCAATAACATTTCTGCAAATAGAAATGGGCTGCACAAGCATCAAATGCAAATTACTGTTTGCTGGAGAATTTTAATGGAGTTCTACGTCACATTATAAAATGTTTAACTGTAACCCCATTTTAATAACACCATCTGATTAAATGAAAAGATGCCTTGCTGATCGCAATTACAATCTGTCAAGCTGCATATTTATTTACAGTTTGGTTTCCTAAAATCAGAAGATAAAAAAAGGAAACTCTCTTCAGCTTGTCAGCAAACTATAATTATTGTGTATCCTTCTGTCAGTTTCTGCACAAAACTTTTGGTCTTAAAATGGATCTAATTACATCTACATCAACATTTTAATAAATGCTTCCTTGCTTTTCTCTCCCTTCCCCCCATCTAAGTGATATCTTTGTTGTTACCAATCTTCAAGTCAGGTATTTGTTTTGCTATAGTATCTTCCTCCCACAAAAGCATTATTAGAATAAAACATGTTCTTTTCAATGTAAATATTGTTTTTGCCATGTATACCTCTTAGCACTGTAGTGGACTAGGACTCTGTTATTTCTGCTTTTGGCATGGATGTTTTGAATATCAGTACAGGAAACTCTTTCCAGGTGTGTCATGTAGCTCATCATCTGCAATGTCTATTTATTGTAATTTATGACCTTTCGTAGAAAACAGTTTGCCAGACACCAGAAATGAGTCCAAATGCCTGAACACAACTATATGCATCAACCAGTTATAGAAATTACATCTCATAGAAAGACCTATTAAATCATCTATTCCATCTCCCAGCCCATGCAGGATTTTTCCCTAGCGTATACATTGCTGAGCTCTGACAGCACCTAGCAGACTATTCCACAAGCATTAGATTTTTCTTGTGATGTTCATCTTTAAATTTTCCTGTGCTTATTTTTATCCCACTACTAGTTACATTCCCTAGATATCACAATAATTTATATCCTCACACTAACTTTGTAAATAATGGATGATTATAAATAATCAGAATGTTGAAAATGGGGACATGAACGATTTTTAAAAATAATATACTGCAGATGAGCTTTCATGGAAAATTATTTTGTTCAAGGTAGGTGATGTGCTCATATGATCTGGGTAAAGATGATGTGCTAAAAGACGTGGGGAAAGCTGATTACCTTTGTACTGTTGTTGAAAGTGATCAGGTCATCAGCAAAGGGAAGATTTCTGAATTGATACATTATATTCCTTTTTACTTATGGATTTCCTAATTTTCCTAGCCACATCTGCCAAGCCTGTACACAGAGAATCTATACAAAGCAGGATAGCTCTAGAGCTTGAAGGATCTGGATCCAACCCCCATTAATTTAAATGGGCTCTGGATCAGGCCCTCTAACTCTGCCTGTCCTGTATATGGTCAGGTTTTTTATTTGTTTTTAAATAGGAACTCAGTATTATTCACTGAATTCATCCTGCAGGAATTCATCCTGTATTTTTAAGGCTCTAGCAACATGTGTTAACAGAACATTAAGACAGCACACAGTCAATGCACAGCAAAGTCAAAATTTCAGGTTGCGTGGGCCACTTTAACTCTACTGCAACTTTGTTATACTGTCTTTAATTGCATAACTATGTATTATTTCTCAAATAACACAATAAAATACCAGATCACATTATTCTTTTACAGCCTTGTAACATCTTGTATTGCCTTTTCATTCTGTATACTTACAATAATTTCATAGATATGATGGTACAGTGTGGGTCTTGACCTAAACTTTTTATTTGATACGTTCTATTTCTTTAAGGCCTGTATTTTAAAAATTTTGTCAGAAACCATGTCTATACATATTGAGTTGCTTTTTCAAAAGCACATAGCATTGGCCTAAGCCTGCTTCCATTGCAGTAATGGTAAAATTCTGATTAGTCTTCAATAGGATTTAAATTAGGCCAGAATGCTTTTGAAAATCCCACCTATTGTTTTCAACCAGCAACACAACCTTCGAAGGTGCACTTCAGTCTTTAAGGCAGTAAACTATGAAGCTAATGTAAATATGAAATTAAGTGGCCTATCTATGCTGGCAAATGTACTGTCTTATTATATGTGGTATATTTAATATGTAGAATATTGCAGAAGAAAACGGTGGGAGAGGAAAATTTATTGTGTTAAGAAAATCTAAAAGATAACGTGTAAATAATAAGATGCACCTCTCACCACGCGTATCACTTTTCTTGTATATTGTTTCCCTCCTCCAATCCTTCTGTCTTTGCTTTTTTAGGATATGTGCTCTTTGGGGGTATGGATAGTGTTTTCCTCTATGTGTGGGTGTTACAGCAATACAGATAAGAAATAATAAATGATAAATAATAATAATAATAATAAATAAACAACAATGATCACAAGAAGTATGGCTTACTGTGTTCTCATCATATAAATAATGTTCATGGACTCTGTCTACAATACACAGAGTAATGTGCAAGATAATTTCATAGAGTTCATCGTGATCATCTAGTCTGACCCCCTGTATGTCAAGGCCCACTGAATTTCACCTGATATCCCTATATTGAGGTCAATGACTTTAGTTAGGCTAAAGCATTTCAGTCCTCAGAAGACAAACTAGTGTGTGCCAGAGGCAGAGAAAGGAGAGACAGAGGTGACACCAATGCCTGAGGCCCCTGCATTGGCAGGGGATGATACATGTGTATTTTACATTGTAGAAAAACTAGGTATTGCATTGTACTATTTGCAAAATATTATTTGATCACAAATGGCTGAACCATTTTTGCTCAAACTCTCTCAATGATGGACAGTTTCCCTGGCACTGCGTACACTGAAAGGGAACCTAATGGGGCAGAGGTAGGAAGCATGGCAGAGGGGGTCAGGAAGGGATTTCCACACACAAGAGGGAGCATGCAGAAATGCATGGGCATGGAAGAAGGGCACAAGATGAGCTTTTGCTGAACAAGAGGGTATGAGGTATGTGGTGGGTGGGCAGACACTGAAACAAGACTGATAAATATACTGTTTTTGTGTCAAAAGATACTACTGAGGTCCTGACCACTTGATGCAAAAACAATACTTCTTGGAACCCCCTGACTCCTAACAGCTTGCAGAGGCATTAGCTCCACGTCAGTAAGAGTAGTGTTACTATTGAATCAAATGATCTGTTGTGTAGTGTCACATTAAAGTGATACTGTACTTCACCTTAGAGCTGGCTGCATTTCAAGGACTGGTGATGCCATCCCTGAAATATCTTTGCAGGGCTCCTGATAGCGCTACTCTATCACTTTCAGCTTGTCCAAAATGTGGTTGTATGACTGCTTACTGCTTTGAGCTATCATGATCATATTATACCCATGACAAGTTCTTTACTAGGGATGTATGTTAGGTGGTGGATTGTCTTTAAGTTTGTTTCTTTTGAGACCCTTAATTACCCTGTTACCTTTGCTCTCACTCCAGCCCAATTTAATGATTGATCATCATATGAAATTAGCTTATGATCACTCTTTTGGTATGGTTGATCCAATAGCTTAAAATCACTCGTCTGAAATCTGTCTCTTTCACACCCCTTTTCAACTAGGGCCATTTCATTTGTGTGATCATATTTTGAGTGAATAGCATTATGTTATGCTTTTATTAAAATGCCTTTGTTTTTATTCTGCTGTATAGTGCCTTGAGTGCCTTGGAAGAATGAGGCGTTGATACTTTAAATAAATAACATTTGTAATGTTATTTGAGGGGCATAGGAAGTCTTAGTTAATTAATGACTGTGAAGCACTTTGACACAGTCAGAAGAAAGTTGCTATAGAAGAGCAAAGCATTGTTCGCATTATTGTCTAGTACATTTTCTAAATAGCCTAACTTTAAAAAAATTCACCAATCATTATTTTATAATGTGTACTTTTTTGGTCAGGCAACTTAAGCTGCAGCTAATAGCTAGATCAGCACTAAGCCTACAGTTCTGAACACTTTTTATGCTACCTCATAAAGAGAGAAGGGTAATAAACTTCATTAAAGTGGTATCCTACATTTAAGTGCTAGGAACTACAGTTTAGTTACTGAGCTAATCTCTAAAACTCTTTATATGGGAATGAAGGTATTTTTTAAGCTTATTAGAAGTCCCATCTCTGAATCAAAATACATTGGATTCTTATGAAGGACCTCATCCTTTAAGCTTTCCATGCACAAAAATCCAATTGATTTTATGTGGAGCAGCTGCAAGATCAGATCCCAAATTTCTAAACCTAGGCCAGGCAGCACAAGGGCTGTAGGGACTTAGGGTATGCAGCTTCACAACAGTATCACCATAGGGCCAGGCCAGGCCTAGGGAAATCAGGTAGCCCTTTGGTATCTTCTCACTTCACTGTTACTCCAGGAAACACCAGAGAAGACTTCATCATCTTGTGGCTAATGACATGTCACATCCACCTCTAGTCCACATGAAAGATAAAGCCTACTACTTCTATCAGCTAAAGACATCACACCTTTAACTAAAATGCTTTGCAGCTAAATGTTAGGGGTTGTACCCCTGCTGATAACCCATGGCGGGATCAATGCAAAACTGTATGGGGATTTTAACTTCTGTAGACCTCAGAGATTTGGTCCAAACTTCCCTGGACAGGGAGAATGTGCAACACGCTGGCTAAATCTGTTGCGTCCCCTCTAGTGACTGATCTACATAGAAGATATCAACCTGGTACTTGGAATTGTGGAGTTTTTCATTTAATTCAAGTGGCAGAGGCCTCGCTGAACAGCCACTAGGCGCACAAGCCTAAAATGAGTAGTTCTTTGGGGCACATAACATAGCACAATGGGGTTCTGGTCCAGGACTGGGGATCCTAGGTACTACTGCAATACAAATAAACAACGAGATGCTCATAATTGAATTGCTATACATCACTATTCATCACCTCACTTTGTTAGGTCATGTCTAATGTTTAGACTGGAGCAGAGGCTCTCTGGTCTTCTGTGAAATACCAAGTAACTGCTGGGCACTATGAAATAATAGGTAAACACAGAGAGATACTGACATATATGTTAGATTAGATAGGTCCACCAGATAGGGCTGCCTTTGTTTAGAATTTAGCACCCCCCACCAATAAGCAATTAGGAATAATTCTCTAACACGGCTCCGAAGATTACAGGTTCACAGGCACATACTCCTAAAGCCAGCAGTGCTATGATATTCAGGTTTTTTTCCATTTTGTAAACAAATTGCAGTTCAGTAGAAGTTCATCCATTGTTAAATTAGCAAAGTAACATTTCTCTGATGTTGCAAGGAAGTTACTCTAAGCAGTATTGTGCAATACATAGTGAGACTACATATTGAGACAGAGGGAGACAGTGTGTTTCCAATCTGTCCTCATGAATGTATTCCAGTGCAAGCGTGTGAGAGGGAATATAGGTGGGTTCATATACTGGTAGCCATGAGGGTGAGAGACAGGATCAGACTAAAGGTAGTGCGAAGGTTAGCACTTGACACACTGTCTTCATGGAATCTGCAAATCAGGAAGGATAGGGGAAAAGGGCATTTGTAAGATCTCTTTGTGAACATTTTGCATCATAATAATAATTAAAAAGAAAAGGAGGGAGAAAGACACAGAGAGAGAGAGACCTGGCTCAGAAGGGGATTATATGTTATCAAAAAGAAAAAGGGGAGTGGCTAGAGTTGGGTGTGCCCACCTTGAGGGAAGGTGACCTGCCTCAAAGATTTCTGTTTAAATTAACATTTGGATTTAGAAGGAACACTAATAACAAACAACCTATTTCCTGTTGTCTGGTGGTTAGAATCTCCAAAACACTTTGAAAGTGAAATCTCCTGCCTTACTGAGACCATTTCCTCCTGAACCACACCTGCACACTTGTTTTTTGATTGTAGGGCTGCCCCCATGCAGTGCTTCCTGGGTAGCATTTATTTTTGCCTGGTGAAAAGAGGGCCAAACAATTTTGTTTGAAAAAGAAATCGTGGCAGGCAAAGTTTTGTAAAAGTCTTTAAAAGAGAGAAATGGAAAAATGAAAGATATCACGGCTACGTGATTTGAGGAGGACATCCCTTAAAAGAAGGAAGGTGACGGGCTAGGCCATTTTTGCCAGGGTAACTCTGTAGTTTTGCTAAATATTTACTACTTTACAGATGAAAGAGGATAAGCTAGAGAAGGGGAATTCAAAGTGCAGCCATAGTGCACAGTGCAGGTCCAGTACTGTGCATGGAGTTCTCAGATACTGGCCTTCCCAGTCCCCAGTATAGAGGTGGAGCCCTGCAAACTATAGATTCCAGAATGCAGATGACTGCTTAAGATCAATAAAGTGTATTGCATGTTCAGATTGCTATTCTCCGTATGCTGTAGCTCTGTATCCCCTGGGCTGAGATGAGGGTAAGGTCAGTCTGATCCATTTAAGATTCAATGTCTTTTCAGTTGTTCGCAGGTAGAATAAAGCAAGCGAATGCATTCCACTTAAGTAAAGAAAAGTAGCGAAGCAGGACAGCAACAGAGGGAGCAGGCTTTTCTGCTTGATGCACAAGTTTCCCCTTTTACTCTATAGTGTAGGCTCCTGCCTCCTTTTGCTCCTCATAAAAGCATCTTCACAATTTTTGAAATTGACATTTCATTTCAGCTGCATCAATAGGCCTTAACATGACTACAGTGTTTTTGCCAAAGCCTGAGCAAGTGTTCAGAAACATTTCATTATCTTGCTGTTTTCGACATCTACAAGCTATGTTAAAAGCAGCAGATTAAAGTCAGCATCTTCTGCTGCTGGAAATCTCAGAAATTCTGACATTTCCATGAGTTATGTTTTCTCTGTTTGCATATTCTCTTTTCTGTTTTGTTTGACACTTGCAACTGTGACGCTGCTTGTGCATTAACCACGTATGAAGGAGCTGCATGTACAAAATGCCATATAACTTACCACCAGGCATTAGCTTTATAATATATTAACTATCCATCCATGTAACTGAACCACTGGTCTATTGCCCACCTCTTGATATCTGCAGTGATAGCTAATTAGTGCTGGACGGGATCATGGTAAGTTTTGTTTCACCTCCTTGTGCAATGACTAAAACATGAATAAATTTAGTTGATGACTGATTGCTATGAAACCATGTTCACCAAAATACTTTCCCCAATCTCAGCAATTGTTTTTAGGATAACTATGGAAGATTGTTCCCCAAAAATGAAATTTGTCACTGTACCAATTCTATTTGAAATATTACACAATTTTTTGATTAATTTGTGAAATACACTATTTCCAAGAGTCTCAACCACTGAACTTCAAGTATGAACAATCTGAAATGCCTGACAGGTGAACAAATTGAAAATATATGGTGATTGGCTAGTAATCCAATGGCTGCATCAGGCATTGTAATGGTGGTATCTGAAGTTATCCTGAAAGGAGTGCATTGACCACATCTGAACCCCATTTTCAAACAACTATCTGCAAACATTTATGCATGCCTATGCTTGAACATTTAGTCTGTTTTTTTTTATTATGCATGATTAATAGTTATAGACAATTATGGGTTGCAGCTTGTTCATAAACCTTAAGGTCATAAGAACCACTGTGATCTCCTAGTCTGAACTCCCATAAAACACAGGCTATATAATTTCATCCATTAATTTCCTGCATGAGGTCTGATAGCTCATGGTAGAGCTAGAGAATAGCTTTTAGAAAGTTATGCAATCTTTATTTCAAGATTTCAAGTGATGGAGCAGCTAACACCTCCCTAGGAAAGTTGTTCCAATGGTTAATCACCCTCACAGTTGAAAATACATGCCGTGTTTCCACTTAATCTAGCTTCAGTTTCTAACCACAGGATTTGCTTATGACTCTGTCTCTGACTGAAGAGGTCTCTATTATCAGATATCTTCTTCTTACCTACGATATAACTGTTTATAGAACCCTGATCAAATCACCTCTTAACCTTTTCTTCCTCATAGCTCATATAAACTGTCTTTCTAATGTCAGAACATTAGAGGAGGCAACATGAGAACGGAAAGCTAAACATTATGTATCAGGTCCTACAGTGGCATAATTCAGTAAAGCTCCATTGTCAACAATGAAGCTACACCAATTACAACAGCTGAAGATCTGGGTGTACATTCCGTTGGCTATGCTGCACACACAAACTGCCAAGGCCCTCAGCCTGTCAAGGCTAATTTCAATGCAACACCCAGATGTTTAAAATCTGTGTAAAAAAGATCACCCTTCAGAATGAAAGGGCTTGAGATGATAAAAATTCATCGCTTCAATATGAGGTGTTCTATTACCTTACTTTTATGATTAGGCATTTCTGATGGCAATAATTCACAGTAATAACATTTGGGTAACAGCAGGTCTGTGTGGAATAAGAGTAAATTTTGATCTAAAGTGAAGACCTGCCTTGTAACGAGGTACAAATGTGAAGTATTCACTGGAGACTAAAAGTATCTTATACCACTGTCACATGAAATATAGGGCGGGAAAAAAAGGACTATGTGCTATTCAAGCATGATTCAGATTTCAACGCTTAGGTTAATAAGGGGAAAAAATCTTTTGTTTTGTTATGGTAAAGAAAGATATCAGTTTTGTTCATCAGCAATATAAAATTTCTGTTTGACTCAGTGCTTTGCTCTAAAACTGAATAGGTCAGCCACAAGATTAGTCATGAATACTGAATTTAAACTAATACCTATGAAGCTGGTGAAACAAAGTATCTTAAACATGTCCCAGCTAGAACAATAATCTCCTACATCAGATTTATTAGCAATTGCTCTATTAATAAGAAATAGCAGCTGCATTCTACATGATATGGAAAATGAAAATAAAATAGGTGTCCGATTTCCTACACTGCATTACAGTGTCATATTTTGTTTAAGATATTATTCTCTCATGGGCTGTATAGCTAAAAAATATAATTCATTAAAAATATGTATTTGCTCAGGCTTTGATGAATTGGGGCATAATGTTAAATAATTATTCATTACTTTTATTCTTCTGTCAAAGTGGGCAAAATAATTTCTTTTTATTGCTTTTTTTATATAAGGACACAGGCTCCTGTGAAATCTATTTTATTTTAAACTAATGCTTCTATTATTCCACATCTGAATAATTACAGCTGACATCATCTGCTCTTTGGTGTCCTAAAAGAGCTTTAGCTCTAGTCCACTGTTGCATATTTTATGCACAACATGAAATAAAATACCTCAAGATTTTGAAAATATTTATTTTAAAAACAGCAATGAAATTGTCTGTAATCACATTTTCTACTCTCCTTTGAAAGCTACATTATTCAATATGCCAGTGGTCTTTTCCACAATAGCAACATATTAGAAATTCATGCTGCTCTAATACATCTGAATTCATTGATGTACTGCACTCCCTACAGACCTAAAGAAACATTTCTGTTTCAGTTTCATATGCCCTGCACACTACCTACTGATGTGATGGTTGTCAGAACAGTTGTACAGTAGCCTTTGAATTCAAAGTGTGCCTTGACTGTCTACTAAAAATGACAATAAACCCAAGTATATACATTATTCTGGCTTTTGTTGCCAGTACAAATAGAGCATTCTGGAACTAAATACCCCAGTTTTATTACCTTTTAACATCTCTTCCACTTTAAACTTCAAAACTTGAAATTTGAAGCATTCAGAGAAATTGAAATCCCTTTTATTTTTTCTTGTAAATGTCCTATACAGCATTATAAGCCACACTGTTAAAAAAAAAGCCTGTTACATATAAGAGCACTCTAACAATACTGGTGTTTTCTTAATGTAAAAGCTTCACTGTGAAATTTAATTCTGATTGCCTAGAAAAACTCTTAAGCAACCATAGGACATTCAGCAGCTCCTGGGTGTGTCTATAACCTTACATTGAGCAAATGAAAATACAGAAATATTTCAATTTTTTTTAGCACCTTAAAAGGCATTTTGCAGGTATATGCACCCTCTCATGAGAAATCTGTGTAGACAGCTTTATTTGCAAATTTCTAGTGGGTATTTCTGACAGTTTTAAGGAGCACTTCAGGAAGATTTTACAGCATCTGGAAGTCTAGAGAGGCTGACCTCCACCAGAAACAGAGACAGACCTAGTTGTAAGGGAGCTGCCTCAATTACAGTACATGGGAAAAGGCTCCTTATTCTCTTCCACCACAGACAAACCAACATGCTACAAGACAATTAGTGCAACTTTATTATCCAATTATACCCAGATATCTAAGCAATCTGAGATGTAGGCATATCTCAGTTATGTCCATGTTAAACTTCTTGTACATAACACAGTTCTTGGCTTTGACTTGAGGACCCAGACCCAGTTTTGCAATACCAGAAGCAATTCTGTACAAATACTGAGCTCCGTATATCTAAAACAGCTATATAAATGAAATGTCTTGAGAAATCTGCATTTGACGATACTGTAAAAAATGAATGGGTGCATGTTGCTTTGGCAGAAAACAGAGACCCAGATAAGAATATAGAAGCAAACATGAACTGACAGCACAATGCAGGAAAAAGGAAATTTTAGTGATGTTTTCGAACAGTAGAGAGTGAGAGAGACTTCAATCAATCTCAAAACTTCAAAGCAGGCTAATTCCCAACTTGACTGTCAGATACTGTAAATGGCAATGGGAAAGTCCCATCTCCCAGCATTGTAACACTTTTCAGAAAGAGAATTCCCACAGTGTAAAAAATCCATAAAAAAATGATCCTTAATGCGAATTCCCTGAGCTGGTACCGGATTCTTATTTTGTGTGCTTAAGCACTTCTACAGATGAAAACTCTTACAGATACTGAGTCAAATCCTGCACTCTAAGGGCTTTCAAATGGGAGTTCTTCCTGAGTGAGGTCTGCATATGTTTTAGTAAACCAGCAGTTTTAGTATGAGTCTGTTGAAAAAGTGCTCTTGAGTGCACAGTGCACAATAACTTCTAACCATACTGAGCCAAATTCCAAAGGCATTAGCTTTTACTCAGTCCTTACTCAAGTAAATTCTCATTTTACAATGGCAAACACTTGCTAGCTGAGATGAAAGGGAAATACCACGATCTGTACCCCCAGTATTTTCCAGATTTGTTTGTTTACTTCCATCAGCCTAGTATTAACTAAGTCATTAGCTTAAAAAGTGTAACCTGAGCTGGTGTCAGCCAATTGCAGACCACTCAATAGTTCAAATACAGAATAAAAATGTAGGCATCATTGCTAAAATATTCATATAGCTTGAGAACAGATTAGCAGAAAAGATGAGAGTAAACAGGCCAAATTCAATGCAGTTGCACCTTATACCAGAGCTGAATTTGATCAAAACCCAGTCAAATCTAATAAAGAAGGTAAATGGGTCAAGGTGAGGAACAATCCAAAGGTTCAGTACTAAGAACAATTCTACTGAAAATATTTATGAGTGACCTGGGAAATGGACTAGTTGCCTAGTGTCCAAATTTGCCAGAGAGAGTAATATATTAGTGAATATATGGTAACAAAAATTTGGACAGGTTTGAGAAATAGATAAAGGAGTTTCAGTGTCAGGAAATATACTAGCACACTTTGGCATATATTATTGGTATAGAGCAGTGTTAGACAAAACAGTAAAAATGAAACTTAAAAGGTGGTGATGAGTAATATCAAAAAGGTAGAATGATGTGCAAAAAAAGAAACCTTTAAGTTTCTGGGTTATATAAATAATGGGATCTATTTCAAATGCAAATAAATAATGCTGGCTCTTCACAAAATCATCTGTCTTCCTTCTTGTTGAGGAACACTAAAAGCACAGTGGAATCACTGTTTTCATTGCATAGCTAACTCGAGTTATCTACACTTGAGTTAACTGCTCTCAAGTTAGTGTCCCACAAGTAAGAGTGCAAAATAACACTCAAGGTGAAGACAGTGATTGTGTTAGCTGTCAAAGTGGGCTAACTGGAGTTGTAGTATATATCATATGACAGGCCAGCCAACTCCAGTTCAAACAGGGTGACCAGATGTCCCGATTTTATAGGGACAGTCCCAATTTTGGGGTCTTTTTCTTATATAGCCTCCTATTACACACACACCCCCGCCCTGTGCTGTCCGGTCACCCTGAGTTCAAAGCTCTAGCACACTTGAGTTAAAGGGTACTGGATGTGGACAAGACCTTATTTAGGGGCAACACTCAGGTTATAACTAACAATTCAGACAAACCCTGTGTGTGAGAGAACAAGGGAAAGGTTGCAAAATGGAAAGGTGAGCATGGGATTGGAGAAGACAGAAGGACAGACTTAGGTCAGAAATATAGTTATAAAGGCTTTCATCCCAGAAAAAGTTGTTCAAATGTAAATCAGTCTGCAGTATGACTTTGTGGCAACAGATAGAATGCTTTTTTTTAAAGGCAAAGATGAGTCTACAGTACCCTTGGAACACAAAAATATATATTTGGATGTACTGTATTCTCAATGAATAGGAACATGCACTTGCTATAAGCCTGAGGAATCTTTTCTTTCTTGACTACACCAATTCTGAGTCCATGTCTTTTTTTACATAAATATCTTGTTTTCCTGCTCACTGTGGACAGGTAACTTTTGGAATCTGCACTTAAAACTAAAATTACTTCATCAACCTACTTTTACAATAATGAATATCTCTCTTCAAGGATATAAGCAGTAATATATCTACATTCTGTGCAAAGGAAATTGTGGCCCTATAACAAATTGATCAAGGTGGAAGGTTATTATGGGTCATAAGAGGAAGGAGACATCCACAGCCCAAGAAATGATGCCTGGATTATCATGTTTAATTTACCTATCATTATTCAGGATTCATTTAGTAAATATAGTGCCTTTTCCCTTCCAACCAGTGTGTATTTCCCTGAATTTACTTCTGTTTTGTCCTGATCTACATAAATTCCCCAAAGCAGAATTGTTTAGTTATACTATTCAGCCTTTTTTGTATTTGCCCTTGATCCAATAATTCACTATGACAATCTACAGACTCTCAAGGCCTTTTCTTCATCGTTCTTTGCAAAAGACTAATGTGGAACATCAGTGCTTAAAAGAATGCTTAGTTTCCAAACCATAGCCCTGGCGTAAAAGAGATCAATTCAATGAAACATTGTTTTTACTCTTTATTAAAGTGCCAAGTGCTAGTTCTACTTTCTTTAGGTATTTCTGATTCTTAGATCCTTTCATACCATTCAGCTCTTTCTTTTTCAAGGAGGCTGAATAATATATTTCTTAAGTTTTGTAAAAGTCCTAGCGAATTTTTAAAAATATCCCAGAAATGTATCCATATTCCTGTATGAAAAACTTTTCCTCCCATACAATATACCCTTGAGGATCATATTCTGCTCTAAAATATGAGGACATAACTTGGTGTATAGCTGCATACAAAAAGTTTGCAGCTGATTCTTAATATGTCTTGAAAAACAGGATATTTATGTGACTTTGCACTTCTTGTAATCAATTTAACCAATATAGAAATGACTGAAAATAAAATTCTTCTCAGGCCCAGGCCCATAATGACTATTTGATAGGATCAGGCCCAAAGACTTAACTCTCTCAATCACTTCAATGGGAGCTCTGCATGGACAAGGACTGTGAATTGTGAAAAGGCTGCAAGATTTGGCCTAGAGTGAAAAAAAGACATTTGCTGTTTTCCTAAAGTAAAGTAAACAAGAAAGGAAATAGTACATTTCTGTAGATCTCTCTGTACAGACAAATCAGAATAGAAAGAACCTGGTAAAGAAACACAGAACACAGTCATTCGGGGCTAAAACCTGTTTCATCTGAAGTCAATGATACTGGCCTGATTCTGTTCATAATAACCCCACTGTAAAGCAGCAGCAATTCTGTCGGAGTTAATGGGGCAGGATTTCATCCTCTGTAACCAGAGTAAAACTAGGGACAGAGCAGAACCAGTTGTGATGATTTGAGGGAGACCTGGATATAGCCTACTGACAGTATTTTAAACAGATATAGATATCCACATTTTAAAAAAAACAACCTAAATTAAACTAGCCTAAAATCAAAGACTAAAAATTCTTACCACAGAAAGTGAATTTGAAAGCAGTGTCCCATCTTGGCCAAGCATGTTGGACACTGTAATTTCAGGTAGGTCCATGTTTTGTGGATGGAATGGAAGCAGGCCATTATGGTTCATTGGGTGACACAGGGAGTGGTACCCAGACTCTACCTCATTCAGGTGCACCAGTGAGTGGTCAGGTAATGATGGAGGAGTTATGGGAGGTATGTTAAAATCTTCACTTTCAAGACTTGGACCAGGAAAAGACTGTAAAAACAAAATAAAGATATTGTTGCAAATCAAACAAAAAACAAAATAAAACAATAGCCACACACAAACAAACTAAAACTCAATCATCATACATTATTATGTAGTAATTTCAACTTAGCAAAAAGACCATTTTAAACACTCATATATTATAATGGTAGAGTTTAACCATTATGTATGGAATAAAAATTGCCTCAAAGGCATACCAATTGCTGGTACTTGCACAGCTCCCATTAGACAGATGTTTTTTCAAGAAGGTGATTCAAACAGATTTTAAGGGTCCCATTAAAATGTTCAAAGAGTCTTCATCTGGGAATTGCGGAAAAGGAAAGCCATTTATAAAATTAATATTTTTCTTAGTCTATAAACTCACACATACATGTATTTATTCTATATCCAAACAAAGTATTCCATTATGTTATTGTTTAGACTTTTACTGACTGTTATTGCTATATAAAGTCATGTGATTTAATCTGATGCAAGGTAAAGCTACAGGTAATGTTAGAGAAACATACCAAGGTAGATAATTGATTTTATTTGTTTTGTGATCTTCCTTCAGCAAGTAGGCTCATTTGAGAATAAGGAAGGGCAGTGTGGACATGCTGATATATTTTGAAGGGGAAAGTGAGTATTATGGTTGGATGTGACTAAAGTAGGACTGAATAGGAAAAGAGAGGTGTGAGGTGAAAGTAGTTAATATCCTGGGTGAAAGTGATCATGAAATGATAAGAGTTAATGATTCTAAGGAACTGTAGAAAGGAAAACAGCATAATAAAGACAATGGATTTCAATAAGGCAGACTTTAGCAAACTCAGGGAGTTGATAGGTAAGATCCCATAGGATGCATGTCTGAGGGGAAAAACAGTTCAAGAGAGTTAGCAGTTTTTCTAAGAGACATTATTAAGGGCACAAGAGCAAACTATGCCACTGTGTAGCAAAGATAGGAAGTATGGCAAGAGACCACTCTGGCTTAACCAGGAGATCTTCAATGATCTGGAACTCAAAGAAAGTCCTACAAAAAGTGGAAACTAGGTCAAATTACAAAGGATGAATATAAACAAATAACACAAGTTTGTAAGGACAAAATTAGAAAGGCCAAGGCACAAAATGAGATTAAACTAACTAGAGATATAAAGGTAACAAGAAAATATTTTACAAATACATTAGAAGCAGGAGGAAAACCAAGGACAAGGTAGGCCCATTACTCAATGGGTGTGTGTAGGCGGGGGAGCGGGAAAGGGACAATAACAGAAAATGTGGAAATGGCAGAAGTGCTAAATGATGTTTTTGTTTCATTTTTCCCCAAAAAGTTTATTACCAATTGGACACCTAACAATGAATGCCAGTGAAAATGAGGTAGGATCAGAGGTTACAATAGGGAAAGAACAAGTTAAAAATTACTTAGACAAGTTAGATATCTTCAAGTCACCAGGCCTGATGAAACACATCCTAGAATACCCAAGGAGATGACTGAGGAGATATCTGATACATTAGCTACTACCTTTGAAAAGTCATGAAAGATGAGTGAGATTTCAGAGGACTGGAAAAGGGAAAATATAGTGCCAATCTATACAAAGGGGAATAAGGACAACCCGGGGAATTACAGACCAGTCAGTTTAACTTCAATACTCAAAAAGATAATGGATCAATTAATTTAACAATCAGTTGGCAAACACCTAGAATATAATAAGGTGATAAGTAACAGTCAGCATGGATTTGTCAAGTACAAATATGTCAAACCAACTTGATAGCTTTCTTTGACAGCGTAACAAACCTTATGGATGAAGGGAAGTGGTAGATGTGGTATACTCTGACTTTGGTAAGGCTTTTGATACTGTCTTGCATGACCTCATAAACAAACAGGGGAAATACAACCTAGATGAAGCTATGATAACATGGGTGCAAAATTGCTTGGAAAACTGTTCCCATACAGTAGTTATTAGTGGTTCACAGTCAAACTGAAAGAGTATATCAAGTGGAGTCCTGCAGTGATCAGTTCTTTGTCCAATTCTGTTCAGTATCTTCATCAATGATTTAAATAATGGCATAGAGAGTACACTTATAAAGTTTATGGACAATATCAAGATGGGAGAGGTTGCAAGTGATTTCGAGGCTAGGACTAAAATTCAAAATGATCTGGACAAACTGGAGAATGGTCTGAAGAAAATAGGATGAAATTCAATAAGGACAAACGCAAAGTACTCCACTTAGGAAGGAACAATCAGTTGCACACATGAAAAAATGGGAAATGACCGCCTAGGAAGGAGTATTGCAGAAAGGGACCTATGGATAATAGTGGATCACAAGCTAAATATAACACTTGAAAAAAAAAGCAAACATAATTCTGGGATGTATTAGCAGGAGTGTTGTAAGCAAGACACAGGAAGTAAGTCTTCTGCTCTACTCCACACTGATTAGACCTCAAATGGAGTATTGTGTCCAGTTCTGGGTGCCACATTTCAGGAAAGATGTGGACAATTTGGAGGAAGTCCAGAGAAGAGCAACAAAAATGATTAATGGTCTAGACCTATGAGGGAAGACTGAAAAATTGGGTTTGTTTAGTCTGGAGAAGAGTAAGAAGGGACATGATAACAGTTTTCACGTACATAAAAGGTTGCTAGAAGGAGGAGGGGAAAAATTGTTCTCTTTAACCTCTGAGGATAGGACAAGAAGCAATGGACTTAAATTGCAGCAAAGGCAGTGTAGGTTGGACATTAGGAAAAACGTCCCACCAGGGTAATTAAGCACTGGAATAAATTGCCTAGGGAGTTTGTGGAATCTCCATAAGTTTTAAGAGAAGGTTAGATAAACAACTGTCAGAGATACTCTAGATAATACTTAGCCTGCCTTGAGTGCAGGGGACAGAACTAGAAGACCTCTCAATGTCCCTTCCAGTCCTGTGATTCTGTGCATACAGTCATGTCAGCTCCCGATGTGCTGATTTATTCACTTGTGAGGGAGTGAGAAGGAATGACCTGAGCACAATATTAATCATGTGATTTGAATTAAAAGTTACTTGATGTCCAAATGCAGTTGTTCAGCCACAACTTGGTGTGCAGGTTGGTACAGATGTGCACTGCCCAAGAATGCATTCCAGAACTCCTGGGAAAGTGGCTTCTGTTCCCCCTATCCCTTTTCCAAGGATACAGTGTCTTCAACTCTCCCACTCATAGACATGGGGCCATTCCAGAGCCTGTAGGAACCAGCCCCACACCTTCCTGTCCTCTTTGTGAAAGTTAGGGCATCTGTGAGTGCTAACTTTGTGAACTCCGTGTGCTCAAGCACTCAGCTATGTTTAGCTCCTGCAAAGAGCCATTAGGAGATAACAGAGTGCTCCTTTTGTCCTCTTTCCCTGCTCTCCTTTTGCACCGATGCAGGAGTGGGCACAAATGAGAGAGCGCAGCAGCTATTAGGAGCATATTTATTCCTTAGCATAATATCGCATATGGAGACAAGCATGATGTGTAAAGCCATTGAATAGAAGGCCAAGAGAAGAAGCAATATTCAAAAAGGTAGACATAGTGGAATTTTGTTATTTATAGGTTCACAGATTCCAAGGCCAGAAGGGCTCACTGTGATCATGTAGTTTGATCACACAGAACTTCCCCAAAATAGTTCCTAGGGAGTATCTTTTAGAAAAACATCCAAACTTGATTTTAAAATTGCCATATTAGTGAGTCATCAAATCAAATTAATAGGGAGCAGGTTTAAAACAAACAAAAAGGAAGTATTTCTTCACACAATGCACAGTTAACCTGTGGACTCTTTGCCACAGGATATTGTGAAGGCCAAAACTATAACAGGGTACAAAAAACAACTGGATAAGTTCATGGAGGATAGGTCCATCAATGGCTATTAGCCAGGATGGGCGGGTATGTAAAATCATGCTCTGAAGTGTCCCTAGCCTCTGTCAGAAGCTGTGAATAGATGGATGACAGGGGATGATGATCATTTGATGATTATCTGTTCTGTTCATTCCCTCTGAAGCACCTGGTATTTGCCATTGTAAGAAGACAGGATACTGGGCTAGATGGACCATTGGTCTGACCCAGAATGGCTGCTCTTATGTTCTTATCACAATAACCCACCTAAGGTTATTCTGAACTGTTGCAGCATGGAAATAAAACCTTTAAACTGGATTTGCAACCTAAGATTTTACATGTTGCTACTGAGCTGTTCAGGTATTGCAGGAAACCTGAGCAAAGTAACAGTGCATCTTGCCATAGCCAAACGGGGGTTTTTCACCAAAGTCCAAGGAGCTATGACCATTTTCACCAACTAGGGATCTGTCCCTGTGTGAGGATATCTTGGTGTAGGGTGAAGCAACAGGGTTAAACTCAAAAGTAGAAATCCCAAGAAATTGAAAACAGGTAGGGGATAGTGGAGGAGTTGGCAGCAATACTATCATGTATGTATGAGGAACGTGTATTAAACCTGTCAAGTGAAGTGACCTCACTCTATGGAAATCTCAACCTAGAAAACTAGCCCAACCTGCTCACCTGTCCATTTAGATCACTTAGCTTGTGGTGTGGTTCTCCCCAGGGATTTTGTTCCCTAGCAGACAGAAGAATATTGGCATACTGAGTTTCTAAGTCTCATTTCTCCCTGTATTTCCATACTATGATGTCGAGACTCCACCAAGGCAGGAAATGTGGGCATCAAAAATAGAACCTCAATGAATGGAATGGAAACTTGCCATTAACAAAGAAAATAAATTAGGTTTATTCAAGTAGTATAGAAATGCATATGCAGAATAATAGATAATAAGGTCATTGTGCATTACTGTATACTAGTAAATTATTATACTACAGAACAGCTAAAATAAATGGTCCCTGCCACAAAGAGCTTACAGTCTAATTTCACATAACACAACATACAAGAAAACGACAACAATAGAAAGTGAGTGGGGAAGGAAAGAAAGCGGTAACATCAATAAGATTTCATGGATACTCTGGACAAGTGTATGTCACATTGCACAAATAGCCCATCATTGATATTTGGCTAACATGCATATATCATGAGTATTTTTGACAGTTAGGCTGCTTGGGCCTGTTGGGAAGGATTCATGGGGTATGGCTGTGTCATAAACAGATAGTTAAGGGTTAATAGAACAGGAGTACTTCATATCTCTTTTGCCTGTAAAGGGTTAACAAGATCTGTGAGCCTGGCTGTCACCTGACCAGAGGACCAATCAGGGGACAGGATACTTTCAAATCTTGAGGGAGGGAAGTTTGTGTGTGTGCTGTTAGAATTTGGTTGTTGTTCACTCTGGGGGCTCAGAGGGATCAGACATGCAACCAGGTTTCTCTCCAATCTCTCCGATACAGGCCCTTATAAGTTCATAATAGTGAGTACCAGGTAGATAAAGCGAGTTAGGTTTATGTTTGTTTTCTTTATCTGCAAATGTGTATTTGGTTGGAAGGAGTTCAAATTGGTATTTTGCTGAAAAGATTTTAATTTGTACTTGTATACTTAGGCTGGGAGGGTATTCCCAGTGTCTATAGCTGAAAGACCCTGTAACATATTCCATCTTAAATTTACAAAGACAGTTTTTACTGTTTTTTCTTTCTTTAATTAAAAACTTTTCCTGTTTAAGAACCTGATTGTTTTTTTATTCTGGTGAGATCCCAGGGGACTGGGTCTGGATCCACCAGGGAATTCATGGGGAGAAAGGAGGGAAGGGGGAGAGAAAGATTAATTTCTCTCTGTGTTAGGATTACTTTCTCTCTCAGGGAGAGTCTGGGAGGGGGAAAGAGAAGGAGGGGGGAAGGTAAATTTTCCTCTCTGTTTAAAGATTCAAGGGGTTTCAATCACAGTGATCTTCCAGGGTAACCCAGGGAGGAGAAGCCTGGGAGAGGTAACGGTGAAGGAAAGGGTTTACTTTCCTTGTGTTAAGATCCAGAGGGACTGGGTCTTGGGGGTCCCCGGGCAAGGTTTTGGGGGGACCAGAGTGTACCAGGCACTGGAATTCCTGGTTGGTGGCAGCACTACAGGTACTAAGCTGGTAATTGAGCTTAGAGGAATTCCTGCGGTACCCCATCTTTTGGACGCAAAGGTTCAGAGAGGGGGTTTATACCATGACAGGCTGGGAGGAGGCTGGGTCTGAACTGCATTTTCTTTCCCGCAGCCCATGCAGCAATTCAGGGCCTCAGGAGATCTTTTCCTTCACCTCTTTGCTGGGTCTAGGGAGGAGTTACTGCTGGGGTTTCTCTCCCTCCTCCCACTGTCTCCCCAAGGGAGAAGAGTGGCTCTTGGAGATCTGGTAGCAGGGGAGAGGGAGTACTGAATGGGAGCTCTCCCCTCCCAGTTTTTTCAAGAGGAGGAGAAACAGCCAAAGGAGCATCTCTCCTTCTACCTTGCTTGTAAGAGAGGAGGAAGAGTATGAAGGTGTGTCTCTCCTCTCCTTCTTGCTCTGCTTGATCAGGAGGAGGAGGAGGAGGAGTGCTTCTTCACTCAGGGTTCCTGCTGAAGTCAGCTCTCAGCAGCAGCCAAATACTGACCAAATTTCCATTAATATTCAGATGATTCAGCAAATTTGCTATTTGATTTGTCCATATGTTTAACAACAGAGCTTTCACTTTAGACAGATATTGATTTGCTGTTTAAAATGTATTCTTAACTAGTAGTATCACTTCAAACACAGTGACAACAACTGCAATGCAGCTGAACTAAGGGCTTGTCTATGCTTACAGTGCTGCAGTTGTGACACTATTGGTGTAGATACTCCACCTCCCCAAGAGGCAGTAGGTAAGCTGACAGGAGAAGCCCTCCTATCAACATAGCAGTCTTCACTGGGAGTTAGGTCGGTATAACTGCGTCATTCAGGGGTATGGAAAATCCACATCCATGAGCAACGTAGTTATACCGACATAAATTTGTAGTGTAGACCAGGGCTAAGACTAAATGGTTATTCGTATATAATGATGACATCTTAACTTAATTTACTATAATACAAATGACACACTAGTCTTATAAAATCCCACAATCATAGTTGCAGTGCACACATAGTCACATGTATACATAGATTGAGAATTATAAATACAAGGTTACCACTCATCTCCTCTTCATTACATTAAAAGCAATAATAATAAAAATGCATCGTGCTATGGTTATCAGTTGCAAATCAGTTAGAGTGTATTTGATAACACATAATCTAACACATTTTTGTCAAACTATACTGTATAAACTTCTAAAGATAGCAGTAGCATAGAAGTAAAGAAAATGATAAAATGTCAGAATATTATATAATTTATGTGGAAACTAATTACTAAGCCATATTAAATATATTCCAGTAATACTGTGGCTGTATATGAAAAGTTTTGTCAATTGTATAGTATCAAAATCTACTAAGAGATTACATCAACTGTTTTTTTTTGTTGTTTTTTTAGAAAAATAGGTTTGCCGAATTCATAAAAGTAAGGAAGAACCTAGTTCTATAAAATACTATGAGATAGTTGTTTAGCAATTTAGTTATGAGGATTATTTTGCTAAACTAATATTATATATCCAGTGTGAGCAGTGACCTGTTTGGGGGGTGGGGAAGGGTTGTGGGGGGTATTAACCCATGCAGCTAGTCCAACAATAACTTGTCACCACTACAGTTTGTCACGTCTGTGAGCATTTTGTGGATGCTTGTTGCCGGCTGCAGTTCACAGGTATAGCTCATATCTACTCTCACCTTGTTTTATAAGTAGGTTCGGAAGGATTAGCTTATCAGTAAATGTCTGTAAATGACGATTTCACCATACACACAGACCAATGAAAAAATACTTTAATTGATAATAAAAATTTACAGATATGCAAAGTAAGAAAAATGCTGCTTGAGAATTTAAGAGTTTGATTTAAGGCTATTTACTTTGTACATTTTGACATCTGATGTTGACAATTTATGTTTTAACAGTTACAGAACTTGAACTTTTTGAATTTGAACATCATCTGTTGCAATTACTGACTACTCCTTCATAATTTCTCTTAACTGTAAAAATTTAAATAGAATTAAAATATACATTGATATTATTGGTCAGAATTATAAAAAATAATAATTGAAGTATGCTAAGCCTATTTATAAGGGATTATTAGTATGACAATTTGCATATAATTTCATTGTAAACCTCTTAGTCATTTTCTTTCCAGAGTCACTGTAGTATTGGCACAATTCTACTATATCCAGGTAACCAGGTGATAGCTCTTCTTCATTCTGCTAGTCAAAACAGCACCAACAAATTGCCTTCCTCCTAACTTTCCAACAAGAAAGAACAGCAGTGTGTCTTTTCATCTCCTCACCACATAACTACAAGGGGACTTCTGCACTGGGTCTGCTTTCCTCCCTATGGAGGGCGGAGTTGTTTATCTGCTGTTGAGCACTGGGGAGAGTTCCGAAATCTTTATTACATTCAAGGAGAGACTTCTTTATGAACACCATTAAACTCCATTGGAATGCATTGAACAGATCAAGGCTTTGCTTCTATTTCATTATAAAGGGGATTTCCATCACATCCGAATTTATTATAAGCAGGTTTGGAAGTATTTAAAGTTGATATGGTCAATAATGGGAACTTCAGAACAGAAGCACCTTGAATTTTAGGTAGGTCGTGTTGAACCTACACATATTGTTTTGGGTTCAGAATAGATCTCAAACCAGATGGAGTCTGCATTCTATGTTTGTGAAATCGCACAAGAAGTTATTTTTGTGATGTTTTAGCTGATCTTATGATACTGATACCATCTTGGCCTACAATTTCATAAGAATAGCTTGCAAGATTTTGGCACAATTGAACCCAAACCTTAACCCTGATTCATCTGCCAACCTAAACCCAAGCTTTTGCTTAAATCAGCATTCAGCTGGAACACCAACCCAACTTGGCTTCTTTCTCATTTAAATGTCTCTTCCGTACCAATTAGCCTGGTGAAACCCAGTACCAATTTTATGGATTTTAATTGTGTTAAATTCTGAAATGGAGGCAAAAATTAGGTTTTTGCAGGTCAAATGGACAAATACCAAACTATTTTTTGTGTGGATTATTAGTCAAATTCAAGCGCAGTGATTCTTGTCATTGATAGGAATCCTTTTAGTATGAGGAAAAACCAGGCCAATACATTTTATTTCCATTCTTACACACACACTTGTATCCTCTGTTTGTAACAGGAGTGATATGTGAAATGGCTGTACGACCTGACTATAATAATTAAGGGTGAGGATATCAGAACAAAAAAACACCTACATTACCAATAGTGTGATGACTACAAATTAGAAAGTGAACTATATTTATGATTGTATTGAATGTTCTGCATCAATGGTTAAAAAGTAAGCTGAGAAAGGCAAATGAAAGCAAAAGACATTTTAAACAGAGTGACCACAGGAGGCAGCAAACATCCAAACATCCAACACAAGCCCTCTGTGGAAAGAGCAGAACCATTATTATATGAGAATGCAGAAGATATCATTGACCAGGTAAATTTAACTTATGTGCTGGATGGCTGCATCACTCATGCATGCACTCAACAAAATACAGTATTAGTATAAAGCCTTAAAAATATGGTCTTCTCATATGCATACACAATTTAAATAAAATTAATGATATGTCTAACAATGTGGAGTGTCTTAATTTATCATTTACAGTAAAGATTTTACATCTGAACTGTTAAAAAATGCCAGTTTTTAAAAAGATAGATGCTTCAGGCTGTCTCCTCTTCTATTACTAAACACATTGTTACATAACTGAAATAGTTATGAGTTGAAAGTAATGTAGAACAGCATGCTCAGTAGAGGAGGAAAAACAATAATTTACTTTATACCCATCTGAAAGTTAGGATGATGCATTTGACAGTGATATTTCCAGGAATATAAACAGGATCAACTTATCTCTAATTTCTTAATGGAGGACTTTCAGAAGTAAGTGTGTTTCAGCCTTTTTTGTCTCTGCATGAACAAGAGTTGATAGCTTGAGACTATAATGCATTACTGTGGAAACCTTCGGTCTCTTACATAAATCATCTTAACACTCAGCAAGAATTGTCCAACAGTGCCATTGATATGTTCAAGTCAACGATCCAGCAAACAATTTTTTTTATGTTTCTTCATATGTTAGACATAAGCAATAAATCACATTCATTTAAAACACACAATATACTAATTTATCAAGCAACAGCTATCAAAAACATATTACTGGGGAAGGTACAACTTTTTTTTTTACCCATTGTGTTAATCAATTTCTCTAATTTACGTTAGGTAAAGGGTAGTGCCTCAAGCAAAACTTTAGTTTTCCACCACCAGATGAATTCCATTTTCAATAAGAAGGAGAATATGCTGACAATGATACAATTGATTTAAAATAAGCACAATTTCAAAGTCAACAGAATTATGAAAAGGAACAGTGCTTTTTCAAATGAAACATTCCACTTCTGAGAGCCTCTTTTCATAGTTTAATTTTATTTTAAATATCATGCTATACAAGTTTGTTTGAAAACAAATATGCTTTATTTATGAACATTTTACATTTAAAATACATTTAATAGGCGACCATGAGCAAAAAACTATAAAAGATTACAAGACCTGAGCTGTAGAGACCTGCTAAAAGCTCCAAGGCTTCACTCTTCCCTACAAAGAGGTAACAGTATAGCCTTCCTATTCGGAAAGTTTATCTCAGTCCATTAGAAAAGTACAGGTTTTTGTTACAATCATCAAACAGGTCTAGACAGGAACAGTTTTAAAGAGTTAAGGAAATTAGTTAGGGAAGTGGATTGGATGGAGGAATTAGTGGATTTAAATGTGGAGGAGGCCTGGAATTAGTTTAAGTCACAGCTGCGGAGACTGTCGGAAGCCTGCATCCCGAGAAAGGGGAAAAAAACCATGGGCAAGAGTTGTAGGCCAAACTGGATGAGCAAACAACTCAGAGAGGGGATTAGACAAAAGCAGAAAGCTTACAGGGAGTGGAAGGAAGGCAGGATCAGTAAGGAAAGCTACCTTGCTGAGGTCAGAACATGTAGGGATAAAGTGAGGAAGGCTAAAAGCCGCATTGAACTGGAACTTGCAAAGGGAATCAAAACCAATAGTAAAAGGTTCTACAGCCACATAAATAAGAAGAAAACAAAGAAAGAAGAAGTGGGGCCGCTATACACTGAGGATGGAATGGAGGTTAAGTATAACCTAGGCATGGCCCAACATCTAAACAAGTACTTTGCCTCAGTTTTTAATAAGACTAGTGAGGAACCTTGCGATGATGGAGGGATGATAAACGGGAATGTGGATATGGAAGTGGATATTACGGCAACTGAGGTAGAGGCCGTACTTGAACAGCTCGATGGGACGAAGTTGGAGGGCCCGGACAATCTCCATCCGAGGATATTAAAGGAACTGGCGCGTGAAATTGCGAGCCCGTTAGCGATAATTTTTAAGCAATCGATAAACTCGGGGGTTGTGCCGTATGACTGGAGGATTGCTAATGTAGTTCCTATTTTTAAGAAAGGGAATAAGAGCGATCCGGGTAATTATAGGCCTGTTAGCTTGACGTCTGTAGTATGTAAGGTCTTGGAAAAAATTTTAAGGGAGAAAGTAGTTAAGGACATAGAGGTCAATGGTAATTGTGACGAATTGCAACACGGATTTACTAAAGGTAGATCGTGCCAAACCAATCTGATCTCCTTCTTTGAGAAGGTGACGGATTACTTAGATAAAGGAAATGCGGTAGATATAATTTACCTAGATTTCAGTAAGGCGTTCGACACGGTTCCGCACGGGGAGCTGTTAGTTAAATTGGAAAAGATGGGAGTGAATATGAAAGTTGTAAGGTGGATAAGGAACTGGTTAAAGGGGAGACTCCAGAGGGTCGTATTGAAAGGTGAACTGTCAGGCTGGAAGGAGGTCACCAGTGGAGTCCCTCAAGGATCGGTTTTGGGACCGATCTTATTTAACCTTTTTATTACTGACCTTGGCACAAAGAGCGGGAATGTGCTACTAAAGTGTGCGGATGACACGAAGCTGGGGGGTATTGCTAACACGGAGAAGGACAGGGATACTATTCAGGAAGATCTGAACCACCTTGTAAACTGGAGTAATAGAAATAGGATGAAATACAATAGTGAAAAGTGCAAGGTCATGCATTTAGGAATTAATAATAAGAATTTTGGATATACGTTGGGGGCGCATCAGTTGGAAGCGACGGAGGAGGAGAAGGACCTTGGGGTACTGGTTGATAGCAGGATGACTATGAGTCGCCAATGTGATACGGCTGTTAAAAAAGCAAATGCGATTTTGGGATGCATCAGGCGGGGTATTTCCTGCAAGGACAAGGAGGTGCTAGTACCGTTATATAAGGCGTTGGTGAGACCCCATCTGGAATACTGTGTGCAGTTCTGGTGTCCCATGTTCAAGAAGGATGAATTCAAACTGGAACAGGTTCAGAGACGGGCTACGAGGATGATCCGAGGAATGGAAAAACTGCCTTATGAAAGGAGACTCAAAGAGCTTGGCTTGTTTAGCCTGGCCAAAAGAAGGCTGAGGGGGGATATGCTCGCTCTATATAAATATATCAAGGGGGTTAACGTTAGGGAGGGAGAGGAATTATTTAAGTTTAGTACTAATGTAGGCACGAGGACGAATGGGTATAAACTGGATATTAGGAAGTTTAGACTTGAAATTAGACGAAGGTTTCTGACCATTAGGGGAGTGAAGTTCTGGAATAGCCTTCCGAGGGAAGTAGTGGGGGCAAAAGACTTTCCTGGCTTTAAGACAAAGCTTGATAAGTATATGGAGGGGATGTTATGATAGGATCGTTAATTTGGGCAATTGATCTTGAATTACCACCAGACAGGTCTGCTCAATGGTCTGCGGGGAGATGTTGGATGCGATGGGTACTGAGTTGCTGCGGAGAATTCCTTCTTGGGTGCTGGCTGGTGACTCTTGCCCACATGCTCAGGGTTTAGCTGATCGCCATATTTGGGGTCGGGAAGGAATTTTCCTCCAGGGCGGATTGGCAGGAGCCCTGGAGGTTTTTCGCCTTCCCCTGCAGCGTGGGGCACGGGTCGCTTGCTGGTGGTTTCCCTGCAGCTTGAGGTCTTCAAACCATTTTTGAGGATTTCAATAACTCGGTCCTGGGATAGGGGTTGTTATAAAATTGGATGGGTGGGGTTCTGTGGCCTGCCTTGTGCAGGAGGTCAGACTAGATGATCAGATTGGTCCCTTCTGACCTATGAGTCTATGAGTCTATGAGTTTACGGCAGGCGTCTCAAATACGCGGACTGTGAAGTTATTTGCTGTGGCCCACCTAGCTCCCTGCGCCCCCCAAGTTATTTCCTGCGGCCGCCAAGCTCCCTTCATCTGCCGCCCTCCCGTGCATTGTGTCCTCTCTCCTCTGTCTACCTCCAGGTGCTTCTCGCCCCCAAACAGCTGTTTGGTGGTGCTTAGTGCTTTCTAGGAGGGAGGGGGGAGGAGCAGGGAGACGCACACTCAGGGGAGAAGGTGGAGAAGAGGTGGAGTAGAGGCAGGGATTTGGGGAAAGGGTTGGAATGGGAGCAGGGAAGGAGTGGGGACTTTGGGGAAGGGATTGGAATGGGGGCGGGGAAGGGGTGGAAAGAGGTGGGGCAGAGGCTGGGTCTCATGGAAGGGGTGGAGTAGGGGTGGAACCGGAAGCAGCGGGGTGGTGGTGTCAGTGATGCGGCCTTTGGGCCAATGTACTAGTCCTCATGTGGCCCTCGTGATCATTTGAGATCCCTGGTTTAAGCAACCCAGGGCCATAGGCACAAATGGGGACTCCCTCAGCCCTGATCACATGACCTACCCAGGCCCACCTTCACCATAGTTCTTCCCCGCACCCCCTGGTGTGACAGTGGTGGCACAAGCCATTCGCTCAAGAGCTGTCTGCTAGGCTGTGAAGAGGGCCTACCACTGCTTCTCTTTGAGTAGGCTGGGGTTTGTCCTGAAGAGGAAGGGACTCATTCCCCACCCACCCCTCTGCCTGTGGGAGCCCCTGCTGTCCGTATCTCAGCAGGGCAACAACGTGGTATCTGAGTGAGCGTCCTCCAAATGCACAAAGTATCTGTGTGCACTTCAGAGCAGTGGATTATTGGGTGGTTAATAACAGAAGAGGGATATGACAGTTCACAACTCTGCAAGCTATTGTTTCAGGCTGTCTACAGACTCAGGCAGACAATGCTGCATCAGTTACACTAAGGCCACATTTCCAAGATTTTATTTGAGAGCTAGGTTTTGGGGTTTTTTAAATGAAAGCTGGATTCTGAAGTTAGTGTTGGATTAAAGAAGCTGGGTCCAGAGGCATGTGCCTGTAATCTCTGAGCTGTAATATGTCTCTTATACTAGAAGCTATATTTCTCTACATTGATCACTTGCATTTACTGCATTTCTTTTTTCTTTGTAGATTTAATATTTTTTTTTTAAAAATCTAAGTAAAATTCCAGTTTTAAAAGAGTTTTCACATGTTTTAGAGATCATCTGAGGAAAATGTACCCAAATTAGGCCTGAAACAAAGCACCAGAGAATAAAATTGAACATGTTCAGCAACCAAAGATTTTACCTAACTTTTTTTAAAATCCTGTTTTCACAAATCTTACTGCTTGAAAATGTGTATGATACACCACATTTAACCTGTCAGAAGCCTCATTAGCATCATTGACTCTAAACTGGCAATCAAGATGGTATGCTTTTCAGGTGTTTACATTTTCAAAATGCTCTTAAAATAGCACTACTATAGATTTACATGTAAGTACTTCCATTTAGTGGGCAAAAGTTCAATTTAAATTTACATATTCTCATTGAATTCCCTTAGACCTTAATCACTTAAAGTTGTGATAATGCTGGGTATAGGCCACAGGATAGAGACTCCCTTCCTTTCTATTAAAAAGGCTGAAGGACTGTGGAAAGCCTCCGAAATTTTTTGGAAGGAGGCTGAGCCAAACTAGTTTCCTTCCTCTCCCCCAACTGTGTAGAAAACTCTATATACAATGTCTGATGTTCTGTGGAGTATGCATGGAAAGAAGGCTTAAGGAAGAAGACTGGAAACAGGCAGAACTGAGGCATTGCTGTTCTCCATAACTCTTTTTGGATTCCTCCTCCCACCCTGCCCTCACTCCAAACACAGAGAAACACCCATGGGACTTAAAGCTGATATGAATATTTCTTATTCACACTAGTAGTCCCATTGACTTCAAGAACCTGATCCTGAACAGGAGTTAATGGGATTCCATATGGGCCCAAGGTTCTGTGGTAACAGGTTCCAATGAAGGATCAGGGCACACGTGAGCAAGGATTATTCATGTGAGTAAGGCTTGCAGTAGCAGGCCCTCTGTTAATAAAGTAGTGTGTAATATAAGCAGTGAGACTGCTCAGAATTAAACTTGCAATAAGCCCAACTGTACTTACATTGTACCAGCTATCAGTAGCAATAGTTGCTATTAAGACATTTTTATAAACTGCAAGAAATATGTGAGCTATTACAAGATATAATTCTGAAAAACAGACTTCTATGAAACAAGCCAATTTAAGAAGAAAACAACATAAACAATAGTAACTTGTGTGCTCAAGTGAAGCATCTTTTTAATTTTGAGTAATGAAGATGTCAAGCCAAATGCTACAGTAGTTTAACTTAATTAGGTGGCCTATTTTTCCAGGCAGCCTTTCATTTCCCATTGAAAACTCAGCTTGTATGCAAGGGAACAAGAGCAATTTTGTCTGTAATGAATACCTCTGGGACTTCACAGAGTAATCACTTGAATGTTACATTGAAGACTGGTTTGAGTAACTAGTTTGGGCTTGTTGAGATGCCAGACCTTGTAAGACTAACTAGATTAATCAAAGCATGGCATCTTATCGTTTTATTAGGTCAGAGGTCAATGGGTCAAACTGACTTTACTGCTGCAGCCTTTGCCAAAAGGGACAGTCTAATAGTAATTGGTCTAATTTGTACTTCAAATTCATGTAATCCTCAGACATTTTATGGACCAAAAAAGTTCACTTTATATAAAGCTCTGCTGAAAAATATTGCCTTTAACATTTCTCATGGTTATTTCTGATAATTCATGTACACTACTGGCCTGGAGAGAGAATTTCCTGGAAAGGAAACTACATAACTAAAATATATGATGTCTGTAATCTGTTTTCACATATTAAAAAAGTTGTACATGAAGAAGTACAGGACAACATTTTAAAGAATATTTCACACTGGTTGCCCATTAAACAGAAAATGTTCCCGTGTTGTGTATAGAAAAAAAAAGCAAAATAATTACTGTTATGATATGGGAAGAAATATACCCAGCACTCAGACAGAAAATGCATCATTTGATAATGGATTTTCTGTTTATCTTTTTCATGGTAAAATAATGGCTTTTGTTATTTTTACTTTATTATTTAGATAGGGCTTTTCAGTGGAGCTGCAAAGGGTCTCCTCCTAAATTATACCATTTTAGTTGCATCTCTCCTGATGCTAATTCTTAAGAAAAATACTTATGGTTTATACATAGAATAATTGTTTACACAATGTGATCAAATCTCATAATTTTATCGATAATCACACAATATTTGGTGTTTATTCTTAAAGTCCTAGCTCCTGGAATCAGGTGATTACATCAAAATCTCAGCTTTCTTAAAAAGAAATACAAAGTTTCTAGCCCTCAGGGTTGCAAAAAAACAAAACAAAACAAAAAAGATCCCAAACCCCAAAGGCTTAAAAGCAGAAGGCAAATAAAAGGTGTTATGTTTAAAATTTCATGACTTTTTTATTCAACCTCGTGATTTTGGGGGGCCTGATTCATGATTTTTGAAGGCTTGAGACTGGCGATACTGTTTATACTAAGGGTATATTTACAATTTCCTCGGGGAAGGGACTTTGGCCTGATCCATGAAGGTACCTATGAACCTAACACCCAGATTAAGTGCCTAAATACCAGTTTTAGGCACCACTGTGATCCACAAAATCCCTGCTCAGCTGCCACTGAACCCTGCAGACGCCTAAACTCAGTGCCTATATTTTTGCACTAAAAGTGCCTTAAGTTCTTAAGTTTCTACACCTGGGTATGAAGGGCAATCCAGTAGGCATGCTCAGATTCCACTTAACTCCATAGAAAACAGCTGGGGCAGAGAGAGAAGTGAAAGAAGAAGTAGGAACCTTGTAACCTTTAGGCCAGTTGTAGGGTATATGGGAGACCACCTGTTCAAATCCACCCTCTGCTTTATGAGAAGGTATCTGAACAGAGATCTACCACCTCTCAGGTGAGTGCCCCGGACTATAGAGGGATTCTCACTCTCTTTCTCTGGCCCAATTAATATGTAATTATTTAATTAATTGGAACACTTTCAATAGGAGAGATTGAGGGAGACCCTCATAAGAATATCCCATAGTCCACCCAGCAATCTGGATTCAGGGTCCTATCTCCATCAGATGGCTGGGGCTTAGGATATACCTCTCTCCTCAGAAACTCCCACTGGCTAGCTTAGGTGGGAAGCTGCTTAGTGTGCTGGCTTTGTGGATCCCATTCTAAGGCTTGGTTTACACTGGGAGTTGAGGGGGCGAGCTAAGTCAGTCTAAGTTACGCAACTTCAGCTACGAAAACAGCATAGCTGAAGTTGACGTACTTAGAGCTACTTACTGCAGTGTCTTCACTGCAGTATATTGACTACTGACACTCCCCCGTCGATTCCACCTACGCTTCTCACTCTGGTGGAGTACCGGAGTCGATGGGAGAGTGCTCGGTGGTCAATTTACCGTTTCTTTACTAGACGCGATAAATCGACCTCCGCTGAATCGATCGCTCCGGAGGTAAGTGTAGACATGCCCTAAAAGATGCCCATCTCTCTCCATGCATTCTATAGGGAGTCTAGGCACCTAACCCAGGCTTTGTGGATCACAGTGTTGTTCCACTGATTTTTAGGTGCCTAAAAGTTATGCTGAGTGTCATAATGCCTCGCAACACCTAAGTACCTTTATGGATCCAGGCCTTTGCCTTCTTTGGAGTTTGTACAGAGCAATGTATGCTGCGGTTACCAATCAAAAGAAATAATAAGTAATAACATATATGAATATATTATGTGCTTTTTTAGGCAAAACAGGATCATTTACATTCTCTTCTGGCACAGAACTCTGAACCCATTTATTTCTACATATAATTTGATTCAAATCATTTCAGTAGAAGGAAGGGAAAGAAATAATTTGGCTGAATTATGCCTTTTCTGTGGTATTTGAAAAAGCCCTTAATTTAAAGACCAATAGTCCATAATTTATTCTTGTCAGTTTAGTTATTTTAAGAAACCTGAGGTATTCAAATATGTAAAAAATTTTAAGGGCAAAATTCTATCCTTGAATGCACATATAGTGCATACATCTCCTACATCCTTCACTCGGGGTTCTACACAGCGATCCAAAGGTAGATTTCGTCCCCAAGCACATACAAGTGTACTTTTCAGAACTATTTTTTTTATTTCAAGCTTTTTAAATTTGTTTAAGCTAATTTTTTTTAAAACACTAAACAAAATCTCTAAAATAATACTGTCTAGCCTCTAAAATCAAAGCTACACTTTTTCTGTTCTTTTAAATACAGTTGTTGATGCACCATCAGGTATAGTATTATCAGGGTTATTTTAATGTTCTGAGGTTCTTGCAATGAACAGCCATACCTCATGTGGGGACCCAAATGGTGACCTGAAAATCTAGCCGTCCAGCGGATAGGAGTTGCAAACATAACTTTACCAGTCTTCCCACCCACAACTACCTAACCCTATTATCCAACCCAACTTCCCTTACTCTAAACACCTTACAACAAGTGACTTGCCAGCTGCCCATAGGGGGAAGTTAGGGTAGAACAGAAGGAAATAAGAAGTAATGGGTAAGTCTACAGCTGTGTGTTAGGCCACTGGTGAACCGAAATCACTTTTTATCATGATGACCAATGCTGTCCATTGTTTCCTTGGACTCCCCCAGTCTGTGTGTATCCATCTGTTGTCTCTTGTCTAATACTTACATTGTAAGCTTTCTGGGGCAGGTCAGTGTTCTGTGTTTGTACAATGCCCAGCACAGTGGGGCCCTGATCAATGACTAGGACTCCGAGGTATTACATTAATATCAACAATACAAATAATAATAATTTAGCAGTAAGGGGCATGGGAAGGTTTTAACAACACACAAACAGGATCAGTCTATCTATTGTACATCTAAAGTACCTATCACTATTGTATTTTAGCAAAGATCAGACTGGCTCCACACTGGGCCAAACGCTTCTGATGATTTTCAGACCCAGTATATATGAAAGGGATCGACTCACACTCTGCCAATGAGAGTTGTGGAACTGCTGGAACAGGAATGATTTTCAAGTGCAGCCAATAATTCCTCACTGGATTTTGGTCCTCTCTTTTCTTCCCATTGGGGCTGTGAAGGTTAATGCAGCCCTAAGTCACAAGCTCTACTACTTGGGAGAGAAGACGGGATTTAGCAGCTGTGTGCAGTCTGTACAGTTGCCCCCTTTACCATTCATGTCCATGGAGCCCAGGCAAACCACAAAGGTCTCCGAGGGCTCTGTGCAATGGAGTTTTGTATAATATTATGTATTGTGTCTAGAAAGAAATTATGTAATTTTATATTGTGCTGTATTTGACCCACAAATTATATGAGGAGGACTTATATGAAGAACAATTTGTCTCCATAATTCCAACTACAGGTATGTATAGAACACAATATACTAGTAAGAATTTGCCGTGCATGGCAGTTGGCATAGCTTTGTTTTAAAATGGTAAATATTCTCAGATTGAAGTTCAATTAGCAATGAAAATGTCATGTAGCTTTATGATATGTTTGCTAGTATGGCCAGTGTAATTCATTTAGAAGCTGCTTGCAATGTGCAATCCTACACTAAGTATATCATAACCTAAAATACAATACTTACATATGTATATAAAATATATCCAGAGATAGCAGTGCCAAACAGTCTTTTGGGACAGTCTAAAAGAATATCATTAATTTTTACTGTATACTTACACTCTGGCTCAGTTCCAACACTGGCTTTCTGTAAAAATCATTTCCAGTATAGAATTATGTTGTTTGCTTGCAGCAACATCACAGGAACAGTAGTGAGCCATATGTTGCTACTTAGCAACTTAGTCTATAAGTCCCAAAGCATGTACTGATTTGAAAATTGAACAGAAATGATAATTGTTGAGTGATGCTGTGAGGCAAGTTGTCTTGGATTACCAGGCTATGCAGATGTTTGATGTTATGTAGAAAAAAGAACAAAACTGTATTTTTCCTGTTTGATGGCTGGATTTTTATTATGTTAGCCTAAAGGGGATACATTGATTAAAAACCCTTACAATAACACAAGGTGATGTTTCCCTGAATACGAACACAATCCAGTAAACAAAAGGAATTTGAAGTGCAAAGTTCAGCTTTCCAAGACCATTCATCACAATTTTGATGTCTAAACTTTATTTCCCTCTGCTACATGTACTATTTTACATCATCTGAATTCTTTGAGATATTGAGGTTCGGGAAATATTAGGGAGCAAAGTTAAAATATGAAAAGAATTATCTAGTTACCGTTCATAGTTTCCACAATTAAATGATAGAAATGTCATTGTTGATAAGATTTTTTTGTGGAAGATCAGATGATTGGAACTGAAACAAAGCACCTAGTAAACACATTCTGAAGTGTCATAAAAGATTAAAATGAGTATTGTTATTTTTAAACACTTCAGTTTAAATTATCCAAACTATGCACACACAAAGTATAAAAATATCAAAGGAAGAAAATCATTCTAATGTATAATGTGAATTTCCAATCCTTTATTCAAAACTATTTAAGACAGACAATGATGCTCTGAAAGGTAGCAGCTGCTTTATAACAGCAATCATTCACAGAGTTTGTATTTCTACTATTTCAAACAAATTCAATTAGCCCTTGCACTTCAAAACCCTTAAGGCATAAATGAGATGATACTAGGTTGCTTTAATCTAATAGTAATACTAAACTTGTCAGTACAGTTTTTGGATTAATGGTTAGAAAAAAATTAGTAATATAATTTTTCATTTTTTAATCAAACAATTCTATTCAAAACTACCTCTGGATCTTGGAGGGTTCTTTGCTGAATGAGTTCAATCATACAAGAATCTTAAATTTAAAGTTCAGTCTTCCAAAGGCATTCTTACAGTAACTTCAACAGCAGACAGGGAGGTAATGTGGTGGGAACATTCACATTTTAAAGATGGGCTTTTTGACTGATAATATAGCTCAGCTCACATAAAAGATAGTTAAAGAATGAAAGAGAATAAACCTATAAATTAAATTTGAGTAGATAAGCATGACTATCTAAAAATGCTTCTTTATAAAGACATTTAGCTCTCAGTATAATGTCAGTTTCCAAGACTGTTCATTCAACCTTGGGATTATACCCATCTACCCAATAGCTCATCTACTAGTCAAGATGCAAACAAACTAATTTCCCACTTAATAAGATATCTCCATGTAAGCCCATAGTTTTTGTCATGCAGAAGAGTATCAGACTGTCCACTATTTGAGATGGGTAGTGGGCTACATGGATCACTATCCTGATTCTTTATACCAATTTGTATGACCCCAGCTTAAATAATCGACCTGTGCTGCTGTCACTATGATTCACTGACACAGAACTGAAATGACTGAAATATCTGGAATGTAACAACAGAATCAGAACTCAAATTCTCCCTCAGCATATGACTGCATGCACCCACACACAGGTTGCTTTGCTTTTGTTTTTAAAAAGCAATGGTACTCCTTCAGTTTTACAAGCCTAAAATAAATTAAAATGAAATTAACTTCGATGAAAAAATTTCAAAGTGTGGACATATGCCACATTTTAATGGTTCTGATAACTTACAAATTGTTCCTTGCAGATTCTCCGTAAAAAGGACTCAAAAATATTTTTGAACAATTTAGACCATATTATACTCTTTTGACTGCAAGATAAACCCCAGCAGTAGATTTTGAGAGACTCGTTATGTTAACACTATTGGTGCAACCTTGGCAACATTCCTCAGCCATACGATTTCTGTTAAAAATACAATTCTTCATCTACAACTGGCCTAAGAGTGATAATTAAAGCTATTTGCAGTAGTGTAGCTTATAATGATTAACTTGTCTGCAGTCAGATAAACAAATAACCTGCACCTGTAAAGACTTTATTTCCTGAAGGTAAAACAACTGTTTAGGAAAGATCATGCTGGCAAAACAGCTGCTTGCATTCTGGAGAGGAAACAAGGTAGTATCTCTCAACAAACGCCAACTCTGGTGTTTTATCAGCTCTATCTCATTAACTGGAAAGAAGGCTTAAATGCTTTGTTTATAAATTATGATTATTCCTGATTGCAGCAGTTACTGATAGTGCCACTCATTTGCAATGCAACTCTTTGGTTTTGTTTAATTACAATTTGAAACAAGGCAGAGAAGATTAATTAACCCACCTGGCTTGCTGGCACATAGTCCTGGCTCGGCTCTGTCATACTCATATACATGTTGTCACCGTCAAACTGCGAATGAAATAATAGTAAACATTCAGCAATCTTGAATGTTTTTCAGCATCAACTGGAAAACAGTAGCCATAAAATAATATTATAGCCCGGTTTGGAAGACTTGTAATTGCACGTGTGCATCTTGTCTTTGATGTTCCTGTTGTCATCCTTACTGACCCTGGGTGTCAGTGATTTGGAGTAATTAGTGCTCTAGTAATTACAGCAAGCAAGCAAGCAAGCAATGAATGGTTTCCTTTCATCTGCAATCTGTTTTAAAACAAAATGACTCATTTTGTGCACCATGTATACATTTTGCTGTTGGTTGCAATGAAGTACTAAGTGAATTGCACAGTTTCAGACAAGAGAAAGATGATAATGGAAAATGTACTAAAATGCATCTTAATGGATTCTAACTTTACATTTTGATCAAGAACAAGTTTGGAAGTTTCAAAACAAATTAAAATCCACCTTATTGAAATGTCTCCAAATCAGAAATTAAGAAGAAGGTGCTTAAGCAAATTTCAGTCATTTGAACATCTGAAATACAGAACTTACAAAACTGGGTGGCATAATTGGACAGTGTGCTTGATGTGTAAATAAAAATGAATACGAACAAACATAACTGTGAAATCACCCTTCAGTAAATTATAACAAAAAAAATTAACAGAATTTGTGTGCAAACTGATTTTTCTTCTTTTAAAAATAGAATTAGATATAACAAAAACAAAACTGAGAGAAGCTGATTAGGAAGGGAAGGTCTACATGGAATGAAACAGCTAGAATATAAGGCTGGTCAGGTATCACCACAAAAAAGCACGAGACTACTTTTTTTGTACTATGTAATCTGGACACTGTGCCCACAGAACTCTCTTCATACTCTTTCAAATGTCTGTGTCAAGTTTACAGGGTGAGTGATTATAGTCCTAATATGCAATCTAGAGTTAGGAGAAACCTTTCCAAGCCTTTGGAATAGATATGAAGAGCTACAGGAATGCTCATCCCTCAATCATCAACTGAGAATTTCCAGCTGTTACTAGGTCTGTTTAAAATAACTTTCACCTGACCCCGTCTGTGCATACTCAGAGGGACATATTTTGGAAGTGGGCCATTATTTTGATGATGCGGCAAAAAAGAGTGGCAAGTTACATAAGGCGGGATTTAAAAAAAAAATGTTCAGCTTTGACCTTACCCAATTCCTACCAAAGTCAGTAGGATCTACTAATTGACTTCTGTGAGAGCAGAGTAGGCCAACCCTGACCATTTTTGAAAATCTTACCTGTAATACACAGTACATCCACAAAGTCATAGGGAGGTATCCTGAACAACACATCCATGGTCTCACAGAAAGTAAAGACTCCAATACAAATGTGCCCCAGGAAATATAACATTCAAAGTTTCACTGGAATTGTGAGCTAATTGGGTTGTTCATAAATATTCAAAGAATAGTTAAAGCAGCAAAGAATCCTGTGGCACCTTATAGACTAACAGACGTTTTGGAGCATGAGCTTTCTTGGATGAATACCCACTTCGTCAGATGTATTCACCCACGAAAGCTCATGCTCCAAAACATCTGTTAGTCTACAAGGTGCCACAGGATTCTTTGCTGCTTTTACAGATCCAGACTAACACGGCTACCCCTCTGAAACAAAGAATAATTAGGAGAAAAAATTTTCAGCCTATAGTTTGTTTGCAAACTGTTCCCTTCAACTAATCACTAGTTATTTGTAGTGTGCAATTGGGCAGAGTGACATGGTGGTGTTTCTGCCGGATTGGGTAGATGAAACTTTTAATACTAGAGAACAGCAATGAAAAATAGAAAAAATTTAAAGTAGGGGGTAACATGCTGGGCTGAATTTTCAGATGGCTATTCCTGAAACTTCACAAAATTTCTCAACGTTTCGAGACTTATTATTCTCCACAAAGACGCAGGAATTTTTGAATATTCACAAATACAAACAACAGAAAACAATAGCTGGAGATTTTATTGGCAAAAATATTTATGATTTTTTTGAACATATTTGGCCCACTCTGTTTGCTGGACATATGTGTAGTATATCGCTCAATATATCCGGAGTCTCACAAGATATGTACTTTTGCAGCACATCTGTTACACGAACATATCTGACGCACATGCTACAGCACAGTCTAACAGTACAGAAGCAGACTGAGTATGTGCCCATACTTACAACTAATCACTCAACAGCTAAAAGATTAATGGCTTGAGCACATGCCCAGAAAAATGCCACTACCCAATACATTCAGATAAGGGAAGGGTTAAAAAAAAAAAGCCTTTCTAAAAGCTGGGAAAACAATTTTACCAGATGGGCCCATTTTACTGATAAAAAGTTTGATCCTGCAGGATCCTACCCTACAGTACCGCATGACTTCATCACCCTCTGATTTTCATAGGAATTGAGGGTACTCAGTAAGTTACAAGACAGAGCCCTAACCCCATGGAAATCAACATTACCTTTAACATTACATAACTTCACCATTTGTTATGTATTATTTTATAGCTCATGGATATCTCATATGCATGAAAGCATGCACGCATGTATACACCACACACACATCCTTCACCAGCACAGCTTAACTCAGAAAGTATCCTACTTTTATCTAGCTTTACAGCTGGATTGATTAAGCACAAGGAGTCAAGTGACTTGTCCAAGGCCACACAGTGAGTCAACAGATCAGCTAAAATCTGACCCAAAGACCCTTCAGACTACAAGATCTTTGTTCCAGCTTGACCAAAATAGTCTTGTTTTACATATCACACTAAACCTACAAGAACTTTTCCTAAACTTCTCTGCCTTCTTCCACAACTGCTGTGATTTGATTGCAAACGTGCATACTGTGAAGACCCAAAAGCACCATTTAGAATGTGGATGTTTTTGTCCAGATATAACATGAAAAGCAAAGGAAGGCAATTAACTGGGCCAGCTTTTAAGCAACCTATATGTGAGACATATTTATTATGTAATATTTCATCTAAGATTTATACTTGGCTCTGAAATCCATTGGTGCTATTAACGGAAGATTTCAAAACCATGAATTTTAATGTGTTAAAAGTGAATGCTAATACAATATCTGATACATAATAACAACTATTCCTCACAACATTTCTTTTCATATTAAAGTAGTACTGCATGAGATGTTTTGGTAAGAGCAAACTAAGAACACCATAGCACACTACTATGAAACACTATGTCACCTAGAACAATAACTAATATATTCAGAAGCACATCAAGATTTTTATTTAAATGATTACAAAATAAAACATACATATAACTTCCATCCCGGTTATCATAATGAGATGGTCAGCTGGAATTTCCTTTGTACAGTACTGAAGGTAGCTTCTTTTCAGACACATGGCATAATATTTGAAGTATCTGACTGCTGTTACGAAATGCAATTTGTATACAAGTTAGGAACCCAATTACATCTGTGCATTAGCTGGGCATTACTGATAGAAGATGACATCACGGAGAGCCATTTGGAACCTTCTACTTATGTCCAGAGTCCTAAAGCTATTTTACAATGCTAATTATGAAGTAGTAAGAGTCAGAGTCATATTATTATTTGTTATTTATACAAGACCTTAAATGTACATCATTTTTTTGCATAGAAAAAACTATGTCTCAAATGCATTATAATTAAACTCGCAAAAAACAAATACAGAGCAACAGTAAATGATGACAGCTTTCAAAATGGAAGCCGTGTTAGTCTGTATCAGCAAAAAGAAAGAGGAGTACTTATGGCACCTTAGAGACTAACAAATTTATTGGGGCATAAGCTTTCGTGGGCTAAAACCCACTTCATCAGATGCAGCCCACGAAAGCTTTTGCCCAAATAAACTGTTAGTCTCTAAGGTGCTGCAAATACTTCTTGTTCTTTTTTTTAGTAACTGATGAGACATTGTTGAGGAGGGCACCAACCTAAGACACCATTGTAAAAAGGCTACATCAAAGAAGTTAATTTCAAGGAATTTGGAGGAAAAGAAAGAAGATTCACAGGATACAAGAAATTGGAAGAGGCTGCAAAAATTACACGGTAGCAGCAGGGCTGGTTTCTGGGGCAAATGATAAGGATCGTCACCCTTGGCGCCAACTTCTGGGGCTGCCAAATTGATATCCAGGGGATGAGGGAGGAGGTGCCAAATCGAGGTTGTTGGGGTTTTCTGGGGCGGGAAGGCCAAAACCATTTCCATCCTGGGCAACAAAATGCCTACGGCCAACGCTAGGGTAGCAGGAAATAAAGCATGAGGTCAATAATGGAAAAAGAAGACAAAGGGAATGTACGCAGCGAGAGGAAACAAAAGCCATGACATTTCCCACCCTTTGTCACTTTATGGATTTGGAAAAGATTCATGTGAAGAAGTTGGGGGGTTGCAGGTGTGTTTGGCAGTGGGATCTGGCCACTTTTTGAGACTTTTGAGAAGGTGCAGTGACCAGAATATCAGAATGGGGTGCTTTTCAGGGATGGTTTTCAAACTGTGGGAAGATGGGATCAGGCTGGGTCCCTTTGGTGATGTTGGAGAATGGGTTAAAAAGCTAACCTGGGAGTTGTACTCCTGCCTCAGATGCAGTTCAATACAACTCACGGGACGTTTGTGGGAAGTGTTGGCAGCATACCCATTCTCATCCATCCCCCACCAGAAAACCCTGGAAATTGTCCCAGATGCTCTATGGTAATAGCGAGAGGATTAAACCTAGGTATATATAAGAGTCAGGAACATTACTGCTTGGGGCAATACATACAGATGAGAAACCAAGCTTCATGCAGGGAGTGTGTTGGCATTCTTACCTGAGTGCTGTTCTTGGACCCTGCTCAAGGGATTCAGTCTTCCACATTTACCCTCAGCTAGTACATGTCCGTTGCATCTAACATTCCATCCCTCTCCCTCAACTCACTCTGGCTGTTGGAAGAGAGAAGGAGCATTCTCCCTGCGTCACCCCACATCCCATCTCAGAGCCTACTAACTCCTTGGGAGGGGGTGGTTTCTTTGCTACTTCACACCTCTGCCTCTCTCCTGGCTTTGTGATTCCTCTGCTGCAAGAGGGTGGAGGTGATTCTGTTACTCATTTCAGCCCTCATTTCTGGCTCCCCTCCTCAGTGAATAGCCTCTACGCTTGCCTCCATCGCTGCTCTTAGCTTTCACAAACAGGAGTAGAATAAACTGAGCTGGTGCTTATTGATTTTACTGCTGCCCAAAAGGAGCTGAAAAACAGCAGTAAAAACTGGCAAGGCTCCTGCTGTTATTGTTATTTGTATCATGATACTGCCTAGATGCCCTAACTAGGATCTGGGCCCCATTGTGTTAGGTGCAGTACAAACACTAAGAGATATGCTGTCCCAAAGAGCTTAAACTGTAAATAGAAAAGATAAGACAAAGGATGAGAGGAAGGAAGTGCTGTTATACCCATTTTACATAAAGTTACCAAGGCACAGAGAGACTGAAAGGAAAGGGGCATAGAGAAGATACCTCATACAGTAGATTATAGCTATTGTATGTTAGTAAACTCAGTTATTATGTGAAAGCTTCTGGACCTGGTGTCTTGACTTCTCCAAAATACATTACAGATTTTCTGAGCCTATGCCTCTAGTCATGCTTTCTAATTATGAGAACTTCTACCAAAGATTGGAAACAAATTATTAATTTAAATCTATGCTCAAATTGTACCTTTAAATCATCTTTAGATCTTTCTTTGACAGAGTGTGAACACTTTTCACTGTGTTTTTAAGCACCATGGTGTAAAACTGCATAAAAGATGATGTATAATCCACTAGTGATTTATATATAATTTTAATATTTGTGGCTTGTAGATATTGTTGTTATCCTGTATTACCAAAAATCCACTAATCCTGAAAAAGCTTTAAAACTAAGTTTTAAAAACAACAACAAAAAATGCAAGCAGTCAGCATTGTTTGAGGATGCTTAATGACAAGTGACGTTCCCTGTTACTAAGAGATGCCATAATGAGACTAAAGCAAAGATGGGATGCAAACAGAAATCATCAAATGATTATGCTAAAGGAAAGGCTGATCTTGTTATGGAAACCATTAAAGATAAAAACAGAATTGCTCTGTAAATGCCACATTATTGCACTTTTGAAAAAACATCCTCATGGTACATTGGTGAAATATTCTAATGGCAGATATGACAGAATGGGGATATGTCAGTATCAAAAGTGTAAACTCCATTTTGAATTATGAACTCCATTTTGTATTATGTGCTGAACACATGTCTGAACTTGCCCAAGACAGGTTATTGTAATACACTGCAGAGAGGCACCCTACCCAGGAAATGTGTTTGAAATCTCACTGAAGGACCATCACAGTCAAACCTTCAGAACGGCAATCTAAGGCCATCAACTGTGACTGTCCTTCAACTACTATCCCACTCCCCAGTGTTTTTTCTACAAAGGGGCCTCCAGGAGGAGTGAACATGACAGGGGCAGTGAGCTGGAGTGCCCCAGAGGAACAATGGCAAAAGGAGGCAGATATTTAAAAAGGAGATTTAAGAGCAGGATGCTGCTCTGAGCCATGGGCCAACCATCATCACACATAGGATATGCAGCAGAAAGAGGATAACAGATACTTGCTTAGCTGAACTGCCAAAAGACCTTGGACTCTAAAAAAAGTGTGAAATCAGATATGGGAGGGTGCATCTCAGAACTTTAGTTATTTTACAAAGATCTGTAACTCTCTAATGCTTTTAAGAGTACAATCTCTGTGATTAAGAAATTCCTTTGCTAAGCTTGTGTTCTTTGCTTGCCAGCCACACTGTTCCCACAGAAGTTACACTAGAAGCTTGGACTTCCCACAGCCTTGGTGGAGCTCTGCAGGAGTGTGTGTAAGTGGTTAGGTGACTTGGGTCGGAGGCACTGGTTTCAGGGTCTAGAGCAGATGGACTGTGGAGTCCCAAGCACCAGGGAAGAAAGGGTATCAGACAAGAGATTAGAGCCTGGGAGTGTGCCCTATAGACCCTGAGCTGGAAACAGTGACAACTCTGCCCAGAACCAGTTGACTTAGAGGCATATGGGACCCAGCAATTGCATCCACTCACAACAGACTAGTGACCATGCAGAGTGGTACCAAGTCAGGTTGTAACAGTTTACATTTTCAAATCTTTACTAAAGGATAATTTTCAATGCAAACAAATTTTGAAAAAAAAATTGTTAAAGTCTTCTAAAAGCACACAATTTCTGCCACATCCACTCATAAGAGGTATTATCATTTCACAGGTGACTCATATAATTGTTTAGATTTTCTTCAGTAGTATACTTAGACACTATGTGTAAGTTCTCCAGGCTTTTTTCTAACTTATTCCCCAAACTAACTTGCTATTTATTGCTCTCACTATGGGAAGGGGTGGAGTCCAAGTGTCTCCTGAGTCCAAAACAAGGAAGTGTACATTTTCAAGCATGCAGATTATATATCTAATACAGCATGGTGACTCCAATCTGAGTAATTGCACCACATCTTTTCTATTTCCAGTAGACTTAATAAAGGTCAATGTAGAAGCGGACAGAGGGTGTTGTTCTGCTTTGAGCCTGCATGTGTCAATACCTGACAGATCCTTGAAGTTGATAGTCTCCGTACACAGCACTGAAGATGCATTACTGAGCACAGTGGGCTACTAGAAGTAGGATGAGACTGACAGAAGGATGGCACAGTCCAGACATAGCGGAATGTATCAAAGACAGCACAAGTAAGAATGGGGTACTATATAAGTTTTTTGTGTAAATGTATACAGAAAACAATGGGCACGCAGGGGTGACTATGAACCACCTCAATTGGGCTCCAGTTCCCTTTAACCTTGAATGTTAAATAAAAAAGAGCCCTGCAGTCTTGAATCACTTGATAAACTATTTCTTGCATCTAGAGCACCTGTTAAATATGCAATCAGAGACTGCAGTGGCAAAGGCTTGTGTTATTATTTTACTCAACACAAACTGAATTATAGATGTATCCACCCACAGAAAGACCTGAACCACTGAAACTAGACAATTTTTCCCCATAATAGTTGAGTAAAACTATTATACTTTGGGGCGTCTGACCTTTTCAAAGCCCCAAATACCTGGCCACACCCAGGATCAGGCCTGATTCTGCACTACTGAAGTCTGTGGTCGTGAGAGCAGAATCAGAGCCCCACAGAGATAACTTCCCATTTTCACTGTCAGTGTAATTTTAGTGAACATCCATTTCTGTCCTCTTTCCTCTGGACCCTTTATTAAGTGGGAAATTGTGAAAGAAAAGGTAAAAAAAAAAAAAGATAAAAATCAAAGATAGAGGTGATGGGAAGTACACACAAGTAACTATGCAAAAAACACAGTTACCTCTATTAGCTTCCACAGCAAAATAGTGGCTCCTTAGACCTTACAGAATGAACTCTGCACAAATTGGACAAAATTATACCCTTGCATGACTTCAATGGGAGCCATGTGCATGGACCCATAGACAGAATTTGGCCCACTGTGTTATTTATGGAGAAAGCAGGGGAGATACAGATCCTGAGGAAACACTTAAGAATACTTCTCAAACTGCTTCTAGTTTATGCATAAGAGAAACATGGAAATAAAGTGGGCTGAAACAAAACAGTACATAAGCAAAACTCAACCATTTCCCAAAAGAGCCTTATTATACCACTGAGAGGCTTTAGAGTCAAATCAGAGGTAACCATAGCTAGGTAAGCGGAGGGTCCTGCCTACATATTTGCAGCCACCCATACAAAAGATGAGAGAAAAGAAGTTTATGGAATTCCTTTAATTCAGATTTTAAGAAACTGAATACGGGCTTGATCATACAAGGTGCTGATCATGCCCGATGCAGCCAGGCACTTAAGCACATACACAACTTTAAGCATGAAAATAACCCTGTTGAAGTGAAAGGGGTTACTCATGTATTTAATGTCAAGTACGTGCTTTAATGTTAGGATCAGGCCAAAGAGCTCAGAGCTTTGTCAGCTGACACCCTAATTCCATAAACATGTGCAAGCCTTGCAGGCTAGAAATACCTTAAATTTCTGGTAATCAAATTACTTAGAACACTTGAGTTCATATTTATGTGCAGTATAATTTCCAAGGGGCTAGATACCTCAAATAATTGGTAACTGATCCTTTCTAGATGGCTGGTTCAAATCTGGCCAGGTTGGTTATAACCAAAATTTAATCACCATTACACAGTTGCTCCAGAATAAGACGCCCATATGGCGAGTTATTCTAGAATAGCTATTTTGGTAAATTTGCAAGTGTAGACAAGCCTTCAGTCAAACTGCTGGTGGCGTCCCCATCAAAATATAGCACTACAACAAATGACTCCCTTTGCAGTCTCAGCAAGGATATCAAGAACTAACTGGCATGGAGACGTGACTCATCTCCTCACTAGGAGGGTGTAGGGGTGAGAATCATGGCTGGCTCCAGGGCTTTTGCTGCCCCAAGCGGCGAAAAAAAGAAAAGAAAAGCCGCGATCGGCGTCTGCTCCACTGCGCCACTTTCTTCTTCAGCAGCAATTCAGCGGCAGGTCTTTCCCTCTGAGAGGGACTGAGGGACCTGCCACTGAATTGCTGCCGAAAAGCCCAACATGCCGCCCCTTCCCCTTGGCTGCCCCAAGCACCTGCTTGCTGAGCTGGTGCCTGGAGCCGGCCCTGGTGAGAATCGAGGCACACAGCTAGGGCAGTGTAGATTCGTTTGGATTGCTGCTGTGCCTATTCTGTGTTATAAAAAAAGGATCATGCAAAAGTAAAGCTGATTGGGAATTTTCACATTTTTCATTAAAAGTGGGGGGAAATGGGGACTGTAAAATATTTGCAGGTTTTCACCTGTTTGTGTGTTTGTAATAATATTTCAACAGTTCTACTCTTGCACTGAAATCACTTGTACTGCTACTTTTTGAAAAACATAGTTCAGGGTGTTCTACATGCCTTCTCAGCTGAAATTTGACCTTCAACATGGTAGGTCATGTTATGAGTTAAATATCCCATGCCATCTTTTATTTATAATTTGTGATGATGTACTCCTGTTTGTTACACCTATCATTCATTAAGAAGACTGTGACAATACTGTACTTACTTATTTGATCTGTTGTTTTCTCTTTTTTTAAAAGACCCCTGCATACAAGTATTTTTCTATTTTCCCTTAGTTACAGAGGCAAAGAGTCAAACATCAAGCTATAGTTTTACCTGTCATCCTTTTCCCAGAATGCTTTAAAGATGACAGCTATTCATCTCCTCCTCTTTTCCATCCCCAATAACGGGAGCCTCTCTCACTGCAGCTTATCATTTTTCCAGGTCAGAACATTCTGGACCTATAATAACTGTACATTTCTCACAGTGAATCAGCTAGAAGAAGTTGCTCAAATCTGGTGTTATCAGCACCTTGGCTACTATCTCCCCAAGGGGCCAACCACGTGACAAAGAAACATCCATATTAGCACTGGAAGGAACCTCCTGAGTAATCGACTCTGTCCACAGCATCGTCACAGAATAATTTTCACACTCCCTAAGGCACTCTCACTTTCACTGGGCTGGGGCAGAGGGTTGGTGTGAGGGAGATGGTGAGGGCTCTAAGGCCATGTCTACATCTAAAGTTTTGCAGCGCTGGTTGTTACAGCTGTATTAGTACAGCTGTATAGGGCCAGCGCTGCAGAGTGGCCACACTTACAGCAACCAGCGCTGCAAGTGGTGTTAGATGTGGCCACACTGCAGCGCTGTTGGGCGGCTTCAAGGGGGGTTCCGGGAACGCGAGAGCAAACCGGGAAAGGAGACCAGCTTCGCCGCGGTTTGCTCTCTCGTTCCCGGAGCCACCCAGCAAACCGCAGGGAAGGAGACCTGCTTGCTCTGGGCTCTGGGAACGAGAGAGCAAACCGGGAAAGGAGACCCGCTTCGCCGCGGTTTGCTCTCTCGTTCCCGGAGCCCCGAGCAAGCAGGTCTCCTTCCCTGCGGTTTGCTGGGTGGCTCCGGGAACGAGAGAGCAAACCGCGGCGAAGCGGGTCTCCTTTCCCGGTTTGCTCTCTCGTTCCCGGAGCCCAGAGCAAGCAGGACTCCTTCCCTGCGGTTTGCTGGGTGGCTCCGGGAACGAGAGAGCAAACCGCGGCGAAGCGGGTCTCCTTTCCCGGTTTGCTCTCGCGTTCCCGGAGCCACCCAGCAAACCGCAGGGAAGGAGACCTGCTTGCTCTGGGCTCCGGGAACGAGAGAGCAAACCGGGAAAGGAGACCAGCTTGATTACCAGAGGCTTCCTCCTTCCACGGAGGTCAAGAAAAGCGCTGGTAAGTGTCTACATTGGATTACCAGCGCTGGATCACCAGCGCTGGATCCTCTACACCCGAGACAAAACGGGAGTACGGCCAGCGCTGCAAACAGGGAGTTGCAGCGCTGGTGGTGCCCTGCAGATGTGTACACCTTCAAAGTTGCAGCGCTGTAACTCCCTCACCAGCGCTGCAACTTTCTGATGTAGACAAGCCCTAACTGGAGTGCAGCCAGAAATGAGGAGTTCAGGATACAGAAGGGGGCTGCGGGTTGAGGCAGAGGAATGGGGTGCAGGAGGAGATACAGGCTCTGGGTTGGGGGTGCGGGCTCTTGGTGGGGCTGGGGATGAGGGGTTTGGGGTGCAGGAGGGGGATCCAGGCTTGGGGGTGGGGCTGAGGGATTCAGAGTGTGGTAGGGGGCTGTGGGTTGAGGCAGGGGGTTGAGGTGTGGGAGAGGGTGTGGGCTCTGGGCTGGGGATGCAAGCTCTGGGGTGGGATGAGGGGTTCATGGTGTGGGAGGGGGCTCTGGGCTGGGGCAGGAGGTTGGGATATGGGGGGGGTGAGGGCTCCAGCTGGGTATGCAGACTCTGGGGTGAGCCCAGGGATGAGGGGTTTGGGGTACAGGAAGGGGCTCCAGGTTCAGGGGGACTCAGTGCTGGGGCAGGGGCTTGGGTTGGGGCGCAAGATTACCTCCGGCGGCTCCCGGTCAGCAACACAGTGAGGCTAAGGCAGGCTCCCTGCCTGTCCTAGCTCTGCGCTGCACCCCAGAAGCAGCCGGCAGGTCCAGCTCCAAAGCAGCGGGGCCAGGAGGCTCCATGTACTGCTCTCACTCGCAGGCACCGGCCCCCCCCGCTCACATTGATCGTAGTTCCTGGCCAATGGGAGTGCAGAGCCAGTGCTCGGGGCAGGAGCAGCGCATTGAGCCCTGTGCCTCCTCTGCCTAGGAGCCGGATCTGCCAGCTGTTTCCGGGGCTCAGCGCAGAGCCAGGACTAGTGGGGATTAGCCTGCCCTAGACCTGCAGCATTGCCAACCGGACTTCTAACGGCCCAGTCGGTGGTGCTGACCGGAGCTGCCAGGGTCTCTTTTTGACCGGGCATTCTGGTCGAAAACTGGATACCTGGCAACCCTATCCATAGTGGTCTCCCTGCTAGCAGTCTGAAGTAATGCAAGGGCATAATCAGGGAATCTATAACTAAGTGGATCCATGAGCTTTATGAACTGCATATATGAACTGCATAGTGGGCCACAGATAATTCTACTGATTTGAAACTGTAGTAACAGCCATATGCAGGCTGTGCAGATGCTCTATATCCATCCCCTGGACATAGAGGATTCTGCTCCTAAGCCCTCCCCACTTACTCCTTGTTGCACACTTTGTGCAGATATGGTGTCAAATCCTTGGAATCAGGTGCTGATGGTCTTAGGGGGCGCAATACAATAGTGAGTCAGTGGAAACGCAGAAGTGCATCTTGACAGGAACATACACAACAAAGCAACTACATTAATTGCATTAAAATGACAATACAGTGCAACTTATTAATCTTACTGTGTTAATTTTATAACAATTTTTAAAGAGCTAATACAAGTTTAAAATTTAATACAATGTGATTAAATGTAAACTACCTTGATAAAGCTGTTCTTATAACGTTTTTATGATGTAAAATGGTTTCTTATTAGCTGTGGATACTGCATTTTCCCCACAGTATAATAATATCTCCTTCTGTTTTACCCTGTCGCATCACCATTTTTGTTTTATTTCAGTGATCACAGAACTTAGCCAGACACTTTATCCACTTAATTAATCAATTAAAGTGCTTTATAATACTAATGTCACAGAAATTATGCCTTATCCTTTTGTGCCCCATATTATATTCTCTCACCTCTCTGTACAAACTACTGTATGATTAACATACCTTGCCCTTGATCTGATATTCTGCTAAGAAAATTACCACCATCGTCTACGTAACCCTTTTGCCCCTCTGAGTTGGCAGCAACAAGGGCCGGGTTCAGTATCCAGGGGTTCCGTTTCAGTAACACAGTGCATAACCGGCTCGAGCCCCCACCCAGTGACCTGGGACACTCACATACCACACCCCCCTGGGCGCCTCTAGGAGGCAATACTTCCCCTCTCGCAAGCACGGAGTCTGAGTGTAGCAAAATCTTTTTAATAAAGGAAGGAATCAATGCGGCATCCGATTGGAGAAACACCACAAACAGGGTTATAACACAAACCATAAACAAAAACCCACCTCCAAATTCATTTGGCACTGTCCTTTTTCCCCTTAAGGTTTTAAGTCCAATCACCCCAAAGTCCAACAACCCAAAAGTCTCTGGTCAATGCCACCCCAGAGTTCGAGAGTTTATCTGTAGAGGTCCCTCCCCCCAGCCTGGGTAGAAAGGGGCACCTTACGTGGTCTGGGGCCCACTGCCCTGCCTCTCCGTGGGTTCTGCTTCCGCCTTCTCCACGAACTGCTCCGCTTCACCAACCGCTCCACTCTGCTCCTCCAGCCATCCTCAGAAACTGCTCCGCTCCACCAGCTGCTCTGCTCCATGAGCTGCTCCAGTTCTCCCTGCAAACTGCTCGGCTCCGCTCACTCTGTGGGCCGCTCCACCCGTCCCACAGCTACTCCGCTCTGCCAGCCGCTCCGCTGCCACCAGCCGTCCCGTGATCCGCTCCAGCCGTCCCCGCAACTGCTCCACTCCGCCAGCCGCTCTGTTCCACAGTATATCTTCAGGCTCCCCCACTAGTTAGCACAGTACTCAGTGCTCTCAGCTCATTAATTTTCAGTTCTTTAGTGATTTCAACTCTTAGTGATCTCAGCTCTTAGTAGGGGAGCCCCAGTGCTAGTGCACCATTAGCCCAAAGTGAATTCAGCTCAGTAACCTGTATTTAGATTCTTGAGGGAATAAAAAAATCAACTCTGACATTCCACAGTGGAGAGAGAAGGGGGTGGAACTGGTGCTTCTGGCTCCACAAGGAGACTGCACCACCAGGCACAGATACCTGTCCCCAGCCTCTCTCTCTCTCCTCACTGGGTTTTGGAACTCATGTCCCTTGTCTAGCAAGTACCACCCAACTGAGGGTGAGTCATTTGTCACCAAGCAGTCCCACAGCTCGGCAGTCTGGGATAGGGTAGGCATGCCTATGCAAATACACTCTCTGAAATTCTTTCCACCAGATGTCAGGGTAGAGCTTATCCTGACTATGCTTACATCCTCCCCCCAGCCAAGAATTTGTCGTCCCGACAAATCACATTCCCTACTATACCAACTTATTGGTCCCCTCCAAAAGGCATTAGATAGCCCACTTTAGCTTTCACAAACCTGTGTGCTAAATGTATAGGCTCCTCACTAATCACCCCAGGTGCATCATAAGTTAACCGTTTCACTGGTCTTATTACCCTGTCTCGCCTATTGAGAATCTCTGTTGCTATGGTAGGGGGGACATCCTCTTGAGTGACGGATGGGGAGGTTTCCTGTGAGTTCCCCTCGGATACTGGCATAGGCCCCTGCATTTCTAGTTCTAACAGTGGAGGGTCGCAGGTGCTCTGGACATCCTCCATCTGTGTGTCACCACTGTCCAATAGCCTGTGTAAGTCATTACACGGGGGTCCCACCAGTGGCTCAGGGACGTCAGGAATGGGCCTAAATACTTCTGCCATAGGGTTTAGGGTGGAAGAGGATGTGCTCTCTTCTGATTCAGCGGATCGAGACTGAAATCTTGTCTTCATCCCAGGATACACCATGGTTGTGTCTTCCTCCTCGGACTCACTCTCAGATGTGCTGAGTAGGGGTAGGTTAGCTGCAGGGAGCCGCCTGTCCACGTTGGAAGGCGGCTTTGGCACAGCACCTTCGTTCTGCCCAGTTGCCCGGTTGTGGCCAATCTCATAAGGGCTGCCTACCAATTCCCCCACAGGGAGCAAAAGGTTTCTGTGCACGGTCTTTGTCTGCCCTGTACCCTCTTCAGGTTTGATTTTATAAACCGGCAGGTCTCCTAGCTTTTCCATCACTAGGTAAGGTATTGCCTTCCACCTGTCAGATATCTTGTGTTTGCCAGCAATACCCAAATTTCGCAGCAGGACTCTGTCCCCTGGCTGGAGCTCTTGCAGCCGCACCCTAGCATCATATCACTGTTTGTTGTGGTCTGCGTTCTTCCGAGCTGCAGACGTAGCTAAGTGATAAGCATCCCGTAGCTTTTCTCGTAGTTGGGATACATATTGCTGATGGGTTTCATAGCTATCGCCATCCTCTGATACACCAAAGCACAGATCTATAGGTAGTCTTGGTTCTTGCCCAAACATCAAGAGATATGGGGTGACCCCCGTAGCATCGTTCTTTGTGGCATTGTAGGCGTGCACCAGAAATGCAACATGTTGGCTCCAGGTTGCCTTCTGCTCTGGCCGCAAAGTCCCTAACATATCCAATAGGGTTTGGTTGAACCTCTCTGGCTGAGGGTCACCTTGCGGGTGGTAAGGCGTTGTCCTCGACTTTTTAATACTTGTTATCCTCAGCACCTCCTTCAGAAGGTGATTCTCAAAATCTCGTCCCTGATCTGAGTGTATCCAGGCTGGGAATCCATAAACTGAGAAATATTTTTCCCTCAGTACTCGAGCGACAGTGGTGGCCCTCTGATCATGTGTGGGATATGCCTGTGCATATCGCGTGTAATGGTCGGTCACTACTAGGATGTTCCCAATATTCCTCTTGTCCACTTCTAAAGACAAGAAATCAATGCAAACCAGCTCCAGAGGTTTGTTGCTGGTGATGTTCTTCAGATATGCAGCCCTCGTGGGCAGAGTTTTCCTTTGAACACATCGCGCGCAGGTCTCACATTTCCTGTGAACATCTTCAGCCATCCATGGCCAATAGAATCTACTGCGGATAAGTTCCAGGGTCCTCTCCATCCCTAAATGTCCAAAGTCATCATGCAGGGCCCTCATGGCCAGGGCTCTGTAATCTTTTGGCAGCACTAGTTGATTCCGTTGCTTTTGTAGAGAGTCTGTGGTCGTGCGGTGTAGCACTCCCTGAATCAGTTTTAGTTTGGTCCATTCTCTCAATAGTAGTTTGCCCTCTGGGGTAGGTGGGACAACCTCAGCTGGGCCTCGCCCCTCTCTTTTGGCAAGTAGTGTATCACGAATGTCAATATCTTGCAGCTGGGCTTCCTGCCAGTCAGCCGCATTGAGCATGGGCAAGGGAGATTGGTCCAAAGCGATATAGTTCACTGAAGCAGAAGGCACGCATTCAGGGGGTAGGCCCAAAGTTTCAGCAACACATCCATGAACGCTCTCATGAGACTCTGGCTCTCGGCGACTCACACAGCAAATAGCTCTCACTCCATCCGTGGGTATCACAGCAAGTCTTGGTGCCTGTGGACGCCTGGACAATGCATCTGCATCTACATTGCTTCTCCTTGATCGGTATTGAATGCTGAAGTCATAGCTAGCCAAAGCGGCCACCCATCTTTGCCCTGTAGCATCCAGTTTAGCACTTGTTAACACATGAGTCAGTGGGTTGTTGTCTGTCCACACCTGGAACTGAGCCCCATACAAGTAGTCTCGAAATTTCTCAGTGATGGCCCATTTCAAGGCCAAGAACTCCAGCTTGTGGGTGGGATAGCGGGTTTCACTATCAGACAGTCCTCGGCTGGCAAAGGCTACAGGTTTAGGCTTGCCTTCCACCTCCTGGTACAGTACCGCCCCCAGACCCTCCAAACTGGCATCAGTATGCAGGATAAATAGCTTGCTTGGGTCAGCAAATACTAGGACTGGGGCATGAATTAGGCAAGTAATGATTTCTTGAAAAGCCCTTTCACATCTCTCATCCCACCGTGGCCCAAAGGGTTTGAAGGGGCCATAGTGTCTCTGCACGGAAGGCCCTTTATTCTTGGTCTTAGATTTGTCCTTGCTGGACTGATATCCCCTGGTAAGATCATTGAGGGGTTTTACAATTGTAGCATAGTTTTTCACAAATCTGCGGTAATAACCACTAAACCCAAGGAAGGTCTTGAGTTCTCTGTAGTTGCTTGGACGTGGCCATGTAGTGAGTGCTTCTATTTTATCAGGATCAGTACTCACACCCTCTTGGGACACGATGTGCCCCACATACTTCACCGAGGTCCTGCAGAACTGGCATTTGTCAATTGAAAGCTTCAAACCATAATCCTCCAGCCTATCAAGCACTTTAAGAAGTCTTTCTTCATGCTCCTCCAAAGTTCTTCCAAACACAATCAGGTCATCCAAATAAACTAACACTTGCAGTAAATTCATGTCTCCCACAACTTTCTCCATAAGACGTTGAAATGTGGCAGGTGCTCCAGGAATCCCTTGGGGCATGCGTTCGAACTGATAAAACCCTAATGGGCAGATGAAGGCTGTCTTCTCCTTATCTTCTTCACCCAGAGGGATCTGGTAGTATCCACTCCAAAGATCCAACACAGAGAACCACTGGCTTCCCAGCAAACAGTCTAAGGCATCTTGAACTCGAGGCATTGTGTACTGGTCAACCACAGTACGGCGGTTTAGGGTGCGGTAGTCAATACACATCCGGATTTTCCCATTCTTTTTACGGACCACCACAATGGGTGAGGCGTATGAGCTGCGGGACTCTGTAATGATGCCATTTGCAGCCACCTCTTGAAGATGTTGTCGCACATCTTCCATCTCGGAGAGAGCAAGCCTCCTAGATCTCTCTCTGAAAGGTCAAGAGTCATGTAGTCTGATGTTGTGCTCTACTCCTTTTGCACATCCCACATCCCACTCATGCAATGAGAACACCTTGGATCTTTCACAAAGTTTCCTTTTTAGGCGATCTTTCCACTCCTCGGACAATGGTGAATCTCCAAAGTCAAACTTAGCTGGGTCTATTGTTGGCACTTGAGTCTCACACTGGGGTTTTACAATTGATTCTGGCTCAAAGAGGTCTGCTATCTTTTGTCCTTGCCTCACAACAACATCTCTACTTGTTTCATTAATAATCAGTATAGTCACCTTTTCCTGGGCTTCAGCAGGTAGGGTTATGACTCCACTGGGAGACTGCACCACCAGGCACAGATACCTGTCCCCAGCCTCTCTCTCTCCTCACTGGGTTTTGGAACCCATGTCCCTTGTCTAGCAAGTACCACCCAACTGAGGGTGAGTCATTTGTCACCAAGCAGTCCCACAGCTTGGCAGTCTGGGATAGGGTAGGCGTGCCTATGCAAATACACTCTCTGAAATTCTTTCCAGGGTTACATTTTGGGGGCTCGTCCGGGATAGGGTAGGCGTGCCTATGCAAATACACTCTCTGAAATTCTTTCCACCAGATGTCAGGGTAGAGCTTATCCTGACTCTGCTTACATCTATAACTAAGAACATTAAACAAGTGCACATTAAAGTTGAAATAACTGGACTGAATAATTTTTAAAATGCTCTGCGGGTTATTGTGGAAGACTGAAATTATACAAACATTTTTTAAGCTATTGGGCCCAATTCCCCTCCTATGCAGCCCCACTCACGGGTCTGCATAAACATAGCTATTGTGTGGTCCCTAATGTATAATGTTTATAGTGAATTATTCTTATAGAGCCAAATTCTACTCGAAATTACAGTGGTATGAATCTGGAATAACACCACTTAAATCAATTTAATCCTCTATTTCTATGGTCAATTGAAGCAAAAGAGGGAGAAGAGGAAGGTAGGGGGGAAATGTTCTTCTCTAATTTGCAGACTTCCGATCCTAAGGCAGGCAACAAGGTAATGTAGGTGTAAATAAAAACAACATTTGGTCCTCTACATTTTTTCTTTACAAAGCAAGCATAAAATTTGTTGAATTCAATGGTAAACATGCATGTGGAAGTATGCAGGAAAAATATGCCCATGATTAGAATCAAGTTTAGAATGAAACATCTCTTTACACAAATGGTGCCTGATTTACTGTTGCATTACTCTAGATCAGCGGTCACCAACCTGTAGAGCATGATCAGCTGGAGCCTCTGCCAGTCGATCGCGATCTCTGGCCGCTTAAAGTCCCACAGCGCAGTGGGGCTAAGTCAGGCTCCCTACCTGTCCCAGCCCCACTCTGCTCCCAGAAGTGGCCAACATGTCCCCATGGCCCCCATGCGCTGCTCCTGCCTGCAAGTACCACCCCCATAGCTCCCATTGGCTGGGAATGGGGAACTGCAGTCAATGGGAGTTGCAAGGCAGTGCTTGCAGGTAGGAGCAGCGTGAAGAGCCACATGCCCCCTCAGCGGGCCGCAGGGGTGTGTTGGCTGCTTCTGGGAGTAGCGTGTGGCCAGGGCAGGCAGAGAGCCTGCCTTAGCCCTGCTGCACCGCTGACCTGGAGCTGCCCAGGGTAAGTGCTGCCTGGCAGGAGTCTGCACCCTGAACCGCCTCCCACACCCCAACCCCCTGCTCCAGCCCTGACCACCCTCCTGGAGATAGCACCCCATACTCTCTCCTGCACCGCAACACTCTGCCCCAGCACGGAGCCCCCTCCTGCGCTCAAAATCCCTCCCGGAGTCCACACCCCTCACCTCCTCCTGCACTCCAACCCCCTGCGCCAGGCTCATTTCAGAGCCCGCTCCCACACTCTGAACCCCTTGGCCCCAGCCCAGAGCCCACAACCCCTCGTGAACCCCAACCTCCTGCCCCAGCCCAGTGAAAGTGAGTGAGGGTGGGGGAGAGCAAGCAATGAAAGGAGGGGGGATGGAGAGCGGGGCAGGGTTTCGGGGAAGGGGTAGGGTAGATCCTGCATTGCACTTAAATTCAAAAAGTGACCTTGTGCGTAAAAAGGTTGGAGACCGCTGCTCTAGATTTATGCTGGTGTAATTCTGCTGATTTCAAGCATAAGTAGGAGATTAAATTCTACTTAGTCGAAATTAAACTCTACCTAGTTGCACTTACTAGCAGTTTAGTTTCTTCTGATTTTAAGGAACGCTGTTAAAGGTGATCATATTTGTTTGGTGATATACTTCTAACAGAAGTGTTAAGAGGCTCCAGGAATTTGAAAGGGCTAGATTCTTAATAGAGGAATTCATAAAGATCTAGTCATGCAGCAGCACGGTTTCTCCCTAAGCGCTACAAAAAGCAACTACATTTCTTGCAATACTCTTTCCTTTTGTGTAAGCACCTGCAGGTTAAAGTTAAAAAATAATTGCAGAAGACAAAAAAAAAAATATGTCAATAGATACATGTTTTGATAGGAAATTAATTTTGTGTTTAAATCAATGGTTTGAAATTTTAACTACTGCTTTGGTATGAATAAAGTGATTCATTTTCCAATGGTTTTATTTTTCCAGCTCATTAGTGATATGCAGCTTAAGTGTTTTACATGTCTAATAGTAATTCAGAGTTTGCAATTCAGAACAGCTTTTAGGTGTGTGGGCTCTTAGGCTATTTCTACACTTCCACGGTAAGTTGACTTAAGTTACGCAATTCCAGCTAAGCAAATAACATAGCTTGAGTTGGCGTAGTTTAGGTCGACTTACTGCGGTGTCTACACCAAGCTGGTTCAAGGGGAGACACTCTGCCATCGACTTACCTGACTCCTCTCGTTCCCAGTGAAACACCGGGCTGACCAGAGAGTGCTCTACTGTCGATTTAGTGGATCTTCACTAGACCAGCTAAATCGACCCCCGGTACATCAATCACCGGAGTGTCGATCCTGCCGTAATGTAGACAAAGCCTTAGGAACACAGGGCTGGAAGGAACTCCAGTGTTCTAACTATTGTTCTGTCACAGGCAATCTTGTCATACAATCTCTCATAAATTTATCAAGCTCTATCTTAAAACTAGTCAGGTTGTTTGCCCCCACAACAGTCACCACATTGACTGAAAGCTGAACAAGTATTTTATACATTACAGTGCATTGCTGGAGAGCTTTGTTAACACAGAGCAATGTGAATTATGTAACTGATTTTATTTCTTTTTGTTAAACACGGCACATTGGAAATGTATAACCAAGTCCTTTCAGGAATACAAAGTAAAAGCAATGTCATGTAATAAGCTACAAAAGGTAATTCAGTGTCTTAGACAGGATTAGCCAACAGATTTATCAAGCAGCCTCTAAGGAAAGCAGAGTTCAAGTCTGGGCTCATCAATAATACATAAATAAACTAAACAATTAGGTACAAAGTGGCTATCTTGTCAGACAACTTATTAACCGATAAATGATACACTCACTGCAGTGAGTGTAAAAAGGAGAGCTATGTAAAGATAGAGAAGGAAGACTGGAAAAGGAGAAAGAAAGCTGTTGCACTTTCTAGTGCATTTGTGGCATTAGCATTCCTCTAACTCATCCTGCTATGTAGGGTTTGGAAACCTGTGGGTTATGTTTGATATATCATATGTACTGCAATATGTAGGCATGAATGGCGTACACAAAGAATATGGCAACAGCTTTTACTTGGATTTACTTCACTTTTGTCAGTTTAAGATTGGATATAAGTTTGTATATGTTACTTTGTTTTCTAACCAGAAATATGAAAAATAAAAATATACTCAATTTTTCCACTAGATGTCTAATACTAGAGCATCGGTTTCAAACACCTGACAGGCAACATTTATACAGCAAACTACAGCTGCATCTGAGTTATAATGTCACTCCTGGGCATTGCTGTAATTCAATACACACAATGGGAGATGTCTTTTTCTAGAAAAAAGTCTGGGTATAAATATAAAGAAACTTACACTCAAGTTTACTCTTTAGTTAAACAGTCTTCAAAAGAAAATGTAGGTTAGTAGACATGTAAATGGAGTGACTCATTCATTCTTTACCAAATAACTACATATTCTGTAGGCAGATTTTAATTTCCTTTGTTGCAATGGATTGCAATGTCCAGGGGGGAAAGGAGATGGTTGAACACTGACAAATGGAAGATTTTTTATGATTGGCTTGAGTTTCTGAGAAGAAGTTAGCCAAAAAAACCCTTCACGTCTTTGTAACTTCCAGAACTCAGAACCCCTAAACACTAGGGTTTCAGCATTTAATATAATATATTTATTATAATATAATATATTTAACATAATATATTTACACACCACCTTTCATGAAAAAGTATATCAAAATACTTTACGAACACTGGCTCAAATTCAGCTAAGTACATGCAACTCCTACAGTTATTGTGTGCGGACAAAGAGCAGACTTCAGCCCTTACACTAAAATACAAACTTTACAAATGGATAAAGAAATCCATCACTGAAATGCAGCCACTTCCAGCATGAAAAATAGAGACTATTTGATAACGCATTCCACGGCAACTTAAGACAGGAAGTGAAGAATGTTTTATCAAACTGGATGTGTAATTTGGATGGTAGATAGGGTTTAACCTCCTACTCTTGCAAATATTGCCTTAATCACAAATGGTGATCAAGATATTGATTTCATTACGATCATAACCTCACTGGATTGGGATTTTCAAAAGCATTCAATTTTGCCTTAACTTTGGTCTCAGTGAAGTCAGTAGTAAAACCCATTGATTTTAATGGGAGGAGAGTTAGGACAACACTGAGTACCCTTGAAGACCCACTCTTACATCCCTGGCCACACACTGGAGAATTGGCTTAGTATTGACTATGAGGGAAGAGGTCTACCTATTGCATCACTAATACAGTTTCCTGTAACATCTATGATATGTATGCTTTGGAGGTCTTCTGTCTCAGCCAACCCTGGCAAGACACAGCTGATGCAATCACAGCACATAGTGGTGTGGTGATAGACCACATTGAAAATTCAGAAATTAAAAAAAACCACACAGTGGGATCAATTGTGTAAATTTTGTCCTTTGTTTTGGCAACAAAGCAATTTTGACCCTCAAGCCCCTCAACGCCTACTGGAAAGAGGGGTTACAAGAATATTCTGATCCAGGCATGTACATTCTAGCTCACCAAAGAATATCATGAAGAGTTAAATAAAAGCCAAGGTCACATTGGTCATGTATATAATTGTGAAATGTATGTACAGATACTATGTAAGGAGTTATGTATGTATACTGAAAGTATGTTCTAAAGTCTGTATCAAGGCAAAGTTGACAAACAGGTTTTCTGTCAGACAAAAGAAGTTTATTCACCTGTCTCTCTGTTGGTCTGTAAATTAAGCATTGTAATCTAGCACAATGGCTACACATCTACATATGAAGTTAACAGGCAGATGTGAAATCAACAGGGAAGCTGCACACAAGGGGAGATCTTCACTCAGAGCACAGACAGTGAACTTTGGGAATAAAAGAAAGCAAAAAACAATCCCATCCCTAGGAAGTAATCTGGCAGTGCGATTACATTCATCAAAATGGGATCACAACCAGCCTTGGCTGAAATGCTGCAAAGGGCATTTGGGTTGACAAACTTCTTTAGATAGGAGGTTAGCTTGTTAGGTTTAGTCTCTAGAAAGTGTGTTATGATTTTGTTTTATATGTAACCCTTGTGTTTCCATTATCTTTACTCTCTACCTCTTAAGTCTTAAATTTTTGATAAACTTATTGTTCTTTTCACTATAAATATATGTCAGTGCTGCTCAGTTTTAAGCAAGAAGCTGATCCTGAGCTGAATCATGTAAGTTGGTGTGTATGCTGTTCCCCTGGGGACAGCAGACCTGGTATTTTTGTGAGTGTTCAGTGAAGAAGGGGCTGGACACTACAGAGGAATGCTTCAAAGGGATTGAGGACTGGGTACATGTAATGTTAACCTGCAAGGCAAAGTAAGGGCTGGCATAGCCAAAAGGAAAGTGCTTTGGTGGCTCAGAGGCTGGTGGTGTCAGCGACCAGACACCCAGTTAAGCATAAGCAAGTCTCTTTCAGACTAGATGCTGGGGAAAGGAGTAACAAGGGGACTCATAGTCCTGTGTACCCTGAGTACCAACACAGCAATTGGCTGAGATGTAGGGTGCACAGTGTAATCTGAATGGGAGACATGCAAAGGTGAGGTGAAGCTAACCTTTGCACTCCACCAGTGGTGAGTTTGCTCTGTCCCTCAAGGAGCTGAAATGGCAGTTGGGGATCAGCAGGGCATGGGGAAGCTCCAGCAGTGACCCTTTCCTCTGGCAATACCCCTAGATCAGTAGTACAGATTAGGATATGGTACAGTGCCTGCCGTGCCTGCTCTGCACCACTGGAGAATTCCCCTTCCCCTTAGAAAGACCCCACATGGCCTGTTATGCCAGCTCCGTAGCTAGATTCTGCTGGCAGCACAGCACAAAATGGCTGCTCCCACCCAAGATTCCATACTCCTGCTGTAGGAAAGAAGCAGTTTAGCACAATGTCTAATAAACAGAATAGATTTTACAATTGCTACATGCTAATTTGTATCATATTTATGAGTTTTTGTAGAAACATGACATTCCTTGATATATTTTGTATAAAACTTGGCTGAAAATACATTTCACAGAGTGAGGCATTGAGTGATAAAAATGCAATTAAAGGATACTTTGGCAAATTTAAGCTGTGCTCTTGAATTTCTGTATATATAATTTTTGGACTCTTTTCACTTGATAGCCTGTGTGTGTGGACATACACACAGTCAAATAAAGGTAGCCCAAAAACTACACCTATAACTTCTGTCCTTTAAACATGAATGTAGGAAGTAATACTATACACCTTAAAATTATGAAACTCAAAGTATTTTTGTTCAGTGAAGCTAAAGGAAATTACTTACTCTGGAACCAAGAATGCAATGAAAAGAAAATTAAGCACTGGTCCTGAAGCTCAAAAACAGAGTAAATCGCTTATTTCCTCAAGCAGAAAGGGAGTCTAATTTTCCAGAATAAACTCACAGTAATATTAAAAAAACAATAAGTATAGAAGTACAACTACAAAACCAAAAACTAAAACAAGAGGGACACATTAAAAGAAAATAAACAACAAGCTCTGGAAAATTCAAGTGTTAAACAACATTCTACATTGGTAAGTATAAAAGAGCCTTGCAAATTATCTCATTATTCAGAACTTTTGTTTGATCTCCAACTGCTTTTGACTCTGTAAATTCACTCCATCCAGAGCATTATTTTAATGGACCCAATTGGCCTACTACAAGGAAATACTTTTCAATGCTGCTTTTAACAACGTCCATGTAAAACATGAATTAAAATTAACCTTTCTTTTGGTCGCTGTAAATAAATGTGCAGTGCATACACAAAAAGAAAAATAATAAAATAGACGGTATAAGGTATCTCTTGAATATCTGTGTGTATGAAAAGATTTTACCATCTAACAAAGACTTAATCCTTGAAAAGCTTCACTGAACCACTTCGCATGCTACAAACATTTTTGAAAGTGTTTCTTGGAGCCTTAAGGAGGGTTAATGCACTCTCAGACTATAATCAATGAAAACAGCATGATTTACAGAATCTATGCTCGTTGTCAAATTTAACCAGTGTATCACTGCACAGGATCTCTTTGCTGGCAGGAGCTTACTGCATGATGGAGATGCTGGAGTCCTTGTTACTCTAGTTGTACCTGGCAGGCTTTGCTGTGTCTATACAATGATAAAATGAAAACTCTCAGGACAACCTCAGGCTATCTGTCTCTGCTGCTCAAACTACTGGATGTAGCTTTTTGTTGCTTATATAAAAAACAGCTGTTTTCAGAAATGAAGTGAAACTAAGGTGAAGTGTGACAAGCAAGTGTTACAACAAAATTACATTATCAAAAGGCTAGCAGCCTGAAAAATAAAAATATTCCAAACTCTTAGATATTTAACAGTTAAATGACAATTTGCAGCTGAGCCACTAGTCTTGCCTTCACTCATACTGTGTCTGTGAGTGCACTACCATAATATGCCCAGTCATATCTATTTAGTAGTAGATAATCTTCAATTTCAAAATGTGCATTTATAAAACAGAATATTTCATCAAGGTCATACACTGTCACTCTCTGCTCACAGGAAGAATTAATACATTGTCTCTAAAGGCTACATTTTCAAGTTATCTTTTGGAAATATAAATATTGCATGCACAAACTGGAATTTGCATATGCAAGCCAGGTGTGCATGCACAAATTTGGGGGCTGTCTTGAAGTCAGTTTATTCTTAACATTGTTACACGTATGTACCAATTGAAATTTTCAAGGATCTCAAAAGGACATTACAAACTATGAGGTCTCCTCTTCCATGTTAGGGTTTCCAACTTTCCATGCACCACACATGCCATACACCACCTTGAGCCACATGAGCAGATTGGTCCCCAAGCTGGTGGTGGCGGCTGCTGCTGTGCTACCGCCTTCCTTCTGCTTAGGGTTGCCACCTTTTCCACAGATCAAAAAGAACAAACCAGACATCAAGGCTTGTCAACTGGCATCTGGACATAGAAGCCGAAACCTGGACTGTCTGGGTGAAAACTGGACGGGTGGCAACCCTATTCCATGTGTAATGAGGTAAATATTGTACAAGTTGTTCAGTATTCAGGAATGGAGAGAAGTGTGCTGAAATCTGCAGAAGCTGATCAATGGGCCTATGGATCAACAGTTCAGCGAACATGGATTGGGAGGGAGAGAATGAAGCCAGAGAAATGTCTGGTCTTCCTGACACCATACTTATAATGAGCAGAATTTACCATGTAACATACTATTGATGTGAAAACCTCCTTCCTTTGAGCAACTCAGGGAGGGGCCTGGACAGAACCCCTCTTTTTGCTTGTCCTCTGCCCTGGGCAAATCTAGGTGGAGCCTGGGCAGTTCAATGCACCTCCCAAGTGTGTGCAATGTTCACTTAGCCTACTGTTCACTTCAGAACAAAATGGAAACCTCTATGACAAAAATTTCCCTGAATAATGATTCTGCAAGACTTAAAAGTATCTGTAACAGGCTCCTTCTTAACAAAGATGTACTTGGAAGTCTAAAATTTTGTACATTAAAGCAAGGCACCTTTTACAAAAAAGTGGGCATTCTAAGACTAAGTACAATGGAAGTCAGAAAACAATTATCTAATACCAGAGCAATGTCATAATTTAGAAGCTAGCAGTGAGGAAGCACTGTAAACATGTTTAAATATTCTGCAGTTTATATCCTAACACTTAAACTGCTGTGCAAATCTACAGGGGGTGACAAAACTGACAATAGCTCCTCCATTTTCCCCTTCTTATATGGTTGTGTGTGCTCTGCAGTGGTAAATTATCTCCTACTTGACTCCCGTCCTCTTGCTAATATTGAGATAGGAGAGCAAGTCAAATACTACGTACATGTTCACAGTAGATATTTTAAACTACAAAAAGCCAAATGAGGCTTTAGAAGTAAAAGTAAGTGTGATTATTTCAAAATAAAATAAAACAAATGCATATCTCCTTTATGTTATGTATATCAAAACAGAGATTTGCTCCTACACAATCTGGTCATTCTGGAAGAAAAAAATAAAGAAAGGTACATGTTAGGACCTTTCACCCTGGTGGCTGAAGTATTTGTTATACTATTTATACTTGTACCATTTCACAAGCTTGTGAATTCTGCTGGGGGCTGGAATTTGTTTGAATTGGTTTATCCAAGTTGCTACATTTAGTATATTTGGCATTCACTCCTTTACTGGCCTTGCTCACTCCTTCCTCAGTGAGGGACATATTGTACCTTGTATCTGTGTTCAGAAAACGTTGCGTCCAACACCAGTTGAGGGCCAAACCCAAATTCCACTGTAGTCAACAAGAACAAATTTGACTCTAAAGTCACAATATGGTCGTAAATATGAAAATTAGTTTCTGGTCCAGCATGTGATTTGACCAATATTCCCCATACACACGCTTTTGCTCTGGAGAACGTGGGGGAAAATGGTATTCCACCTTCAAATGTTTTTAATAGAAAAGGCTATGGTTATCATTATACTTTAAAAGGCTCACCGCTGCAACAAAGATGACTAATCAAAATTCACATTGGACCACACAGCAGCTTTCATAAGCTGTATTTATCGTTTAAGTCTCCCTTACATAACTACATGGATAGTAAAATATATATTTAATCATGTAAAACATTTTTCACATTGTATTACTGACTTTCACTGACCATTTCAAAACTGCACCAATACAAGTTGATATATTCTTTTGGGAAATATATTTTGTTTTATCTGAAAAATGTAGCCCTCTCAGCAAAAAGAATAAAAAAATAGTATCATATTTATCCATTTCCTACACACAAAAGTTAACATATGGTATAATGCTACCATATGCTTGATTTTGTAACAGTAGACTTCTATTAGTAATATTAGCAATTATTACTGCAGTAGCATAGTCCCCCGAAACAATATCTTATTAACCTTGAATATCTTTTAAACCTCCAAAGAAAAAATTACCAAAAATAGTCCATATTTCCAACGTATGATGTAAACACAGTCTACTTAATATAAACGTAACAATGTAAAACAGCCATTATGATATACACTAACACAATGCAAGTATGTTATATCACACAATGTATGTACCTAAAATCTAAAACCAAAATGACAGAATAATTCACTTTTTGCTGAGTTGATCAGGCGTCTTATTACTAAGTCACAATACTATTAGAGCTGAGTTGTGATGGATTTCATGGTCTGAGAGGACTGTGAATTTCTGTGATGCAGGGAAAGGAGCCTAAGTTCTGGTAAGGAAAGGAAGCATGTAGGAAATATTTTTTATCTTCTCTTTGAGAGAATGTATGAAATCCTTTGATCTGTAGAGACAAGGTGGGTGAGGTAATATCTTCTACTGTACCAACTTCTGTTGGTGAGAGAGACAAGCTTGTGAGCTTCCACAGACCTCTTCTTCAGTTTGATCTAGTCAGTTTTGATTGGATTGTTGCTGTGAATTTAGAGGGATGAGCTCTAACATATTTTTAAATGCTCTACAGTAAATATAAGTCCACTTTTGCTTCAAGAATGTATTAGGAAATGCCAAATATTTTAAAGAAAATCAGTCTCTAAAGTATTAAATTATCTGCTATAAGTACATGTGAACTGTTTAGCTGCACTGCACTGTAGCTGGTTCTGTTTGCTTTTTAAAGTGTATTTAAATTCCTTTTTAAATTTGAGATAAATATAATTGCTTAGTGAACACAACTGAGAGCCGGGATTCCTGGGTTCTATTTTCTATGTGTAGACTTGGGAAAAATACCTCTCTATGCCAATGTTAGCACAACTGCATAATGGTATAATATTAACACCCTTGCTCATAGAGTTGTTTTGAAGTTTAATTAATTAATTGTTTGTAAAGCACTTTGAGATCAGTGGGTGAAAAGGAGCTAAATAAATGCAGTGCTATTCTTTTTTTTTAATTGGTAGTGTAAAAAGGAGTATACTTTTCTACTTAATTCATTCATATGAACACCTTTAAACTGTTATGTTGAAGTGTTCCAGTTCATTCCAGTCCAGGTGAGAATGAAAGATTTCATCAACCACACCACGATACGAATGGGCTGGAATGTGTTATTTAGAAGACAAAATAGAAAATAGATAACAAAGTACAACAGACAGAAAAGGGAAAGCAAGATCACCAAGAGGAATGCTAATTCCAACAAAGGATCACACTATGTCCTCAGTTAGACCTATTTCATCCCACTGACTATGGGTAAATAAGCAACTGATCTCTCAGAAACACTGCAATGATTCCACCCAAAAGTGACCTCTCACTGTCTGCGTCTGGGTTCACACCACCTCACAATCAAAAATACTGAAGGCAGCTGACAATTCTAAAAAGAATAATCACGGACATTTTATTTCCAAGAAAAGATCCTTGACCACAGTAAGCAGTGCATTGTTTTGTAGAACGCTAAGGTCAAAACCAAACTAACTGTTGGCAAAGGTGACTGGGGACTCTAGATATTTATCAAGATACTATCTTCTTGATAATCTTCTTCTAAAAAAGATTTGAGACAGAAAAATAATTGAAGAGACTGGCGATGTCATAAACTTATTTCTTGAACAAAGGCTTAACAATCACGACGTAAAAGCAACAGCAATCTTGCCGTTTCACAATCAAATCCAAAAATGGCCCCAATATCTCTCTGCTTGACTTCACTTGCCAAGGGGACAGTGATCTACCTTGTAGATATCTCATAGCTAGGGCCCTACCAAATTCATGGCCATGAAAAATGTGTCACAGACTGTGAGATCTGTCCGTCCCCCACCCCACCCCCGGTGAAATCTGGTCTTCTGTGTGCTTTTACCCTATACTATACAGATATTACGGGTGAAACCAGTATTTCTCAAATTGAGGGCCCTGACTCAAAAGGGAGTTGCAGGGGGGTTACAAGGTTATTTTAGGGGGGTCGTGGTATTGCCACTCTTACTTCTGTGCTCCCTTCAGAGCTGGGTGGCTGGAGAGTGGCAGCTGCTGACTGAAGGCCCAACTCTGCAGGCAGCAGCGCAGAAGTATGGATGGCAATACCATACAATGCCATTCTTCCTTCAGAACTGCGGCTGGCAGCAGCTGTGCCTTCACTGCCAGGCTCCCAGCTCTGAAGGCAGTACTGCTGTCAGCAGTAGCGCAGAAGTAAGGGTAGCAATACTGCAACCCCCCCTACAATAACCTTACAACCGCCCACAACTCCTTTTTGGGATAGGACCTCCACAATTACAATACTGTGAAATTTCAGATTTAAATAGCTGAAATAATGAAATTTATTATTTTTAAAATCCTATGACCATGAAATTGACCAAAATGGACCGTGAATTTGGTAGACCCTAATCATAGCTCACAACTCTTCCAACAGCTCTAGCATCAATAATGAACAACACTAGCTGCAAGGTAAGCCAAGGCGGTTTCAAGTTTGTTTTCATCAGGCTCAGCTTGGTTACGAAGTTTGCAGATTAGGCAATATAGAACTGAAGGATTTTATATGCAAAAACAGGGGTTCTCAAACTGGGAGTCGGGACCCCTCAGGGGTCACAAGATTATTAAATGGGAGTTGTGAGCTGTCAACCTCCACCCCAAACCCTGCTTGCCTCCAGCATTTATAATGGTGTTAAATATATAAAAAAGTGTGTTTAAATTTATTAGGGGGTCACACTCAGAGGCTTGCTGTGTGAAAGAGGTCGCCAGTAAAAAAAGTTTGAGACCCATCGTGCAAAAATATTTGAAAATTTCTCTCAACAAGCAGGGCTCCACTCTTCTGCCAGATGCCACCTAGAACAGTTCACAGATCATGAATGTGTGGATGCTACAGTGGGTCAAACCCTCTCTTTGCATCTTGCACAGCCACTGCATAGTGGGAAAGATTCTTATTGACTTCAGTGTATCAGGGAATAGCAAGACTTGTAAGAAAAAAAATCAGCTACTGGACATGGAGAAAGGGCTGCACAAGAAGCGAAACTAAGTTGCTTGGAAGATGAGAATATATAGTTAAGCACGGGTGAGTAGAAGTAAATTTTGTTCACTCAGAAATTATTCTGACAAATATACAGAAGAAAAACATTGTGAGATATCACTATTTACTCAAAAAAAGGAAAATAATCTAGATAGGTTTACTGTCCTAAAGAGTTCTATTTACAATCTTTGGGTTAAATTTACTGATTTCAAAATTGTCAAGTTTAGGCGGGACCATGTCTCTCAGCAACATTCAACCTTGTCAAAGTCTTGTACAATTAACTGCACTCAGACTGTTTACAGATGTCACTAAGTAGGCAACTGACTATAAATCACAAATTCCTTAGCTCCTAAGAAGAGAACATATGAAGAGATGATGTGTTGCATATACTTTTCATTTTTTGTTCTCACGTCAAATGTATTCAATTTACTAATCAAAACAATCTTTCTGCTATTTTGAGCCTGTAGGGTTAACGTAGTTGAGGAAAAGGAAGCTGTCTTTTGTCTGCCTGCATCATCACCAATGACAATCATTCCATTTAAACTGAATTTGTTCAAAAGACAAATAACTATTGTGCAAAATGAGGTGAAACTATAAAATAGCAACAAAGTATAGCATTGTAAAGCTAGCACTCTTCTAGCTGCGGTTAGGTCTCGCACTGCAGTATGTGATATTAAATTCCACAGTGTGCCAATACTTGGCACAAATGAGTCAGTTTAAAATTGAGCAGTAATCTTAAATCTGGATTTTCTTGCGGTTGTTGGTCACCCTTGACCACCAGTGTCCGAGAGAGAGAACCAACAGCTAAAAGATTTTCTCATTGACCATTCCTCTCAAGCTGCACAGCAATGTGGGAGGCTGAGGAAAATATACTGCTTTGACTATCTGGGGGAGCCTCCAATCCCCTGGATAACCGGGACGGAAAGCCTCCACTCTTCTCCAGTGATGAGGGAGTGAGGGAGAGTAGGTCAGGTGCTCTAAACCTCGACTATTGTTTTCATCTTCAAAAATGCATTTGCTATTTAAGACCTGTCATTCTGTCCATCATGAGTCTATACTCAAATTTGCAATAGTTTCCATGTAAGGGAGAAGAGAAGGTAGATCCAGGGCAGGAAGCAATGAAGAGCTCTCCTCTTTCCAATGTTGTCCACAACTTTCAGGCTCATGGGAAGATTGGAGGGTTTTTGGTTTTGCACAGCAGGTCATGGTTTCTGTTGAACAAGTTGTTCTGTTGAGCGATCTAGCATCGGGCCTTCTGGGGTTTTCATGATCCCAAAGCCACAGATATTTTCTGCTGCATAGAGCAGCACATTCTTATCCTCAGAAAGTGAAACCTGAGGGCCTGCTATAGGTTTCCTAACAATTTAATATGCCTCCTAATGGACTGCATTTCCCTAGCTATAATGCAACAACTGTACATGCATGAAGAAGTACAATAATTTTACATCTTCTCTTCACAGCTCAATTTGCCAGGTACAGAGTATGATGCCTGAATTTTCCACAAATAGACTGAGAAATGGCTTCAGATAAACCCTAAAAACTAGCTCAGTCTCGAAGTCCCAAATTCACAGCTTCAATCTCCTAACATATCTTGGCCATTAAGATGACACTTATTCAGAAAAGCACACTGGAATACAAGGACTCTACTCCACAATTGCTGCCTGTCTTTGCCTCCTCCAATGCTAACAAGGTATGTCGGCTTCAAAGGTGCAAGACATCTCTAATCCAACCTTTCTTGCTCTTTCCTCCCCCAAACAGTAAATTGCACTCGTCAGCAAGGAAATCTCCATTGGCAGCAAGAGTGACACCTGGAAAGTCAACATCATCACATCATCTGTTTGATGGGACTTGAAATGACAGCACGGAAAATGAGAGAGTCCAGGCATTAGGGAATAATGCCTAACCGTGAAGACCCCTTGTATTGACTTCTATGTAACTGTTAGGTGTTTAAAGAAGCATTCATTTCCTTTTTATGTTTTCCTGTATTGATAACAAGAAAGATTGATATTATAGTCATATCATGTACTGTATGTTTTAGCACAGGTAAATTGCATGCCAATACTAATTCAAGAAATGTTATTAAGCTTTACACTATAGTGGAATACTAAAAAGTATTTGTGGATTAGGGCCAACATTACAAAAATATTTAGCTTGTTTATGAACACTGCTGTCTGTTTTCAGAAAAGTGGTGAATATGCTTTAAAAATCTGGGTTTTTTATCCTGTGGTTCCTTAAAACCACTTTCTCCACTTACTCTAAGCAACAACCATAACACACAGTCAGGTGATAAATAGTTTGCATACATAAATACACAAATTAAACATAGCAGAGATATAAAATACTCCTGGGGAAATTCTGTGCCATTGTGCAAGCACACAATTAATGTCCCCTGCAGAATAACTGATTTTGATGAGAAGGCGAAGGGAAACTGGGAGAGGGATCACACTGCAATTACACCTTTCTCCCATCAGCGGCTGATGAGGTGCCAGAAGAGAGGGCAGCTGGCTCACAGGCTGGAGCAGCTAGCCACAGGGAGGAGGGGGCAGATGGTGCCCTTCTTTCAGTGCTCTGCATGCGGGGCCAGGTGAGAAGGCATGGGATATAGAGGTGATGGACAGAGCAGATCACATGAGGCTGCTGCGGGGGGGTTATACAGACTGGGATTCAGAAGGGCTAGTGGGGGGACAGACTGCTAGTGGGGGGCACAGGAGCTAGGGGGGTGATAACATGAGCCTGGTAGCTGAATGGGAGTGGGGGTGCAGGGCCATATAGGGATGGGGAGGTGCAGGGCCACATGGGAACATATGCAGATATGCCTGGCTGAATGGGAAGTAGGGGGTACAAGGACACACAGGGACAGTGACAGATGTGCCTGTCTGAATGGGAGAAACGAGGGGTCAGCCAGTGTCTGCATGGGGGAGGCTCCCCAACTGCCTAACAATGCTCCCATGTTCCATACTTCGCTCTCACCCACAACAACCACCCTCCAGGTTCATTCTCAGGCTCCTTCCCAGTGATTACCATCCTCTCCCTGAGCTCCTTCATTACCCTTGACTCCCCCAAGCCTTTCACTGCTTTTGAGGGGTGCAGGAAACATGTTTTGGTATTGTAGTTTAAATTATTACTCAACATTCTGTATAAATATGCCTAGTAAAGGATCTATTTGTCCAAAAAAAGTTCTTGAATTTTTTTTTTTGTCTGTATCGTTACAGACATACTTGCTGACAGGTATGTTGAAATAAATTACCATAGATTCATAGACTTAAGGTCAGAACGGACCATTAGGGTCATCTAGTCTGACCTCCTGCACAATGCAGGCCACAGAATCTCCCCCACCCACTCCTGTAACAAACCCCTAACCTAAAATAATTTATTATTGTTGTGATTATATTGTGTTATTTTGACAAATAAAATATGCAGAATTTTGCAGAATTTTAAAAAACTATGCACAGAATTTTTAATATTTTGGTGCAGAATTCCCCTAGGACTAAAAAGCTGAACAACTTCATGTAGCTCTGGATCCATAATTTATACATTCATATAAAGTGTAGGATTGAGGTGGCTTATTTTGGTAAAAATCAATGTAAACAATGTTTCTACAGCAATCCCTGATTTATCTAATTTCCACTACACTTTCTGCAATGTGGACAGTTGTTGAACAGATTAATACAGTGAGGCAACATCTTCCAGCCATCTAGCGGTGACAGCTTTTGGTTTATACTGCCTAGTGAATGGATTTGAACTAAGGATCTTGAGGTAAAAGCTTCCTTACCCACTGACTTCAATTACAGTGTTTTTCCATTGACTTCAGTGGGTTCTGGCTGAGTCCATTAGTCCAGCACTAATCGACTGAACTGCTGCTGGATGTCCAGTTGAATTTTTTTTTTTTTTTTTACTGAATCCAACCTATCAGAGTCAAGAAATCTTTTTGATTTGTTCTGGTAGCAGTATCTCCACGAGCTGTGCAAACTTTGGCTGTGTTCCTTTGAGACTGGATTCCTCAGTGGCAGCTACTGAACAGAGGACATTAGCCTTGCTACAAGCAGCATTCAGACTTACTAGGATATTCACTTGGAAATCCACAGGGTTAGAAGAGGAGAGTTCCTCAGATTATGGCTACTCCCATGATTGCATCCCTCCCATATACAGTCCCAGCACAAAAACCCAAGGAGAAATTTCATTTCATTGTCTTCTGCTTTTCTTTAAAATAAAACTCCCAAACAAACAAAATCTCCAAAAAATAAAGGGCTAGACTGTGTCTTTTAGACACTTTACAAATTAAGGCAGTGAGTAGCTACCCCAAGGAGAATACCAAGGACGACTCCTGGAGTTTCCCAGCCAGGGAGCCAAACTGGAACCGGAGAACCAGTTAAAACCAGTATTTTTATTTGATCTTGAACTGAACCTGAACCATAATTTTTCCTATCTACTAAACCTTAAGTTAACAGGAACTGAACCGAAATTTTTAACAAAATGGTTAAAATAAAGGTTCAGCATTTTTAAGCTCAATATTTAAAAAAAAACAACTGTGATCCTAATTTCATTATAAAACAAGAAAACAAAATAACAAATAGGCATGTGATTGCTGCCTGCCTCAGTATAAGAAGAGAATGAGCTGAGGATGAGAATAGGAGGCCAGCCCACAAGGCTAGGATGGGGAGAAGGGGAAGCTTAGGAGCTGCCTGAACAACACATGAGGCAGCAGGGGGCTCCAGAAGTAAATGAAACATCTCTGAGACTCACCCCCCACCCCTTCTGCCCCTGGAGAAAGAAGAAGAAAGAAGAGTGTTCCCTAGTCCTAAAGGTTAATAATAGCTCTTCAAGCCCAAGGAAAACTGTAATGGCTTCCCAATTCTTCTTCCCCTTGGACAGGCCTCTGCCTGCCCCTCCCTAGCCCCTAGGGCAGCTCCTCCTTCCATTTGTTGCACCTGAGGCATGGTCCATACCCCAAACCCAAATTTGTCATTTCACTGGAGAAGTCCAATATTACAGAGCAAATATTAGAAGATGTTATTTTAGTTCACTCAAACAAATTCTTCATAAAAAATCGTTTTTATTTGACAACACAAAAATAGTAGGAAAACTCATGTAAAGTTAAAAAGAATTAATGGTCAAAAATCAAAATGGTTTCAATTTTAAGTTTCTGATCTCTTCTTTTAATTTACTTCCACTAAGACTGAAATGTGATTTGAACCAGTGATGAATCTGTTCTTCTCTTTTTTTTTTAGTGGCGTGAACAGGAACTGAACCCAAACCTGAACCGAACAAAAATAAATACTGGTTTGATACCCTCTTTCCAGCATAAAGGGTGAAGATGCATACTGCTACATGTCTTAACAGAATGCAGCTTATCCTTTCTCCTTCTCTCCTCTCCATTCACCCCAGCGCTGAACCGGTCCTGCTCTGCAGGCCAGCGCTGAAAGGGACAGGGACATAGGTCCTAACTCCTTCCCAAACCTGTTGGCATATTGTGTATTGCCACAGAAAGAAGGGATTCTCCTTATTTCTTCCCATCTTCCAAGATTACAACCATGCAGAATCTGGCCTGGTGTAACTATAGTCACTTTCAAACAGAATATTTAGCAACTGTGTTTTCTAATGTCTGTAACAAACCATTGTTAAAAGCCTAATTTTATTTTCCAGTAATGCTGTTTGTTAACTTTTTGTGTACCAGGTTGTGTGGGCAATGAAAATAGACTAGTCCATTTCACTTTCTGGGTCTTATGCACTTCCACAACACTGTATAAAAATATTTTCATTAATTTTTTTTTAAATCATGAAAATATTGTCTTTCATGTTCAGTTTTGGAAGTAGCAATATCATATTGGATCTCTAGTATATAAATAAAATGTGGTGAGAAGCAGAATAGTATGCATAAATCTAATAAGATACAGAACCCTGTAATTCAGCTCATTTCACATTCCCAAGATTTCATGAATCTAATACGTTGAACTCAATAATTCAAAATAACTCTTGGATTTAATATTGTGCATTCAGTCTTGGCACCATTTGAATTAAGAAATCCCAGGCTTTTCCCATAAAAATAATAGATGGGCCAAATTCTGCTCTCAGTTATACCAATGAAAACAAGAGAAATATATGCCTAACAAACTTCTTATTTACAACTGGACAGCTTGACAGATATTACTTTATAGTACTTTATGGGGGCTTAATTTGTTTCTTTGTTTTTCCAATTATTTTTAGTCTTTTTCTTTTCTTGGTTTGTATAGTTCATAAACTAGCAAGATATTCTGATTTATTGTGTTATTTACAGGAAATAAAATTATTATTGTTATTGTAGCACAAACAAACAAAAACATTTTGTGTACTATTCCTCTCCTTACATACTTTAAAAACAATCTTTATTTGAAACTAAAACTAATTGATTGTGTACCTTATCTTTTCAGTGATTAGCATTTGGTTGAAAGTTGGTTTTGCAGCACTCTGAAATACTTGGATGAAAGGTTCAAAATAAAATTATTTTTAATAAATAATATGACAATTTAGGCTGAAAAAGAAATAAAACTAGAATGTGCAAGACATAACACTTCCCTCCTATGAAAATATTTCCTGCTCTTCTGGGACTGAAGCAAAATGCAGATTTACAGATGAATAACTAAATTAGGGCTCACATAAATCTGAGATGCTCATTCTATCAGTTCATTCAAGGACCTATTTTTGTATTTTCATCAGTGTTTCACATTTGCAGAACTATGCATTTCCCATGCCTGACATATATGTTTGTATGAGTTAGCTGTCACATCCAACTGAAAACTACAGAACCATTAAATGTTCTCATCAAAGTGTCTACACAGCTGTTGCAACTGTAGTGAATAAATTATTGCTTTAGGTTCACCACAAGACAAACCATCAGAGTTTGTCAAACAGTAATGCAAAAAACCCATAGTTGTTTTCATTGGTGACGTAACTCAGGATGATAGAAAAATAAAACCACTGGTAATCAGTTTAAAAACTGAAGTCACAACATACATTTAAATTACATACAAAAATAATATTAAGGTTATGAAGTCAAGCACTTAGAAGTTAGGAAATGCCAAAATTAAGGTTGCCCAGCCTCCCCTTCTGCATATGCTATGGTTTTGCCAAACATTAAGTAGGAAGTCTGAGGCTACATCTACACTACCACTTATGTTGGTATAATTTATGTGGCTCAGGGGTGTGTATAAGCCACCCCCTGGAGCGACATAAGTTACACCAACCTAACCACCAGTGTGGAGTTATGTCAGCAGGAGAGCTTTTCCTTCCGACGCAGTTACCGCCACTCGTTGCAGGTAGATGAAGTAAGTCGACGGGAGAGCTCTCTCCCATTGGCTTAAAGCAGCTAGATGAAGCTGCACCGTTGTAAGCTCTCTAGTGTAGACATAGCCTGAATTGGTAGAGCCTGGAACAGAACCCAGCACTCCTGGCTACAGTTTAGTGCCTTAAACACAAAAGAACATCCTCACTCTCGTCTCAAAACTTTTTGCTTTAGTCACTCAACAGTCTGCCACTAAAAGAGGCAGGTGTTCTGCAGAACAAATGCTACACGTTCAATGTAATTAAAGACTATTAAAATTAATAGAAACAGACTGATAGAGAAGATAAATCATCACTGGGGTTTGAGCCCAGGCTCTTTCAGAGTCACAGTACAGATCCCTATCAACTGAGCTATCTGTTGTTCCTTTAAGCAGTTGGTGGCCGAGCTGCAACATACATTTTAATAGTCGCTTGCACTTTTATTTGCTAGGCAGCAGAGGCATGTTGAGAATCAGAATTTTGGGGTTCTATTCCTGAATGTGGAGGGATGTATGGTCTAGTGATTATTGACATCGCTGCCAATCATATAGATCTGGCACATTCAAATTCTGTGTGGCTAAATGGAAGGGAGTTGGGTTTGCTATACTAGAGGGTTCTGTTCCCAGCTGTGCCAAAAGTGATCCTGTACAACCCCTCAGTTACCCCATCTGTGAATTTGGAGAAATTATATGTCTGCCTCCTAAGACAGACAGACTGTCTTATGTTATGAATATCAGTCTGTGGAAGGTCTCCTCCCAGCACACATTCACCTAGCCAAATGAGTTTCACTGGAGTTCTAGCTGTGTGTGTTCTACATTGGAACCTAAATGCGACCCTTGCAGGCTCAGTGCAGTTAACATGTAAGGAACTTTTTGGGGATGGAGTATGCCCAGTGCAGATGGAATGTTTAGTGATTTTAGCAAAAAACTCTAACATACTCTGCTGAGCAATGGCAAATGGTTATTTTCAGAGTCTTATAACTTAAACAAATGTGAACGTATTTTCATGAGGACAGCTAAAGGCACATCTATAGCTACAGAGCTACCCCGCCAAGGATTTCAAATAGCTCCTTCAAAACACAAAGATATTAGAACTTTTCAAAGAAAAAGCCTGGAAACTCTTTTAACCTTGGCAAAACTACCTATTTTTCCTAAACCTCATTATTGGAAACAGCAGAACCATTTCTGATTAAACTTCCAAAACATTCAACCTGAGGCAAAGAACAAGCATGGAAAATTCCAACTTGAATTGTTACACTTTGGCAAAGTTATAAGCAACTGAAAATAGGGTTTTATAATTAAAAGTGCTAAGAAATGCTAACTATAGGAATTGTTACCAGTACCAGTGCTAATAATTCAAACTTCACTGCAGCTAGACCGTCAGTAGTCCTTGAGTTCCCAAATAATTATAAGCCCAAAGGCAGCCAGTACATGCTCCGGAGACCAATAAGATCTCCTTAAATCAGAAACTTCTCAAACATAACAGTATTAGGAAGGAACATATTTGCTCATAAGAGACTATGTACTGATGCTTGAATATATGTCCACCATCTAAATTCACACCAAACTTTTGGGAAAGGAGGCTTTGATAGCCAAGGTCTACTGCAAGAGGCTGCCTACTAAGTGGCAATACTCACAAGAAATTCACCAGGCTTTGTAGGCTGAGTGTGTCATGAAAATAAATTTATACCAAATTGCACAACTTAACCCATAACACTTAACGAAAGCTAAGAGAAGGATAAAGAAAGCCCTCTTTTAGCTCCTATCTGTATGAATGGTGTGTGAACCCATATACACATAAACTTGCTGTCCGAATAGCTAACATAGCATTCTTGTAGGAGGCTGTTGTTCTCTTGGGAATTGCCTCCTTTCACAAAACCTTCATGTCACGATGAAGAACAAAGAAAAAAGACTTTCCTCTGACCAATCCCTAAAAGTTCCTATTGTTTGTTCTGTAATTACTTTAACCTGTCAGTTTAAGATAAAAAAAATGACCCAACAATTACTACAGTCCATAAGTCGTCTCCATGTCATTTATTTTCAGGTCATATTACTTTATATTTTCCAATGGACACATTTTTCATTGATTGTTTGGTTCACAGCCAGACAAAAAAAGCATAATATAAGTAGATCGATGGAAAAAAAATGTTTCCCCATGAAGAAAACTGACTTTTTGCAAAAATAAAAAACTGAAATATTTCTTTTTGGAAATATCCTCATGATGTCTCATGGGACTTGCAGTTTGTGTGCCTCGTGCTCCCATTCTCCTCTCTGGGCTGGACTCCCTGGTTGGACTACACCTCTATGATGCACCAGAGCCGGGAGGAACTGCAGAATCAGAGCCCCATCGTCATTATATGGGGAACTTGGCCCACAGAAGAGAATAAGGCCATGAGGTATCTGAACTACAACTACCATGTAGCACCATGTCAGAACTGACATTATTTGGTTTTCAAGCATTCAGTTTTTGATTTGAAAAAAAAAAAAAAGCTCTGCGTTTGAGTTAAAAAACTCAATTTTCCATCAAAAACAGTTCAGATAGGAAATTTTTAACCAGCCCTTAACCCAAGCCCAAAATGTTGATGTAATTCCCACAAGGAATCACAGCCCAAAGAAGTTTGTTCTAAATTGCCATGCAAGCAATGTAGGTATCAGTAGTTCCATTTGAGCAACATAGCTGGAGCAAATGGGCTTGGCCAATCAAGAGAACAATAGATCAGTAAGATGTCATTTCAAAACTGGGTTCCCTTCCATCAGTTTCCACATCAGAAGTTCAGCTTGACTAAAGAAGCAGTAGCCAAAGACAAACAAGCCAGATAAGACAGTAGAACAGGGATCGGCAATGTTTGGCACATGGCCCGCCAGGGTAAGCCCCCTGGAGAGCAGGGCCAGTTTGTTTACCTGCTGTGTCCACAGGTTCAGCCGAACATGGTTCCCCCTGGCTCCCCTCTAGTAGAATATGTAGGAAGCATCTGTTCGTAACATGCAATAACATGTTGTATCATTTGGTACTAATTTAAGGGGAATGATTTTAACCCTTTGTGAATATTATTACTAAAAATAACAGTGTACGGCCCAAAGTAAAAAGCATCATGTTTCTCCTGTTGCTATTTAAGTACATTCAGATCAAACTGCAATCACAGTTCCATGCTCCTTTTCTTCCTTCTAGAAGATGGGTCCAAATCATCAGCTGAGAACATGATTTTCTGATCCATGTGTGAAATGCAGAGTTCCCCTCCCCATGTGAAAATGGGACAAATTGCCTCTACAGAAGTATCCCTCTTCCCATTAGAACCCACTGAAGTATCTCTGTGGGCCATAAATCCATGGGGTGGTGGTCGGGCAATAGACATGCTGGGCACATAGGGAGGACACCATGCACACATGCCCACAAACATACAACACACACATGAATAGCAGATAATATATCCTCCAGTTGTATGACATTTCCACAGCCTTCCATCCATGGTGAGGGACACTTCCCTTACAGGGTGTTCTGGAGGCAGCTGCTGCAAGAAATGTTTCAGGAACCCAGGAGTGTTGCAGAGGCACAGTGTGCCATGCAAATGGATCACTGTTCCCTGAGAGAGCCAAAGATCCTTGGTGGTCTCAGGGCCTCGGGGAAGGAGCTGTGCTACACCCCTGCTTTTTTCCATGGGTGGTGAGTGAAGAGATAGTGGAGGGGACATTCTCTCTTCTTCCCACCTGCCTCCCCCAAACAAGAGAACAAGAGAATGTAGAGGAAAATCTTCAAACACAACTGTTTATAGTGTCCCATCTCCTACCTAGCTATTACCTGCAGGGGTACAATGTAGCATTTATTTTTTTTGTATATATAAAGGACATTTTATGCCTTCGGTCTGTGTATTGAACTCCCACTCATATCAGTAAATCTTCCATATGTGGAAAGAGGAAACAATGCAATGCTAAATTAAGATTCTTTGTTTTAATAAAAGACAATAAATCCCTATTCATGATTTTTTTTTAAAAAGGAGAAAATGAAACTTCCAGGATTTCAGATGTTAAATGGCTGAAACATTTCCTATTTAAATGCAAATTTAACTTTTTTTTAAATGGGATGACAAGTACCTTTGCCCAAAATTCTCAGATAAAATTAATCTGAAATATGGAAGTTTATGTGGATTTGCTTGGTATAATATTTAATAAAATAATCTTGATAAATTTTCTTTGATCAATTCATCTTAGTTTTTGATAACTGACCTCTGAAAACACAAGGTATTACACACTTTTAAAATTAAACTGGTTAAGTAAAAAACTAGGCAGTTTACTCATAGCTATTTTGCTTGTGCTGGAAAATAGCAGATTTTACAAACTCATAATCCACTGCTAGTGTAAAATATAAGATAAAAAATGAGAATTCAAGAGTAGCATTATAATGACCAAAATTCACTATGTGTTTTTTATTATGTCGGAAAAACTCTTTTAAGAAATGGAAATCACTACATTCTATTGATTCAAGCACAGAATCTTCAGACATAGGTCATCAGTGTTGACACTTTCAAATACATAAAACGTGACATCTGCTCCTACAAATGCACTATCCAGGCTGTAAATCATCAAAGAGAAAAACAGTTCAATGTCATTTCAGCCACTGTAAGCTATGGTTTACAAGTGAGATAAAAATAGTCATACTGTCTCTATGACATCTAAACTACTTTTCTATTGCAGTATTCTGTGTTCTAATTTATCTTTGTGGTTGAACAACACACAATCAATTGTAAGCAACTAGTGTAGTTTGATTTCGGTCAACGGCAATTTTCTCTAGCTTTCTCTATTCCCCCACCACGACCACCACTGCATTGACTTTAAGTGCTCTCCCAAACACTCTCTCAAGTGTAATACTTGGTTGAGAACCTGAAGATTTTAATTCATCATTTTAAGTATGAAAATATGGGGAAGAGGTATTATCATAATAATTTCTATATAATGATTTAGGAATACTTATAAAATCTTGTATAGAATATCATTATATCTGCTTCCATGTTGGTGAAGAATTTATATAGATGTAAAGGACTAATTTTGAATAAGGGGACACTTTAACAAGTATTATTATTAAAATAATGCATCATTACTGACCAAAGAAAATAACAATACCAAGTATTTTGATCCCTTCTTGAAAGAAATGTAAAGTAGCCTCCTATGGCTACAGTACTTTGTCAATGTAATTAGTATGCAAACCCATACTCAATTTGCATAAAGTTCTAAAACATTTTTTTCAAATCTTCAATGAATCACTTCATGTAATTGTGAAGTGAGAATATGACTATCATAAGTGGCATATTTTATTATTAGCATTTAAGAGTCATAACACATTATAACAAATCTTTTTTGTACATGATAAAGCTAGCTAAGGTGCAGTGTCTTAGTTACTGGTATTAGCATTTTCTGTTCGAGTGAAACATGTCTACAGTCAACACAAACGTAGGGAATATATGCTATTATCATGATAATTTAGGCACTGATCTCACCATGAACAGGTGAGCAGACTGCTGAGCCCACTGGAGTTAATGGCACAGCAATAGTGTGAACATGAAAAATGTGCGGCATGTCCCCTTCCCACGTAATTTACTGTTTCCTGAAATGTACTTCACCAAGCCTTTTTCTAAGTGGAAGCATCACCTCTCTGTTCATCACAGGAGGGTAGACAAAAGCTGCCAAGCTTGATATTTATATGTCAGGTAAACATATTTGTGAACTGGCAGAAACACTGACAATTTACTTCAGGAATATTCTTGGAAATATACCCACAAACGTGTGCAGTGTGAGCAGCAGTGCATACCCAACATGCTGTCAGGAGTGTCCAGTGCATGAGAAATCATGCTGTCATGTCCGAAGATTACACATTTCTGGCAACTTTGGGCAACTCTATACTCTTCAGGAGCAATGTGCATGCTGAAATCCACATCATTTTGTGCTAGCTGTAGATGGCCCCATATGTATATACCACATTTGCAGCCCCTTATTCCTCAGACTATATACTTAGGATTAAGGCTATGTTTTAGTCATGGGTGTTTTTAGTAAAAGTCATGGATAGGCCATGGGCAGTAAACAAAAATTCACAGCCTGTGACCTGTCCCAGACTTGTATTATATACCTCTGACTAAATCTTCGGGGAGGAAGGAGGCCTGTGGGTGCAATGGGTGCTCAGGGAGGGGTGGCCCAGAGGGCATAGCAGTGCTGGGGGGGCGGCCCAGGGGCCCTGCTGGTGCTGGGCACGGGACGGGTGGCAGCGCACAGCCTAAGACCCCCATTGGTGCTGCAGGGGGGAGAGGGGAAAGGAGTTGGTGGGGCTGGCAGGCTCCCTACCCGGCTCCACGCCTCCCCAGAAGCAGCGACATCGCTCAGCTCCTAGGTGGAGGCATGGCCAAACCGTTTTGTGCGCTGCCTCCACCCCGCGTGCTGGCTCCACAGCTCCCATTAGCCAGGAACTGCGGCCAATGGGAGCTGCAGGGGCAGTGCCTGCAGACGGAGGCAGCACTCAGAACCTCCTGGCCACACCTCTGCTTAGGAGCCAAGGGATGTCACCACTTCCGGGGAGCCCCCATCCCCAAGGTCGGCACCGCCCAGAGAGATCACCCCCTCCTGTGCTCCAACCCCCAGCCCACCACTCAAATTCCTGCTTTTGCTGGGCGAAAGGGGGTATGCGGTGGCCTGAGACTGCCCCAGTGCAGCCGGTGTGGCTGGGCCAGGGATGGCTGCCTGAGTGGCTCAGGCTGCCCCCAGGTCAGCCACACAAGTCACTGCAGAAGTCACAGAAAGTCACAGACTCTGTGACTTCCATGATCTCCATGACAAACTCGCAGCCTTACTTATGATCATACAGAATGTTCTACTGCTTTAGCCACGAATATCTGGTATCCAATTCTTATGCATCATGGCATAATGTTGTTTGCATGCCTTCATCAAGAACCTAGCACACTGACTTGGCCTACTTTTCTACATATATCTTCCTCCCACGGCTGCAAAAATTTTAGCCCAGGCATGTTATGGGCACTGTGTTTTAGCTGTACAATTCTCAGTTCTCAGGTTTCTGAAGCTCAGAAATTCAGCAGCCCTGTTCAGTGCTCACCTTATCTGAATGTCTCTCTTACAAAGTATGTGCTTGCAGTTTCACAAAATGTATTGCACTGTCAGCTGAGAAGCCTAGCAAGCTAAGTGAAATTGCAGGCATTTGCAGATAGTCACATAACATAGTCACATAGGACTTGTCTACATGGAGCAACAGTGGGCACTATGGGGGTGGTATTTCTGAAGCATACTAACATATTGCACACTGACTCTTGCATGCAGTGCACTGTAATATATTGTTGTTTCAAACTACACTATGTAAAAGGGAATGCTCAATGCTCATGAGCATGTTCTACGCAGACCAATTAATGTGCAGCATGTTAGTGCACTGTAGAAACCACACCCCCATAGTGCACATTGCTGCTCCACGAAGACAAACGCACAGTGAGAAAAATAACATTTATTCACGTTTACTATATTTCTGCACAGAATTTCTATCTGTTGCATGGATATCACCTCATGTACACACACAAAACATACACAGAACATATCACTAGTGTGTGTATACATGTATTTACACAAACAGACACATACCAAAACAGTTAAGCAGATCACATCTCTATCTTAAATGGGCTATTTTCTTATCAGAGAAAGACTGATCCTCCGCTGAACGCTACCTGCAAAGTACAGTAGTGAGCATTCTCAGGTCCCACTGGTATTACTGAAAACTGAGGGAATTCAGCACCGCAGATAGTCTGGCCCACTGGTACATGCACACAACTCATTATCATTAATGGTACTTACAGATGTAAACTGTAGGAAGGCAAAACTCTTCAATAACACATATTGTGGTTTTTGTGGGTCAGTTCCTGAGCTTATTCACCCAGGCACACTAAAAAGGTGCCCTAATAATTTTAAATCAGACATTTTAAAAACACAAACTCTACTTTCTTCAAAGCAGGTAAGAGGATTTTTAAAACTTTTTGCACTTCCATTGGAAAATTTTACCATGTGTGTTTCTATTTCTGTCTGCACGGCTCACACACACATACTACATACCCTCTTTTAGAAAGGACAGTCCCTATATCTTTTTTAAGTGAGTACCTAAGATTTGTCCTATCTGTACCTCCAGAAACTTCTCATAGCTTGATGAATTTCAATAGAGTTAAAAGATCTCCCCCCAACAGTCTCACTAAATGCCCTTATTCAGAATTTCCAAATGTTTCCAAGTATGAGTGCATAAATGGACAGTGAAGTGGTAAAATATCTGCCATAAGCAGTGAATTACTTCCTAGACATGGAATTTTGAAAACCTAGTGATCCTGGAAATCTGCCTCTAACACTGGATCTTGAAATTGTGAAACTTCAAAAGCACAAAATAATTTTCCTCTTCTGGCTGCAGAACTCATCCTGAACTGTTGCAGACTTCTTTGGCCTATGCCTAATGTGCACATAAAAGAGATTACTGAATTCATACAGCCTAGGGAAAGGGTATTTTTGGTGAATAAAGCCCTTCTTTACTTGCAAAGTTAGTTATATAACAAATTCTTCCATACATTAAAGTGAAAGAACATATTATTCTCTATTTTGTTCCACTTGCATCTAGTTTTGAATAGATATTTTTTGTTTGTATAGTCATTTTTGAGAAAATAGACACTTTGTATATGCATGCACACATTTTCTAGTTTTTATGACACCGGAGTGAAATATATTTTATGATTCTTTAGCATAAAATGTGACAGGCAAAACTCCCATCCCCGTCATTAAAAAACAAACAAACACACAAACAAAACAGTGACAAAAGGCCAAGGGCTAGATTGTAAAACCCTCTTCAACTGGTGAGTGCTTACTGACACAAGTAGTCCTACTGAAGTCAGTGAGATTACTTGCATGAGTCTGCTCCCTAACAAGAGTACAGGCTGCACAATTTAGCCCTTGTAAGTTTAGAGTTGAGGGAAAAGGGGAACTGGGAATGAAAAGCAAAAGGCACAGCTGATATAGTTTATCCAGCATTACAAGTTGTCTTCATTATCACCATTTTGTTGCTGCTTTGGGAGACCTATCAAATACCTGCAGAAACTACACATGTCAAATTGCTGACTGTGTGACAAGTCCATTAATGTTTAAAAAGGGATGTTTCCTATGCACTTGGAGGAGTACACTGCCCTCATGTTGCACACGGAACTCACACTGACATTAATGAGAGTTCCACACATGGAACAAATATAGAATATCCCCCTTAGTTTTCACACCAAAATCTGCAGCTAAGGGAAGATTCTATGTGACACAGAGGATATTAATTGACTAGGGAGCACCTGGGTCAAAACCAAGACACAACTGAAGTAACAGTGTTGGCATCCAATACAATGGCTAGATAATTTGATTCTGTTACACCTTGCCTATTCACACCATATTATAAATATTATCACCAGGCCAGTGGAGATTTAGAAGAAAATGTCAATACAATCTCCATTTCTTCTGAGCATGTTTACCCCCATGGTTGGATGGTAGAGGAGATTCACTGTACTATGCTGTATATTTTTCAATAATCCTTTGGTGCATGACCTAAAACATGTTGTGACAACAACAGATACCTGAAGGAGGACTTGGATTTTAAATTCTATAATTACCTATTTGTGTATATGCCAATTGCTCTGTATTTTAAGATTTTTAAAAAATAAATATACTTCTTACACCACTTACCCCCAGCTAAAAGAACATTATAAGGATTAAAATGTTTATCTTGACAATGGTCCCATTTCTAACAGGCATACCTTTAGAATATTTTTCACTTATATAACTTTACTACCATCTGTTGAAACCATGGGAGGAAATGAAAAAAGTCACAACATGCTGTATTGTTGTAACTACAATAAGAAAACTGGTTCATTTGTTCTTGGAGAGACCAGATGGGTGAGGTGATATCTTTTATTGGACCAACTTCTGATGGTGAGAGAGACAAGCTTTCGCGCTTACACAGAGCTCTTTTTCAGGCCCAAGCTGTAAAACAAGCACAGCCCTATTTTGCCTTGTGCTGATTTCAGTTGATGCTATACTTTTATTTGCCCATCATAATCTGGAGAGTGGGAGTGATTTTATGTCCACTGGCTGGTTTCTGGGTCGGTGTGACATGTGCTTTTTGAGAGGTTTGAGTTAGAATGAGGTACCAGTGTTGCTGCTGTACTTGATACAGCATGCTATAGTGCTTCTTAGAACGTACGAACATAAGAACGGCTGTACTGTGTCAGACCAATGGTCCATCTACCCCAGTATCCTGTCTACCAACAGTGGCCAATGCCAAGTGCCCCAGAGGGAGTGAACCTAACAGGTAATGATCAAGTGATCTCTCTCCGGCCATCCATCTCCACCCCTCTGACTAACAGAGGCTAGGGACACCATTCCTTACCCCATCCTGGCTAATAGCCATTAATGGACTTAACCTCCATGAATTTGTTCAGCTCTCTTTTAAACCCTGTTATAGTCCTAGCCTTCACAACACAACCTCCTCAGGCAAGAAGTTCCACAGGTTGACTGTGCGCTGTGTGAAGAAGAACTTCTGGTGTTTTCAATAATCCTAATGTTCTTTCCTTTCTACACTGATGTGCTCCTATGAGTCTAGGTGAGATTCACATATTTGAATATACTGTGGTGATCAAACATTCACTTTTACTTGCATTCAGCTGTGCCTAGCTGCTAAAGCAATATTAAGCGTTTTCCTTGAAAATTTAAACAGGGGAGGCAAATTTTAGCTTCAGAGGCCTGGTGTTTATGGTGGTTGTCTCCATACTTGTTTCAGATGGGAAGATAAGGAATATCTTACACTTGAGGATACCATGACAACTCTGCTATTAGATATTGCCAAGTATTTGTCTGCAGGTTGGCTCCCACTCTCTCTATGGGAGCTGTGTCCATACAACAAAGATTTAATCGCAGCTGGCCAGGCCTGGGAGTGAGCTTATGATTAGTCACTCTAGAGACTGCTCAGTGGACCTAGAGGTCCCCTGTTTTTTTAACAGTAAAAATTCAGGGGTACAGCCAATGGTGGAAGCAGTAACCTCAGCTGTCTCTGCCATTAAGACTGTCAGCACTCTGATTAGTGGTTTTAATTATCTATTGATCTTATAAGTTTTATGCCGTTGCCCATCACCGTAGTATCTGAGTAAATTCCATGCAAAATGAATAGCAGTAATCAATTCCCTAGCAGACATCATGGAGTCACTGGCACTTCTCTCTTTTGAGGGTAAATATTCCGCTTAGAGCATGGGGCTGAGGGTTTTTTGTTTGTTTGTTTATTTCATTGTTCTTTTGTTTTTTGGTTGGTTGGATAATCTATTTGACAAATGTCCCTGAATCCATCAAACTCTTACTCATGTAAATTGTGCACACTCATAACTAGTCCCATTGAAATCAACAAGACTACTAGTGTGAGATGGTATTTGCAATCTTCAACCTTATAGTGGCAGTCACTTCAGGTTAGACGTGCTTTGTGATTTCCTTATAACATACCTGCAACAACAATAAAGCATTTAGTGAATGCCTGTTTACCAGTACAGTGAATTGTTCCATATTCTGTTAAAACTATATTAAAGAGGCATATTTTAAGAGTTTTTGTTTCATCTGAACCCAATTTCGAGTAAGAAGCATTCTTTATTTAATCCAATTTATGTAATCAGACTAAGCAACAAAAATGAAGTCATCTTGTTTCCTTTTGTTGGCTTGGATTACATTATTAAGGGGAAAAGGACATAAAATCAGTACTCTTTTGGGCAATAAATTCAGCTCCAAAGTATAGGGTGACCACACAGCAAGTGTGAAAAATCAGGACAGCGGGTGGGGGGTAATAGGAGCTTATATAAGAAAAAGACCCATATATCTGGATGTCCCTATAAAATTGAGACATCTGGTCACTCTACCAAAGTATGACAACTTGCATGAGTTTTAGTATTTTGTTAGGAGGCATTCCTTATATATTTCCTGTTATCTGCACTATTATTTTATTTTAAAAGTTTTTTTTTTAATTGTAGAAATAAATGGAAAGTAATTTTCAGTTAAAAATCTTATTTTAGGAGACTCATTAGAGAACAAAGCATACCATCCTCCATTAGTGTTTCTACAACAACTGATATTACACTTTCAGTATTGTTATTACATTATTCTCAGTATCTAGCAATATTTTACTAGATTTTTTGTGAGAAACGTAAGAAAAACTATAAATAGACTATGAAATCTTTGATAAAAAGAAGAGAAACTTCGCTCCCACAGAAAAGTTCTGTAATAATTGTGATACTTTCCAAATTTAATGTTCAAATATTTCATTATAACACTACTGAATTCACTTTTCTTCACATCACAGATATTAATGTTTTCTATTTCCTGACATCTACACTTGTAACAATTCTCATGCTCTTAACTTTTTATTCTTAGTCGTCTGGGAGGAAGGGAAAGCAGAACAGAGATTAGTATCACCTAGACTAAAATCTCAAACCAGTTGATACCCCCCTGGTATCAAAGCAATCAAAAAATTATGCAACCATCTAGATTTAATCAAAAATTACTTTATTTAAACAAAAGTGTGTGAAGAATCAGTGAAAAACAACACTGAGTAAAAGAGTGATGACCCTGTGCTATCTTCAACATTCCCATGAGAGCGACAATGACAAATCGATACCAGCTAGAGTAGGCCATGTTCCTAAAATTCATTTCACTCCTATTTATTTTTTAGGAGTAGTCATTACATGCACCTGGGAAAAAGATGCTGTTATTACGCTTAATGGTTTGCACAGCATGGCTGAATGATGCTACAGTACTTATAATCACATTCACAAACATGATAGAAATTAATATTACTATAGATATCAAAAGAAAACAGAACTAATTAAAGAAGTAACTGCAAACAAAGCCATATTTAAGCTCCCTTCCCCCTCAAAAAAAAAACACCCTAATGAATCCTTTTAATATTAATTAAAGAATTCCTGACAATATATTGGAAAGCTCTCTTGGAGAATTCAGCTTACTGTTTAACAGTTTCTGACTAATTTTATTAACCTGTACATCTGAGAGGATCAACCCCCTCTGGGTTTAATTAGAAGAAAATTCAATTTAAATCTAAATGTCAACAGTGGTTACTAATTATGGCAGGGCCCTGGACCAGACATCTAGTCTGTAATCAGGCAGTTCTCTGGTAACAATTAACAGTTTTTTTCTGTTATGCGTGCATTAGGATTTTTTTAAATAAATATGATTCAGCATGGGACACAGATAATATTAAGAGCACCTACTGCTAGGTGCAAACATGCAGAAGAGGTTGCCAAATTAAATTACAGAGATTTCTCAAACATATAGATGAATAATAAGCAGCTACAAAACTAGGTCAGGGTCGAGAGCAACAGACCACTTCCCCTCCCCCAACATGCAAAATAAAGATACCCACTATCTCTGAATAGAAATCATTCTTTTGTTATGCCCTTTGTCAAGAATACATTATTGCAAAATGATATTTATTTCCACAATATTCACAGCTGTGAGCAGGACTGAATTAATCTTTCCAGAACTGATTTCATTTGCAATTTCATGATTATGATTATAAAATGTAAATGTATTACTTAAAGAAAGAAATGACAATGAAAGGCAGAAATATAAGAAGGCAGCTCTTTATCTATTTTGGTTTGGTTTCTTCTGTACTAATGAAATAAACAGCTGACTAACTCTGAAGTAAAAACAAACACTAAAATATATTACAAAAATCTACAGTAAAATAAAAACTAGGGATACAATGAAAAATGAATCATCTTAAAATGTAACCTGAACAATTAATATGCAATGTTAAGCAAGAAAATTACCAGAACACGCAAAACATTATCAAAACTAGGGTTAGTCATTTAAGCTTTACATCAACTCCCACATTCTCAATGTTAACACTAAACACAATACTGAAAATGCTGATGTACTACTGAGCATTTTTATTTCATCTTTCAATTTGGTGATAATTTTTTCATAATTTGTAATTGTCTTTTTCAAACCATTTAATGCTGATGACCTACATATTAAATGAATTAAAATCCATATTTATAAAAACATTTGGTGGAAGTTATTCGCTATGATTAGTATTTTATATGTTTAATTTCGTCAATAAAGCTATGTGATTTTTCTAATTAAGCCTCAAACCTGAAATCACTTATGTATATATTTAACTTTAAGCCTGTTCCAGTGACTTCAGTGGAACTATTTCACATTCTTAAATTAATCACACTTAGACCACAGTTCAAAATACATAAGTGGGTGCTTCACTTTAATCACTTGATGATTACCTGTCTGTTCATTCCCTTTGAAACACTTGGCATTGGCCAGTATGGGAAAACAGGATATTGGGCTAGAAGGACTATCAGTATGAACGTCTTATTTTCTTAAGACTTCTCTATTCAGGGAAGCACCTAAGCACATGAAATTATTGTACACATTGTGACCATGTTTAAGTGCTTTCCTACATAGGGATGACTTAGGCACCTGCTTAAATGCTTTTGCGTAATGGGGCCTAAGGCGAGATTTTTAAAGGTATTTAGGTTCTTAGGGGATTTTAAAAAGCATATAGGAGCCTAACATGCATCGATTTCCATGGGAGTTAGGTGCCACGGTAATTTGAAAATCCCATTGGGAACCTGAATACCTTTAAAAATCTGACCCTAAGTGTTTTTCTGAACAACGAAGGGATTACGCATATACTTAAGTATACTGCAGAATCTGGGCCTTAAATTCTATAATGAGTCACTGCGGGGAACATTTTTAAAATATAGCACTAGAAACTGAGCAAGAAGATTTAGAATTAATGCTTGCTTTCATTTAAAAACATAGAACTGCATATACTAAGTATATAATGTATGAATTGGGTCTAACGATATGATTTGCACACACAAATACATGTTTGTTCATGTTGATAGCTGTGCACAGTAATTTCAGAAGCCAGTTTGAAAACATCTCTCTTAATGTATAGGACAAGTTACATATGTATTTTTAAAATTGTTGTTAAAAATGAAATTTTTATTGTGAGATACTGATGTTCCTGTTCACATGTACTAGACATGTCCTAATTTAGTTAACCATAGTTTGTTTGCACTGTTAACTTCCTTTCTCTTTCTTCTCCAGCCTAGAGTTTAGCAAGTAGGCACTTCTGGGCTAGCCATAGTACTAACACCTATAAGGGCAGCAGGCATCTTCTGCTTTGGAACACTCCGCATTTCTCCTCTGGGAGGCAAGAAAGGGAGAGGGCTTTGCTTTCTAATAAGTAACACTGCTCTACAACCAAAATGCTTCTGAAATAAATGTAGTCCAACTTTACTAATTCTGGGTCACTGAGAACGAAAATGATGCTTAAAATTGTTGATTTGCTCTAGTTTTCAAGATATGCTATTGGGTCAGTATATACAACCCTTGACTTGGGAATGGCGGAGGATAAGTGAGTTATAAAGGGAAGGGATCTCAATTTAAACCAGAACTGACTAAAATACATCTTTGACTGGGTCTATGAATAAATCTATGACTGGGTTTGGACAGTACTTGCTTTTTAGGCAAAACAATGAATGATGCAATCTGAAGCTGGTATTGCATCATACATGATATGAATTGCATCATGTTATTCCTAGAAGTCATGGATGATGCAATCATAACAAAGCTTACATCACTCTGCTGAACAAATTGCCCTATATCAACTCTAGAAATCATACAGTGTCGTGCTCTCTTATTTGTCAGTGTTTGATTTTGCAAAGGGACACATTTCTGTTTAGCCAAAGTGAGCAGAGATGCCTCGTACTTGTGTGAACAGTGCAGATAACTTCTACTATGTTTGTGGTGAAGTGACTTTTGCATCACAAAAGCGCAGTATAACCACTATGGTTAAGAAAGCCTATCACCTTTCTTATGGCTACAAAATTGGAGATCAGGACAAGAGGTGGGCCCCACACATATGCTGCAACACTTGTGCAACAAATCTTCGCCAGTGGTTGAACAGGAAAAGGAAATCTATGCCTTTTGCAGTGCTAATGATTTGGAGAGAGCCAACAGATCATACCAGCAATTGTTACTTCTGCATGGTGCCTCCAGTTGGGAAAGGTGTGTCAAAGAAGAAAAAGTGGACTGTGCATTATCCAAAGATTCCATCAGCTATACGTCCAGTACCCCACGGAGAAGGACTGCCGGTTCCTGATGCACCAGAATCATTCTCACTTGAATCAGACGAGGAAGAGGAAGAGGATGAAACTTCTGGTCCTGAACCATTAATGTCACAGGACCCACATTTTCTCCCATCCTCCTCCTCTGAACCACACCTCATAACACAAGGTGAACTGAATCACCTTGTCAGGGATTTGGAACTACCCAAGAGTAAGGCAGAGCTGTTGGGCTCCAGACTACAGCAGTGGAATCTCTTGGTAGGCTATCAGGGCAAATGGAGCCCATCAATGCTTGCAGACTATTGCCGGACAGTGACAAGAGATGCTCCAGTTAATGAATACAAGAGACAAGCCAAGAAGCGCCGAGTAGACACTGAATAGGACTAAACTTTTGTTTCATAATACACTTTATTTATATAACCCTTTTGCTGATTTTTAAAGTGTTACATAAACAGGACAGGTGAAATATTATCATGTAAAGCAACCATAAACACATGAAAAAGACCTAGGTTTACAATTTATGATTAAAATTCTACTATCTACACGATATACATAGACATAAAATGTAAAAACTTAAATATCTTAGAAACAGTAGCCAAGCAGTTTTTTTAATTGTCATATTTGAATTCAGCACATCAAAATACATAATAAATATCACATTTTATCTCTGAAGCTGATGACTTCTCAAAAATTGTAGACCAGTGTAATCACTGGACCTATGATGCAGCACTTTGCAATAAGACTTTTAATGAGTCAGCCATAGTAATAAGCATGTTACCTAACATTCTGAAATGGCGTAAGAACTCTAAACGTAACTGAGAATTTCTAATTTCTATGATACCCTACCCATGTTTATATTTCCCAATACAGATATTATTTTATGAAGAAATTCCATTTTATAAGTCAGAGACCCCAGGGTTGATTATTACACTTCTTGGGTGGTTAAATTCACTCATCCTTTAGCCTCATGCCTTACAACAGTACCTGTGGCTTGTAATAATCACCCACAAATGCTCTGCTAGCTGTGCCTCATTGATTATAATGCTTTTTGGTGAAATCCTGACCCCAGTGGAGACAATCGGAGTCTTGCTTTTGATTTCAAAGAGGTCTCAGTTTCACCCTTTGTGCTTCTTGAAATTGTACTTCATTTTAATTCCTTTTGTGTTTCTCTCTAATGGTACTCAATAAAATTATAGACTGAGGTTTTAATAAATAATAATTTAACACTTGTTATGTGCTCAACATCTCGACATTAACACATTTCCTTAAATCACAAATTCAAAAAAAAATAGTAATTTTTTTTACTGTGTACTGTATAAAGCATTTCTTCTACAATTATTAAACCACAATCAATGTGTTAAGTTTTTGTCTTCAGTAGCAAATCAAGCACAGGTGTGTCTAACCATTTCCCTGTCCCTAAAAAAAGTATACTTATTTTCCATGTTCAACTGAAGTTTTAGTTGAGATCTTTTGATAACACCAAAAAGGAAGTTCTTTCAACAACAGCTCAATAATAAAGTGAATGGAAAAACGGTTGATTTCCTTCCGTCTCAACTGTTTACCTTAATCTGCTTTAAGTAAAGAACAGAAAGAAAGTATACTCTTCATTACATAACCACAAAATTAAACAAACAAAAGTACAAAACACTGTTTTGTTCACAGATGAGATTCCACAACTGTGACTTTCCTAATTAATCCTACTTTCCCATTCAAGACCAAGAGCTTTAAATTAGCATCTACAGGGGAGGATGCTAAGACATAGAACTCAGACTCAAAGTAGACTCAAGGTAGCATGAATGTAAAGAATAAAGGCATTGAGCACAGTTGCCAACTTTCATGCAGTAAATAAGCACCATGACTTTCACAATAAGCCAAAAATCAAGCTAATTCCATTTCAAAATGAGGCCAAAACAAGCCAATCCCTAAGAACCCCAAACACTCTATGTGACCAGATCCCCCCAGCGTGCCGTCTGGGACTGTGATGGGCCCGCTGTGCACCCCTGACTCTCTCCCCACCTTGCCCCTGCTTGCACCTTCCCCATGCTTGCTCCTCCTTGCCCTGCTTGCCGGGAGCCAATCAAAAAAAAGTAGCAACAAGCTACAACAAGCATCAAGCTACAAGCCAAACAAGCAGCAAGTCATAAACTAGCCCACAAACAACTCACAAGCCAATTAAACTAAAAACAAGCCCAATTTCTGCGTTTTTTCCCATGGGTTTGGCATGTCTGGCATTGAGGGATATAAAAAGAATATATTCTTCAGCTACTTATATACTAATGCTAGAAGCCTGCCTAATAAACAAGAGGAATTGGAAATACTCCTTTATGAAAAGAAATGTGATATGATAGAATGGAAACCTGGTGGAACGACCAAAATGTTAAAATCACTCAATGCACCCTGTTTGGGAAAGTTAAACAGAAAGGCAGGCAGGAGGGCACTCTGCATTAAAGATACCATGAGATGCTTTAGATTGACCAACAATTCAGGAAGACTGGGCTTTGAATACTCATGGATCTATATGTGACAAGATATGTGCCTGATGTGGGTCTGCTTTGGATACTAAAACAGACAAGAAAACAGAATAAGCAATTCCTTAAACATCTATCATTGGTAGGAAAAAAATGTTATTACCATGGGGATTTCATTGGACGTCTCATGCTCCTACTGGTAAAACATCCTTGGCATTTCTAAAAATTATAGATAACTTTCTAACACAAGAAGTATTGCAACCAATTTGAAGTAATTCTATACTAGAGATCATTCTGATGGATAAAGATGAAATGATCTCTCAGTAAAAACTGATATTTACTTAGGTGCAAGTGATCACAATTTGATTTCATTTACTATGTGCAAACAAAAAATAGTCCCAATCTATGTGGGGGTGGAGTGGGTGGGTGTATATATTATATAAAATATTTGGTGTTTTTAAAAGGCCCATTTCTCAAACCAATTTTGAAAACAATTAAGAGCGAATTTGAGTGGAAGGAATTATTTAGACATAAAAATGTGATAATAGTGGGGAATTGTTCTAAGTCCAAAAATATACAATTCCGCAGTCATGAAAGGAGGTTGCTTTGATAAAATAAAAACATCCTGGTAAAGAGTGTGCTGAAGGCAGCAATTTAATATAAATATATATATAACAAATGGGAAAATGGGGAAGTCGGTTGCAATGAATACAAACTGGCAGTTAGGAAATACAGACAATTGATGACAGCAGCTCAAGTTATGAGAGAAAAAATCTACCGCCAGTAGGATTAAGAAGGAGAAGGAATTCTTTAAATAAAATCAGGAACAAACATAATCTAGACAAAGATGGTCAAATTACAAATCATGATGCCGAAGAGGCAGGAATATTTTTGTTCTGTACTGGGAAAGAAGCAAGATGATGTATTGATACCTTACAATGATAAATAAATACCTACAATTCCTACAGTAACTTGTGATTATGCTAACCAGAAGCTAGTTAAGTTAAACATTTTGTAATCAACTTGTTCCCAAGAATATTAAAAGAAGTGGTGGAGGAGTTCTCTGAACCACTAAGGTTGAATTTTAGCAAATCTGGGAACACTGGGGAAGTTCCAGATGACTATAAAAAAAACTAATAATGTGCCAATATTTAAAAAGAGATAAACTATATGACCTGGGAAACAGCCTGACGTCAAACCTGGGCAAAACAATGAAAAGTGATATGGGATGCAATCAGTAAAAATTTAAAAGATAGTTGCATAATTAATGGTAACCCACATGGTTTTATGGAAAATAAGTTACTGGGTGAGGTTCTTTGACCTGTGTTACACACAAGGTCAAATTAGATTTTCATAATGGTCCCATCTGACTTTTGAATAAGCCAGTTTATTACAGAGATCCTCATGAAAGGGATCATCCTTTAGGTACGGTGATATATAGGATTTTACCTTGCACTCCTTACTCAGACAAAACTCACACTGATGTTTGCAAGAATTTTGCCAAATAGGGAGAAAATCCTCCACTGGTGTAAATCAGCAAAGCTAAAGAGCCAGGCTCAGGCTGTACAGATTCATGCTCTGAACTCTGGAGGCCCACAAGGGTTGCCAGGTGTTCAGTTTTCAACCTGAATGCCCAGTCAAAAAGTGACCCTGGTAGCTCTGGTCAGCACAGCCATTACAAGTCCGCTCAGTAGTGCAGTGGGGCTAAGGCAGGCTACATGCCTGCCCTGGCTCCGTGCAGTTCCTGGAAGTGGTCGGCATGTCCCTGTGACCCCTAAGCATAAGGGCAGCCAGGGAAGCTCCACACACTGCCCCCGCCCCGGGCACCGTCTCCACAGCTCCCATTGGCCAGGAACTGCATACAATGGGAACTGCCGGGGTGGCACCTGCGGACAGGGCCAGCACACAGAGACTCTCTCGCCGCCCCTGAACCTAGGGGCCACAGGAACATGCCAGCTACTTCAGGAAGCGCCTGAGGTAAGCATCTCCCCGAGCCCCCACCCCGAACCCTCTCCTGCACCTTAACTCCTTCCCAGAGCCAGCATCCCTCACCCCCTCCCTTGCCCCAATCCACTACCCAAGCCCTGAGTCCCCTCCCACACACAAACTCCCTCCTCTACCCCAACCACCTACCCAGTCTAGTGAAAATGAGCGAGAGTAGAGGAGAGTGAGTGACGGATGGAGGCGGGATGGAGTGGAGAGGGGCCAGGGCAGGGACGAGGCAAGGCTGTTCGGTTTTCTGCAATCAGAAAGTTGGCAACTCTAAGGCCCACAGTTCAATCACTAGTGTTTGCCACAATGGTGCTCATCATAAAAGCTCTACAAGCAGTCCCTTTCAGGTATAAACAATAAGTCTGTTAACTTAAATGCCTTTCACTGTTTGAAACTGTGGAGGTATCACATGAGGAGAGACATGCACCCTAAAGCCCCACTCCTGCAAACACTTGCTCATGAAAATAGTCCACTGTTTTCAATAAGATGACTCATATACTCCAAGTTAAGTACGTGAATTAAATGTTTGTGGAATTGGGGCCTAAGAAACTTAGCACCCAAATAATTTCTTTATAGATTCAAATCAGCAACTTAAACTTCACCCAGAAATCAATTTAGTCCCCAGAGAAGACCACAGTACCTGTAGCGATCTTTACAAAACACTATTTGATAAGTAGCAATTTGCATTCTGAACCAGCTGCAATCTGCACCAGATACAATTTCCAAATGGGTTTTACAGTGTCTGGAGGGCACTATGCTATCCAACCTTAAAGTGACAAAGATGTGAAGTAAAATTATGAGGTGCACACCCAAAAGAAAAATTGCACCTTTCTTCTTGGTGCATCTGGTAAAAAGAGCCCTTGAGAAAACACTGCTCTGTCATCCAGAAGCAGGGCCACCTGGGGGGGAGAGGGAGGGGTAGTGGGGCTATTTGCCCCGGGCCCCGCAGGGGCCTCCACGAGCGTTTTTCGGGGCCCCTGGAGCAGGGTCCTTCACTCGCTCCAGGGGCCTCGGAAAACTCTCGCGGGGTTCAGGCCCCTAGAGCTTCTTCCGCTCCGGGTCTTCGGTGGCAATTCGGCAGCAGGGGGTCCTTCCACTCCGGGACCCGCCACTGAAGTGCCCTGAAGACCTGCGGCAGGGGGTACTTCCACCCCGGGACCTGCCGCTGAAGTGCCGGGTCTTCGGCGGCAATTCAGCAGTGGGGGGCCCTGAATCCTCTGGGCAGCCCTGCCCAGAAGCAGCTGCAGAGTCAAAATGAGCCACAGTTTGCAAGCCTGAGTGATAAATAGTGGGTCTATCTCCTCAACTGAAGGAGCTGAAAAACTCTACCATTTTTTCTTGTTTGCTGCACTCAGTCAAAAAGTGTTACTTTAATCATATATGTACTGAATCACAGCCAGTAGCTCCCAGTTTCAGTCCTAATCTCTTACCCTGTGATAAAAACAATAGTAATATGATACTTAGCTCTTACATAGCACTTTTCATTCATGGATCTCAAAGCACTAGGTGCTATAGAAAACCCAAACAAAGGCAGATAGGTAAAACATTCCATTCCATTGCCCAGATTTAGGATTTGTCATTCATGATGCCATATAATATATTTTATATAGCTGCAAAAATTATAATAGGCTCTAAATAGTGCCATGTCTCATTTTGTCCTAGTTTTTTTAATATGCTGATATCAGAAACACACAGCTTTAATATTTATGTTTTTAAACAAAATTGAAATTGCTGTGGAGTTTCCAGTTCAGGAACTACCTAGAGATTATTACAATAACAAGAAAAAACAATATGTTGCACAATCCTGACCTTTTAAAATGTTCTCTAATATATCATGTAAAAAAAAAGTGCAGTGTTAAATAAGAAATTTGTCAGCCTTCAGCTCAGAGGCAGGTTTATTAGCAAACAGCTAAGTGGAACAAAAAATCTATAACCCTGGTTTTATTGAAATAATTACAGAACCTTTACTGTCTCACTAGGCATACACAGAGAAAAAGATGGAGCACACAGAAAAAGAGTACAGTAATGAAAACAGACAGAAATAGGCCACTCATCCTACCTTTTACTTAGTGCATACAAACCACTGTCAAAAATATAAGACAACATAAAAATGATTGTCTGCCCAAAAAAGATTTAAAATTTTCTTTTCACTTTGCTAAATTTTAGAAATGTGCATAGCAAAAATAAAATCTAAAATTCAAGTTCAGAATAAGTAAATATTTTATCCTTTATGTGTCTGTGTGATATAATATGTACAAGTATTAATAGGAATATGTGATGTTAAAATTACATTGAGGTTTAAAACCACAACAATCTCAACAAATATAAATTCGGTATATTGTGTATCCTATATGTTTTATGGCGTACATTAAAAAAAAGCACATTAAACTACTCTGCATATGTAACCAGAGATAGGAACAGAAAATATTGCGTGTATACAGATACTATGGTGAAATACAACAGATTAGATAAACGGATACACAGATTAGATAGAACAGTGTGGTCATGTTAATGATGCTGCCAACACCTTTTCTTTTGCATTTCTTGATTTATTTGGTCTTTGTGTAATTGTGCAGCTCTGCCATGAGTCCCTAGTGAGGAGCAGAAAATTGCTGTGCTTCCCCTGGTGAAGACTGTGAGTCACAATCTACATCTTGGTGCCACCTGTTCTGTAGGTAAGTACTCTGACCCAGGCCTACCTACATTTGGAGCAGCATACATCCCCTGGTGTAGGTGTGCTAGCCTATACTTTGGAAGAGACAGAGTAAAGGTTCTGCCCCCTTTTCCAACCCTTCCCAACTGGACACAGCAGCTTTGTGGAAGGGACAAAGCAGCTATGTGAAGCTTGCTCTTCTCCTTGTGCTGAAACTCATGGTACAAAAGGTCATTATAAAGGAATAAGGAAGCACCATATGCCCTTTCCTCCCTTGCATGTCATACAAGCCACACCACTAAGGGTATGTCTACACTGCAATTAAATACTCCTGGGGGAATTCTGCACCACTGTGCATGCGTAGAATTCATGTGTCCTCTTTCAACAGAAAATACATTGTTGGAAAGGTGCTGCAGTTACATCTTACGCCCACCAGGTGGTGCAGGGCCATGGGTGGGTGCAGAGCCACATGGCGGCAGGTGGTGGTTGAGTGGGCAAACGGGACCACATGGGGAAGGGGAGAGGGGTGCAGTGCCATATGGGGATGGGAGGAGGAGAAGGGATGGCTGAGTGAGGTGCAGGGACACATGAGGGAGGAGGAGTGGCTGAATGGGGATGCAAGAACACGAGGACACGGGCAAACATGCCTTACTGAATGGGAGAGGCTTGGGGTCAGCCAGGGTCTCCATGGAGGAGGCTCCCTTACAATCTCTCTCTGTCCAAAAAATCCCCTGTTTCATACGTCTCCCCCTACACCCAACAACCCTCCAACTTCACACCCAGACACCTTCCCAGCAATTATTTCTCTCCCCCTCAGCTCCTCCATTATCCCTGACTCTCCCAAGCTTTTGCACTGCTTCTGAGGGGTGTGGGAAATACATTTCTGGATTGTAGTTTAAATGTATTATTACTCACAGATATATATTAATATGCCTAGTAAAGAATCATTTGTCAAAAAACATTTCCTGAATCTTTTTTTGTTGTTGTCTGTATTGTTAACAGACACATTTGCTGTCAAGTATTTTTAAATAATTTACCAAAATAATTGAAACTTGAATGATTATATTGTGTTATTTGGACAAATATAATATGCAGAATTTTCCAGAGTTTTTAAATATTGTGTGCAGAATTTTTAATTTTTTGATGCATAATTCCTCCAGGAGTAAGCTAGACACCTGCAGTTGGCCCATGCCAGCTGACTAAGGCTTGCAGAGCTCCAGGTAAGGAACTGTTTAATTTAGGGGAAGACATTCAAGCTAGGGCTGGAGGAACCATGAGGGGGGAGGGTCCAAGAGCTCCTGAGCTCTACACCACAATTAAACTTCGCCTGAGCCCTGAGCCTGAGCCATGGAGTTCGAGTCAGCTAGCACACATGTCTAACTGCAGTGTAGACATACCCTATGCGACCCCCAAAGTTGCATTGATTTCCCATTCTTTAATTTAACAGCCTCATTTAGGCTTTGACATTTACTGAAGTCCACCTATGGTAATCCCTCCAACTGTGGTTCACAGAGATGAATGGGATAAGGGAGCGTTAAATTCCTATGCCTTCTGACTATTGTGTATGTGGCTGGAGACAGTTTTCTACAACATGGGTTTACAGAACAGCAAAACATTGGCCTACATAGTAATAAATGTATCTTCAAAAGAGAAGAGAAGAATACGGAATTTTTTTAAGTGAAAGATAAAATAGTCAGAATATGTAACAGAACTGCAGGCAGACCCTAAAAACCTTAGGATCTGTGACCCCCTCCCCATATGAATAAATTTATCCCTTTCCTTAAGGTTGGTTTGTTTGTATTTGGAAGGATCTTGCTACACGTCTTTCAATGAAATTCTAGCAATCTTCACATGAAAATTGCCTAAGCAACAGTGATGTGTCTGTCAGGGTGAGGATAGATAATTTTTCATTATGATGTCACAGAGTGAAGGGTTCTTTAGGTTCTGCTATCCCAGAAAATGTTTTTAAACAAGCTCAGAAACAATAACTTGAATTTTTAAAAATTATTTCTGATCAAACTATGCAAAATTACAACTCCTTAATGAGGTATATACCCATGCCAAGAACCAAGTTTCAAACAACAGCTACTTTTGTTTAAATAATTTTTTCAATAAGTGGGATTAGAATTTTTAGTTAGTTTTACATTAGGAAAGGTGTCACATCCATAACTCAAACTCGCTGGAGGGTTTTTGTCTAAGCTCTCCAAAAAGCTTGGATTTGTGCAGACACAAAAAATAGAAACATTAAACTGATAACCTGAATATTGCAGAAAGCTGTATGTGAAAATCAGAGAATTATTCTAGAGGCTGCCCTACATCCCTAAATAGAGAGGACATGACTAGTTCCCTTTATTATATAGACTGGTGGCCAGATGGTTATTTATACTACAGCCCTTTTACATCACTCTGGCAGGTGTGAGTGGGCCTTAAAGTGCATATAAATGTAAGTTTATACCCTTTTTAAACCCCTTTACAGTTGTTACATAGAGTGAGTGATGTAAAGAGGGATTAGTGTAAATGAGAATTAGGCCATATACCGAGAGAGAGAAAGAGAGAGCATGTGCACACATATTCTGTAAAAATGATCTGCAAAAATAGGTGATTACTACAAAATACAAAAAAGGAATTATCATAAACTCTTTGATATACTAGCTGCATGATACTGTTATGCTGACTGGGCAGTGATGTTATTAAATTCAACCTAGCTAAAACACCTTAAAATTGACTTTCATATGAAAATGCTCTTCTCTCTTTCAGTTCATGTATGGTGATATGACAAATCTTACTGTCCATTGCATTTTTATACTTACAATAGCAGCCAGAACATAAGCTTTTAAATATAATATTCCATGGATACATTCAGAACTTGAGTAATCTCTTGTCCTTTAACAGGAATAAATAAATGAATACAATATGCTTGCTCTAAAGTAACTTGACTTCACACATTCTGAAAAGTTTATAACCTGTTTGGTAATATTACTTTCTAGGAGATATTATACCCACCTTGACACTAAGGAAGAAACCAAATCAAACACTTAATAAATTTCCGACATGTTGCTATGAGGCTTCGAGTACACAACAGTCCTATTAAAAGATCAATAAGAGTGTACTAACAAAGGGTCACCATTGTGTTATTTGGTTTAAAAATGTGTTTACGCTGAATGTTTTAAACAATTCTCTGTGCTAGATAAGGGCAGCAGAATTTCCACTGTGCCGTGCCCTTCAACAGTAATGGATTTGTTTCTGTGGTTTTGAAGAAGAATGGAGTTTCCAAATATGTACTAACAACAAATAAAAACAAATTTTAAGTGATATAGCCTTGGTTTATCCCCATTCATGGAGGGAGGGAGGTTCTGTTCAAAATTGGAGGAAGGCAGGTTGTGTTGGCACTCCTTCCCGCCGCCCCCCCCCCCCAAAAAAAAGCTTCCGAAGCTATGTCTATACTACCACTTATGTCAGCAAAACTTAGGTCACTCAGCAATGTGAATATTCCAACCCTCAAGCAACATAAGTTACACTGATATAAGCATCGGTGTGCCCAGTACTATGTTGGTAGGAGAAGCTCTCTCCTATCAGCACAGAGCAACTAGATCTTACAGCGGTGCAGTTGCATCAGTACAGCTGTGCCGCTGCAAGCTCTCCAGCGTCGACATGGCCTGACAGAGGAGGAGATTTTTAAATGGTGACCGATACACTATAGAAGCATTAGCATCCAGAACAACCTGAGTTAAGTCTTGCTACCCTGGCAACACGACCTCTCCAGCTACCACTGCTCATCTGGGGAGCAGCTTGGGACCCTCAAGCAGAGTTGCAGGTTCTGAGAACAAATGCACTATAACTCCTTTCCTGTCACCAGGGGCCCTGAATCTTGAGTTATGTTAGCATAAGACAGTGTAACCCAAGACTTAATCAAGCCATATTGTTATTCCATTAATTACATACACTGTTTAACAAGTTTTAGTTCATACAGGCCTTCCTACTTATTGCATTCCATGTCTGAAGCTCAGCCATCTTAGCATCTGAGAACTAGTAGCTGCCTCAAAAAAATGATACGACAGGTTACTACTCAACCTTCAGTAGAGAAGAGGAGATAGTGGAAAATACAGGTCAGAAATATAAAATACCATTGCATATCTTTATTAGAAAACTCTCCCAGAGAAGAACTTTGCGATGGTCTCTCATACATCCATCATTTTATAGTAAAACGCCACACCAAAAAGTCTCACCCAGACTCACAGAACCATCACTCAACCCCAATAATGCAGGCAAGAATCTGTGCCCAGTCCACAATCATTTTAAGATTGTTGTTAAGATTGTTCCCACAGGTTATTTTTACATTGTGGCTTAACAGCTTGTTTGAGAAGGGGAGTATTGGATTGTTTCAACGGTTTGGAGTGATGATTCCACCACTCTTCACTGCAGACTGATGATATAGATACATCAGGACAGGATCTGCCATCACTTACACTGGTTTTACATCTGTGTGATTCCACTAGCTTTAATGGAGATATTCTGGAATTATGCTGGGCCAAGTCTCACACATCTAGCATGACAGTCATTTGCAGTCCTGCAGCCCAGCCTAATCCTCATGCATCTAACTGGGCTGCAGGGATGGGCCTGCAACAGCCTCTCCTGGACTCTGGGGCTCCTCTGATGCCTCTCTGCAGGCAGCCAGGAGGCCTCTATCTTTACCTTTTCTCTGATTCTCTTGCTGGATCTGAGTAGGGGAGGAGTAGGCAACAGTGGCAAACAACAAGAGACTGAACAATAGTCCCAGACACTCCTACCCAGCAGCTAGCTGTCCCTGGACTTTTTAACCTCCAGAACTCACCTAGCTACCTATTGTTGAACCACCAGATGACCCAGAACCAACCCACTTGAACCTTGCACATCCACCAATATATCCCTGCACTCCCAGACACCCTCACGCACCCATTCACCTACCCCATCACAGCTGCTAAGATCTGTGCAGTAACATATTTCTAACATTACATTTACAACCACTTCTGGGCCACTCTACACTGCCCGTATGGTGTAAAAGTTCTTAGAATAAATGAGAATCTGACCCATAGTGTAATTTAATAATACATATTAGTTCATCTACACTATATTAAACAACGAGATGGCCAAAGACAGGGACCTGTTTGTGTGTATGGGACGGATGCTCTTGCATAAATGATTACTTTTGTAAAGAATAACATGAAGACGTTTACTAAGTACAAGTAGCCTAGTGACCACACAAACAAATTGAAAAACAGCTAATGTTAGTATGAATTTGGATTTCAATATTTGCTAAGTATCCAACTGTTTAGGATGGCAAAGTATGGTCTAATGTGGTTTCTGGCAGCAACCACCAATTTCTGAGCCAGTTGCTACCATATTTAGGAACACACAGAAAAACAAATATAGATACCCTGTAAACATAGAGATCTATAAATTCTGGAGAATGGCATCCTAAGAGTGGAGCTGAAATTTGGTACAAAAGCTGCTATTATTAAAATGTCACAAGAAGATATTAGAGAAAATAAAAGTCAAAATATTCCTTGATAAATTATAGATCACTATTCTGACACTGAAAAAACTTGCATGTTTATAGCTGACAGATTGGCACATCTGCTCTAGATATCAAAAGGCTTTGAAAAGACTGTCATTATATTTAAACTATATAGTAAAACTTCTGAAATATATTAAAAAGAGCAATGTTCATAATTCTTAAGACTGTTGAAACATATATGTTCAGATGCTTTCTTGCCTGCTGGCATGAAAACGAAGGTAGACCCTATAACCTTGTTATAGTGTAAAGTCCTATGAGCCATGAAAAAATTCAAACTGCATCAGTAAATTCAGTACAACATGAGGAGTATTTTTCCCAGGTGCATGCTTGAAATATGAGATACACGTTGCACCACTTAAACTATACATTATCCTTAACTCACTTTTAGATTTTTTTTAAATGATGTAATTGTGAAATGGGCTCTCTCTGAAATTAAAAATGGCAGGGAATAGATGGTGAGGAATGAGTTTAAGTATAAACAGCTTAGCTCTAGTTCGTGAATTTTTTGTCAAAGCCTATGGTGAAGCCCGTGGACCTATTACTTCAATAGGAAACCGTATCTGTGATCAGTCATATTTCAGTATTTCAACGCAAGACCGCGGAAAACCTTGGCAAATCTGACTGTTTTTATCTTTGAGTTTTTCTGAACTTGAAACTCTAGGCGAAATTCAAGGAATTAACTGAAACCTTAAGAAATGGCTTCCTTAATTCTACGCAAACCAACCCATCTGCACAGGTCTAGGTATGACATACTCTGTAACAAAGAGTTAGCAAAATTCCAGTTTGGGAATTACTACTTACCTGTGTAATAACTCCCCATAGTTTCAGTTTAAAGTCTTCTTCCTTTTCTGTCCTAAAACATTGTGTAATATTGTTATTCACTATTATAAATTGCTACATTTCACCTGAAGTATTGCTATTCTTCTGTGATGGATGAAGTGATTCATGCTTTCATTATATGTGAAGTGATTCATTCACTTTCAAAGAGTGAAACATGCTGGAACTTTCATTATAAGCCCCTGCTTTCACATGCTCGTAACTTCTGTGAAAACTTCTCATTAAGTCTGAAATTTTCCATGCTGGGTCTCAGCCCTGTCTCTGGAAAGTTTGAGAGACAATCACTTTAGCTGTTTGAGTCATATTAAGACTCTTTAGCTCAATAACTAAAAGAAAAGAAAAAAATCTCTGTAAAATCTGCATGTAAATAATGAGGAGTGGTAGGTGTGGGGTAAAAAATATAAACATTAATTTAAAAAAAAAAGACTGAAAAAGCACAGATGAACCTGCTGGATTTTATTATTTTTATTTTTCATTACTAACTTATGGTAGTAAATGTAACCAACTTCTATATCTGAATATGAGTGAATTAAAGATATTAGGAGAACCTTGTTCCAGATGTCTAGCTGAACTGGTATACCATGTAGTCAATGTTGAGAAGGATGTAAGGTGTTTTAAATCACACTCTGCTGCAATGGCAACTACATATTGCCAGAGACAAAGCAAAGCAGTCAATTAAGTCAGGGTGAAGATTTGGCCCCTGAAGTTTTGCATTGTCTGACTTTTTGTTAAAATATGTAACTTAAAAAAAAGAATCTAAAAGTATAAATGACAGTTTTTAGCACTGGATTGATCCAAACCTAGTTTTGGTAACATGAGCAAACACTCCCACACCGAGGGTCTACAGCAAATCCTCCAAATTCATATGTTTCTTTATCTTAATTTTGTAGTTAAAAACCATCTCTATTTGAAAACCAGGAGAGAAAGGCTACTTACTTTAATCCACTACATAAACGTGACACGTGAAAAAAAAGTCTTCAGAAATGTATTCTCATGTAGCCAGAGACTGCCATATAGTTCTTTATAAATCAGTATGAATAACCTGAATTGCACCAGAAATAAAAGGGTCAGGGCAGTTCAGGGAGAACTGATGTAACAGGTTCCCTATGGCTAATACTACCTAGAAAGAAGGCATTCTCAGTGTGTACCAGATGCATCTGCCTAGTGGTCTTGCAAGGTAGCTCCAGTAGAGTGCATTGTAATAATCTAATTTGAAAGTCCAAAAGGAATGAATTATTGTGGACAGTCAATGATGAGTCTCAGCCAGCTCACTCATATCCAAATCCCAATCACAACCATCTGCTACTACAAGTCCAGTGTTTTCTCCATGGCACAGACAGGCCCAAGACTAACTGAAAGGGAAGGAAACAATCTGAAGATCCCCCAGTCAATTTACAAAAGCCTACCTAATAATCTTCACCAAAAAGGTAATATTAGGGGATGAGTGATAAGTAGCAAGACTGCTAGTGCCAAGACAAGTTTTCATGAGAAACTGCTATTTGAGGAACTTCAACCTTACCAACAACCTCAACCAACAGTGCTTCTCTGAAGCAACATTCATTTACAGGAAGCACAAAAATTATCAGAATAATTCTATGCCTCTATAACCATTAATTTCTTTAACGTATCAATAAACACGTTGTAAAAGTAGGTCATTTTAAGATAATTACAGACACTATTGATTTTGTATTAGAAGCCAGTAACGTAAATGTCCCAATCATGTCTTTAGAAGAATTTTTTGAAAAGCAAATCAGCTGACATTACAAATAGAGGAAGTTAATTTAATACTTATGTTCACCCAAATGATCCATAACTGTGACTCGGAACAGTGATTCTTATTCATATAATTTCTTTAATTAATGAGATACTGATATTTGTTATATCTGTTTAATTTGATTGTACGCCATTATATATAAATGTTGACTTTTTTAATATGGAGGTATGTGAATCTTAACATCCTACACTACAATGAAAAACATAAAAGACCACATTCCACTATCTATAATCAAACTGAACCCCAATTTAATTATTCATTCACATTTGTTCATTTTACCTACACTATGCTCTAGGGCCTGGATCCACAAAAGAACTTAGCTGTTGCATGCTTAGAGTTGTGGCACATAATTTTTAAGCACCTAGAAAATCACAGGAACAATACTGCAATACAGAATTATTGGCTACTGAATCATTCTCACTCTCTCTTTTTCCTTCCTTCTGGCCCAATGACAATTTAAGTATTTCTCCACAGCGGGACACTCACTGGGGGAGAAGGTGGAGAAGAAGAGAGAGAGAGAGAGAGAATGACTCTGTAAGCCATGGTTACAAGGCATCCATCTGAGAACTGGAAGACCGAGAGTCCAGTCCCCTTGCTCCAATCACTCTTTTGTTGTTTATCCACAGTGGAATAGTTTCAAGGGGAGAAATGTAGGGAGCCCCACCTACATTAGACTAACCCGGGGTTCTCAAACTGGGGGTTGGAACCCCTCAGGAGGTTGCGAGTTATTACCTGGGGGGTCGTGAGCTGTCAGCCTCCACCCCAAACCCCGCTTTGCCTTCAGCATTTATAATGGTGTTAAATATTTTAAAAAGTCCTTTAAATTTATTGGGGGGGGTGTCTCACTCACAGGCTTGCTATGTGAAAGGGGTCACCAGTAAAAAAGTTTGAGAAACAGTGGACTAGCCCATAGCTCAGTGCTTAGAGCACACTCCACAGGTGGGAGACCCCTGTTCAAATCCTTTCCCCTCAACTCTGAGAAGGGGAAATTGAATGTGGGTCTCTCAGATTCCAGTTAACTGTGCTAACCACTGGATTAGTTATAGGGTGAAAGCCACTACCTTCTTTAACCAGCTTCTGAATGGGACCTATCGTGGTAGGCAGCCTCTGAACATGCCTACTGGATCGGGCCCTGCAGGTCACTTGGGTGGCCGAATGCCCATTTCCCTCATCTGTGAATAGCTCTGGGGCTTAGGGCAGGAGAGAGGAGTCCTGATGCCTAGAGGGCAGCAGCAGCACACATGTGCAGAGGTAGAAATTTGGGTAACAAGGGAACTTTTACCCTGAAAACATAGGCACTGAGTGAATTCAGGATTCAGAGGGAGTTTTGTAGATCATCGGGGATTCAAACCTGGGATTTAAGTGCTTAACTCTCATGTTTAGGAGCCTACATACTTTTGTGGATCTGGTAATTAGTATATTACAAAGCATATTAATATTTGTTTTCACTGTTGTAGCCTCTAGAGGCTCAATCAGACTGGGGCTCCATTATGCCAAATTCTGTACGAGCACACGGGAAGAGTAAATCCCTGTCCTGAAGAACTGCAGTCTAAATTAACACCAAGTGCGAAAAATTAGTGTAACAAATTAACACCAGGGCTGAGGGAGGGTGAAGGACTGTGACAAAAAACCCTAGTTATGTAGACTATGTTCAAAACCTGCAGGTTTCAGTTACTTTTATTTTTAAAGATACATATAATGAAAAATATTAATGATGTCAGTAATATAAAAACAAACACTAAGATCACAAACAAAAGCTTCAGAGGACAGGTAGGTATTGTAGTACGCCCCGAAGATCACTAAATCCAGGATCTGGTGAACTCTGAGAAGGGAGGGGAATTCTATAGCCATAGTCAGACATGATTGTGTAGGTTCCATTAACAGAAATATTCAAAAGAAGGGCAAATTTTATTTTTCAGTTGATAGCAACATCTCAGAAGGACAGATTACTATCTAAAGGTTAGACAGATTACTATCTAAATGATACATTTGAAAAATGGCATGTTTACATAACTATGCCTTTAGCTTTTTCAATAATATAGAAAGCAAATGGAATATCCTAGTTATGAACTTCCTGTGGACAACTGCATAAGCAATACTTCGATAATGTGAAATAAAATTATTATTTACAGCTATATTCTACCCTTATTTCCATTTGGGAAAGATCAAGGGAATAATAGGTTCTTTTTTGTACATTGGACAGTAACTTTGCTAACAGAATCATCCATTTTTTCCCCTAGCACAGTTACATAATCCATGAGTTTATACATTAAAAATGTGTTCTCAAAGTCATTTCTCGTGGCTAGTTCCCAAAGTTGGGCCATAGAACTATATATATAAAAAAAACACCTTTTTTTTTTACTGTGCCTCTCCTACAATAAACTCGCCCATGCTTTGGGAAGAATATTATTTTACTGGTGTAAGAATGACAGTAAAGACAATTTGACCACACTAAACTATATGTCCTAAAGAAATACATATCATAGCTAACCCCAATTGTCCTGGTGATCAATTATATTCAATATGCTATGAAAATAGTATCTTAGCAAACCTTGAACTTTATAAAGATTTAATATTCTGAATTAAAGCTTTGGAGAACATACTTTTTTTCTTATCAGCATACAAATAGATAATAGCTTGTTTTTGGCAGGGATTCTTTAGAGCTAAAGTACTTTCACCCTCGGGGTATCATACTGTCATTTGTTTTTATTTTCAAAATGAAAACAAATGGCATTGTAACTCCTAAGGGTGAAAAAGACTTCAGTCTGTTTTTTCTCCGCACTCTCATCTATTCATTTTGAGTTAGATGGAATATAGATATAGGTTTTTCCCCTTTGGATTCTATTGCAACGAAACATATTCACTAGTTGTACAGTAATTAACAGCTCTTGACTGGAAAACTGCCAACATGTACAACGTGACACTCGTCCTTTGAACACTAACAAAGTGCATAAGTAATTTATGTTGGATTAAATATCCCTAACAGGGACCCTTAAGTAACCCAATCACTTTAAACAGGCTCCACATGTATGCTCATGTGCAGTGAAAATGTCAGACAGTGATAACCCACTAATAGCACAATTCTAACTATATTCCAGCCATTAGCATTTTATGACATCAATCCTCATTAAACCTGGCAAGGAATAAGATACTAATGTTTCCCAATTTTACAGCCAAGGTGGAAAAGAAATGGAGAAAATGTAGACAGGTGCTGTCTCCCAAAAAGGATTAACATTTTTTTTAAAACATGGTTGCAATTTTCTGTTAGTACCTTTGTTTGCATTGAAAGAGAGACAACAAAGAGGTAAGGGCTACAAGGACCTCAATGGAATCCAGCCAAGAGTGAAAGAAAAGACTGGTATTTCAGCCATTGTGCTCCCTGCTAAAGCACTGTGCCAACTCATCTTCCAACCCATTATATGAAATTTAATTTAACCTGCTATGCAATTAATTCAGATGTTCAGCCTATTTTTCTCATGGCAGAATCCCTCACACAATGCCTTATTTAAATATTAATCAGTCCTCTTTCAATTAGGACTAATTTGCTTCACGGGGTTTCTCTCATCTTCTGATTGCAGGAAAATGGAGGTAACTTGCAACGTTTGAGGATAATTAACATGGTATTTTTATAATACTGATACATCAAATGGGACCTTAATGAACCCCGCTGATTCCATTTAGTAAAGCATGCCTCAAAGTTATAATCAAGAGGAAAGCCATTGCCATCTGTTTAAAATACTAAGGAGCACAATTTAAACACAGAACAGTTATTTCTCTAAACTGTCTATTGTAGGGTCTACAAAAGTCATTTTTTCATACAAACTAATTGCACAGCATTTAAATTTGAACCTTTTATTACATATATCCAAACAGTGGCATCCTAAAATTCAGAGGCCCTCCTTAATTAAACGTTGACAACCACAGAGATAAATAATGTTTGTTAATGTTAATTTTTAAAACACGCTGTGCAGTTGCTGCAAAGGCAATACAAGCAAGTTTTACCACATTTTAATGAACATAATATTTAATGTACTTTTGCATATCACCCAGAGAACATATTTTTAATAAAATCTATTCCCGGCCTTTGCAAAACTGAAAAATAAAGGCATACGTTGTTCATTTGTTAGTTACTAAGAAAGGCAAACAAGTTAACATTTACACATGACCAGTTGCTCACAAAATGTTCCATCTGTTGCAAAAAAGGTCGAAGTTCATCTTTCTTATGTTTAGAATTGCTCTAGTGTTCCTAGGTAACTGTAGTCAAAACCCATGTGACAGAGATATCAGACCCCGACTTTATTATGAAAAAAAAAAAGGATTTCATGTGAAACAATAGCAATGAGTCATATTAGATCAAAACATGTACCTCAAATGTTTTATAATACCATATGTTTAAAAAGTTAGTGCATAAATGTTGAATTAACTGTACAACTTACTAACTTTTTATAAAGGTCATAATGCAGTCATATTTCTGATTGATTAAAACTCTGGTATTTTCCTGTTTTCTTGTTTAAATCTACTCTCCTTAATATGTGACTACAAGAAAGGAAATGGCATCACTTGTAAAATGTCAAGAATTTACTTTATAAGAAAATGCTACTGAAAGCAAAAAATATTTTTTGTGAGTACTTGCAACCTAGCTTTTTTTAATTAAAAAGTAGCTTACTGGCAGCTCCACCCTCAGGGCAGGTTAAATTACAGTGGTGCAGAGGGGATTTACAGCACCTTGAAAAAGGGAAGTGGGGATTCTACTGTTGTAGAGGAATCTCCTGGAGGGATAAATTTGTGTAGCCAGCTCTACAGCCACCCAATCCCTTCCTGTGCATGGTGGCCATTCTGGGGTATGTGACAACAGGCTGAAAGAGCTGTTCTCCAGCATTCCCTGCAAACAGAACAGCATAGGGGATCACTTCAGCCAGTGTTAATTGCAAATAAAGAACTTGCATCAGGGCCAGGGAATCAGGATTAACCCCAGATAATTATCTGCTAGGGATACAGAGAAACAGAGAGATTTTAAGCAATCTACCCAAGGCTACATATACTTTGGCAGAGCTGGGACTAGACCTCAAGAGTTTCTGGCTCTCCATCATACTGAATTCTGCAATTTATTTATTTATTGTAGGCAAAACTCTCATTTGGATTTTACAACTGGAGCTTTGTTGCTGCTAAAAATGTTGGAGACGCTATTTGAACTCAGCTTATGAACAAAAGAAGAGGCATGGAGTTAAGCATCTAGAGAGTTAAGTGGAATATATGCCTGGCATGAATATAATAAGTTACTAAAGCCCAAATATCAGTGTCCAGGAGAGTACTCAGTTTCATTGCAAAATGTAGGCAGGAATATTCTGGTCACAGCTGCTACTTGCACATCTAGAGCCTAATTTTAGGAAGTGCTAAGTATCTGCAGTTCCCATTGCCTTCAAGTGGGGTTATGAGTGATCAGTACTTCTGAAAAATCAGGCCGTTAGAGGGCTACTTAGCTTGTCTGTAAAGCTAAGTCTGTACACCACTTTGACAATCAGCGGGAAGATGTCCTTGATGGGCTAGTCAAGAACTATTCCAGTTCTTTGAAATGTTATGAACTTCCTACCTGCCTCTACTCTGAACTGGGTTCAGTTTGTGTAACCATCCTTTTATCCAGGTGCCTTTTACTTTAAGATATCTGGGTGACTGAACAGTCTGCTCTTGATTTGAATGACACACAGTTGAATGTATCATTACACTATTAGCATTTTAGTCAGTGTATCCTGCTTTCTCTGATCTGATGTAGATGTTTACAAAAGAAGGGAAAAAACACTAACAATTTGGAACTCCCTATGTGAGACTCCTTGTGGTGGAAGAACATTTGCCTACCACAATGTTTTAGATATATCTGAAAGGGAGGAGTAGAACCAGCTTGCTGTCTGTTGACACCTGCTACATGGTGCAGGGAGGGCACTAGCACCTGGTGATCAAGTATTTCGAAGCCTACTGACAGATCTGTAAGTATAAATATAGAGGTCAACCCTGCTGGCCATGAGGGAGTCTGCACTTAGTATAGCCAACACCAGGTCAATTATGTAGCCAGATCTGGTGGAGATCATGTTCATCCATCATTTTTTCTTCATGACTTTTCATGGGAAGGCTATATTGGAAACAAGATGACAGAGTTTTGGCATCTGGGCTTTTTGGGTAACAAAAAGCATCTGTACTTTTATATTTTTTTTATTTTTTTGCATGCTTCAGGACAACTTCTAAATTCCCTTTTCAGAGTGAGTTGCTGATGATTCGGTCAACATTGTTCTCAGCCTTCAACACTCAGAAGGGACTTGAATCCATCTCAGATGTGGTAGCATGGACAGCCCTGAATGCTTTCAGACTAGATGATCACAATGGTCTCTTCTGGACTTAAAATTTATGAATCTATGTATGCGGTACAGTAACTCCTCGCTTAAAGTTGAAGTTATGTTCCTGAAAAATGTGACTTTAAGCGAAACAATGTTAAGCGAATCCAATTTCCCTATAAGAATTAATGTAAATGGGATGGGGGGTAGGTTCCAGGGAAATTTTTTTCACCAAAGACTATATTATATATATGTATACACCAGGAGTCGGCAATCTTTCAGAAGCGGTGTGCCAAGTCTTCATTAATTCACTCTAATTTAAGGTTTCACGTACCAGTAATACATTTTAACGTTTTTAGAAGGTCTCTTTCTATAAGTCTATAATATATATTGTTGTATGTAAAGTAAATAAGGTTTTCAAAATGTTTAAGAAGCTTCATTTAAAATTAAATTAAAATGCAGAGCCCCTCTGGATGTGGCCAGGACCTGGGCAGTGTGAGTGCCACTGAAAATCAGCTCATGTGCCGCCTTCAGCACACATGCCGTAGGTTGCCTACCTCTGGTATACACAGTATAAGTTTTAAACGAACAATTTAATACTGTACACAGCGATGATGATTGTAAAGCTTGGTGGAGTCAGAGGGAGGGATATTTCCCATGGAATGCCTTTCTGCTAAATGATGAACGAGAACTCGGCTGAGCCTCAGGGGTTAACACATTGTTGTTAATGTAGCCTCAAACACTACAAGGCAGCACGAATGGACGGAGGGGAGACAGCATGGCAGACAGAGACAGAGACACACACCCTGTGTGTGTGTGTGAGAGAGAGAGGAAGAGAGGATGCTGAACCACTCTAAGAAGATTGCCTTTTTAAGAAGACCAGGAAGTTGAGACAGCAGCAAACTCCCTCTGTCCTGAGCCCTGTCGTGCCCCCCATGTTCTGTGGAGATGAGGTAAGCGGGGGGCAGGAGCAGGGGGGAGGGGGACACCCTGATATTAGCTTCTCTTCCCCCTCCCTCCCCGCACAGCAGGCAGGAGGCTCCCAGGAGCAGCTCCAAGGCAGAGGGCAGGAGCAGCACAGGGCAGTGCGGGGAGGGACAGCTGAACTGCCGGCAATTGATAGCCTACTGGGCAGCTGCTGCACAGGGAACTTAGGGGAGCGGGGAGCTGATGGGGGGCTGCCGGTCCACCCTGGTTCCAAGCCCCCACCAGCTAGCTGCAATGGGCTACGCTTTCTGCAAGCAGTGGACAAAGCAGGCACCTGCCAAACAACATTATAAGGGAGCATTGCGCAACTTTAAACAAGCATGTTTTCTAATTGATCAGCAATGTAGCAACGAAACAACATTAACCAGGAAGACTTTAAGTGAGGAGTTACTGTAGTTCTAATGGTCTCTATTTCATAGATTCTATGGCAGAGGACAAGGAACTCTTGGTTTCCTTCACAGAGCTAACATAGACTTGTAAGAGTTTCTTGTACCGTTGGTAGCTCTTTTATTTGATTTGCTGTTTCTTGCCTTCATGCTTCATCTGGCACAACTCATCCATACTCTATGGAGGTGTGCGGCAGGAGGCGGTGACTTTGGGCCAGTGTTGAGAAGAGTAAAAACTTGTAATGTTGAATTAGATTGTCCATAAACTGCGTCTGTGGTTGGAGTGATGTTTACTGTCAGTGCCCAGGCATTTTGAACACTTACTAGGGTCCATGTGACCTTCATGCTGGTAGATCCATTTTCCAGAGGGGAGGATGGGAGACTCTGGCTTTTTAAGAAATGATAGTAAGAGTAGATGCCACACCCTTGAACTCTATATCTAGGCTGGATGTGTCCAGATGAGTGGCTGGATCCAGAGAAGACCTGAGAGGAGACCATGGTTTCCACATAATACATGACATCCTGAGCCCACATGTCAAATTCATTATCCACATAACTTTTGAAATCTCCCAGGATGATGGCTTTTGCATTTCCAGTCCCAGACAACAGCAATTCCATAAACTCCATCTGAAACCTGTGAGAGCAGCTGGGTGGCTTTTACCCCAATAAGATTCTCATATTTGGTCTCCACTTTTATTTGTTAGATCAGACCCCTTGAATGAGCCTATCTGCCTAGTTAGTTTAGCCATTATGGCTTTTTCCCTAGAAAAATTATAACTGGACGTGCTGGAAGAGGTACATTGATAAGAAAAGTATGACCCAGGGAAAAGTCCTCTGCTAGTTAAGAGTGAACAGTGGATGACTTTTAAAGGAATTTAAACTGTATTTCTTTCTGCGACCTGCTGCCAAAACATGAATTGGGATATTTTTAAAAGGAATAATAATATTGCAGATTTAACTAAAAAAAGAATTAACTTTAACATGAATTAGTATCTAATTTCAGTCAGTTCTGTTGATATGATCTGTTTCCTGAAAGGCTAATATTCTGTACTTTAAAACAAAATTTAAAATTTGAATACATTTGTAATGATAATAAATTATATTTATAAAAACCTTTCCTCCAGAAGGATTCCAAACCATTTTTACAGACTACATAGCCCAATCCTGAAGACTTTCTTCCTATCTTTTTAGGGCAAAACTCCCAATTTAGTCAATTGGAGTTTTTATTTTGTGAGGCTTTCAGGATAATGTACTGGTTTTTTATTATTATTCATGATTTAATATGCATAGCATTACTGAGAACAATTTAGGACAGGAAGTGATTAACACTTTATTCAGTTAACTACTAAGGAGAATTTTAGCTAGGTAGAATATAATTAGCCAAATTAGAATTTGATTATGATGATCAGAGTTAATACCCATAGGGGCTGATCCTGGCACAGATGGAGGCTGAGACAACCTCTGATGTAACTCGGAACAACTAAAAGACTGCTCTAAATTATGCCAGATAGACAAGAGCTCTAAAGATCACTCTGCTGGGCATGGTTCCCTGAACGACATCCTGTCCAAACTTCTCCCTGTAGTCACACCCCTAGCAAACCTCCGGAATACCCCTATACCTAAGGACTAGGGACAGTGAGTGGCATTGAACTGGCTATGCCAGCTTTTTGCCACCAAGGATACTCCTGACATCAGATAAACCCTTAACTATTCTTTTAGGGCAGCTCTCCGTCTTCTTTGTCCTAGGGTACAAGGTCCAGCCCAATATACATTATGTTATATTTTTTAGATGTCCTTTAAAAAAAGGTTGTAGGTACAGTTGCCCTCTGTTGAGGCATCTGTAGTTTAGCTCATAGACTCGTGTGATTCTCTCAGCCACCAGCAGAACTCTACCACACTATATGTCTATCCCAAACAGCAAGGCAAACCAAGTAAGGGGTCCAAGTCTACATTTTAACTCAAGTCAGCTGTGCCTAGGTATAGTTGAGATCTGAGATTACTGTGTGAATGATTCACGTCACAATATTTAACTTCTGTACTAAAAACCTGGTTGGTAACCATTTTCTCTTCTCTGTTTCCAAAGTCCATGTAATTGTTTATATGTGACTTTCCCCTCAAAACACAATATTGCACTTCTAGTTTTTATGACCTTATTGCTAATCCAGTTGTGCTAATGAACAACCCCTTAGACAGCAAACAAGTTCCCACATACAGTGTAAGAAAATAAAACTGGCTAAATTAACAGATTTCATTTTCAAACTTCCAAGGGATTATAAACAACTGTGAGTAAAAACTAAGAAAAAATACCAAGGCACTCATGCTTCAGAAGACAAGAATTCTTTATTTTTGAATACAGCTATCAAGAAAGATGGATCACAGCCACTCACTGTGTGCAGCAAAACAACTCATGCCAAAACTGTGAATAATTAACAGATTTGAAAATTTAAGTAGCTTATGGCCAATCATACACATTTGGCAGAGGTGGAAGTTGCTTGTGTTGACTTACAACTACATTCTCCTTCAAATACACGATTGCCCGCTTGTCCCACTTTGGCTAGAAAAAGTAGCTTTTAAGCGTATCTTCCCAGAAGCAGAAAGACAATTCTGAGCCACCAGAAAAGATAACAGAACAATCTGCATTCCATATGCAAGTGTCAGAGGATTTTGTTTCACCCAAATAAAATCTATATTATTGCCAGAAGCCACCACATATGAAGGGGATCAGGAGGCCCCCTGCATCCTATGCAGATGAGAAAAGCCCCCTTTTCTGAGAGAGACAGAGAGAGACAGAGAGAGAGAGTTACAGAATTTCATTGATTAAGTACTTCTGAGCTTGATGCTCTTTCCTGGCCTTTAGAGACTGGCCAATATTTCATCCATCCATCGTAAAGTGTACCCAGTGAGACCCAATTTAGGGATTGAAGGAGGATACCTTTGTAAGAAATATTTCTGTGCATAAGGGCTACTAGAACAGGAGTAAAGAATAGCTTATTTTATTTTGTTATTTGGGCATATGATATAATTGTAGAATTATAGAAAACAGATACAGAAGACCAGTCAAGTAAATTATTCCATCTCCTTTCCAATATAATATTGTTAGAGAATATGGCTCCTTCTGCCAAGAAAAAGGCCCAGAGTGGTGGAAAGGGGCCCTAAAAGCCCTGGTTCCAGCCCAGGGAGGATTCCTTTGGTGCAGGCACTGTGGAAGTCAGCAGTAATGCTGCCCTCCTAGGACTCCTTACAAGCCCCAGTGTAGGAAACATGCTGGCCAGGGCTTATCAGGGAAGCTGTGAAGAGTCCAGGAAGCTGTGGCCCATGGAACACGGCAGAAAGGCTGCCATAAGTTAGACAGGTTCCCATGTCTTTCTAACTTTTGGTAGACTCCCCTCCAGCTTCTGGAGCAGGCTAGGCATAGAAGGGTGCAAATGTGGTTGAAATCCACCTTAAGCGCCCAACCCTCATGGCTGCAAATTTCACCCTCTAAGTACAGAGAAGGTATTCAGGGAGGATTCCTTTGATGCAGGCACTGTGGAAGTCAGCAGTAATATTCATCCTATTATTCTATCTTTTACTTTTGATGGACTACCCTAAATAACTTACCTTCCTTCTTAACATTTACACATTTCACACAAATGTAAACCAATAATATTACTATGTCATTGTTAATTATAAAAAACTATACATTCAGATATTCCTTCCCTATACAGACACACTGAAGAAGGAAATTCTCTTTTGATTATTTTGGAACATTTAACTATTAATCTGTTTCAGAGTAGCAGCTGTGTTAGTCTGTATCCACAAAAAGAACAGGAGTACTTGTGGCACCTTAGAAACTAGCACATTTATTTGAGCATAAGCCCACTTCATCAGATGCACAGAATGGAACATATAGTAAGAAGATATATATACATACAGAGAACATGAAAAAGTGGAAGTAGCCATAGCAACTGTAAGAGGCTAACTAATTAAGATGAGCTATTATCGGCAGGAGAAAAAAAACGTTTGTAGTGATACTCAAGATGGCACATTTTAGACAGTTGACAAGTAAGTGTGAGGCTACTTAACATGGGGGAATAGATTCAATATGTGTAATGACCCAGACACTCCCAGTCTCTATTCAAACCCAAGTTAATGGTATCTAGTTTGCATATTAATTCAAGCTCAGCAGTTTCTCATTGGAGTCTGTTTTTGAAGCTTTTCTGTTGCAAAATTGCCACCTTTAAGTCTGTTACTGAGTGACCAGAGAGGTTGAAGTGTTCTCCTACTGGTTTTTGAATGTTATGATTCCTGATGTCAGATATGTGTGGTGTGTGGTTGCTGGTGAGTATTTGCTTCAAGTTGTGGGGGGTGTCTGTACACCACTCAGCAAAAACACTAAGGGCTTGTCTACATCAGAAAGTTGCAGCGCTGGTGAGGGAGTTACAGCGCTGCAACTTAGGAGGTGTACACATCTGCAGGGCACCACCAGCGCTGCAACTCCCTGTTTGCAGCGCTGGCCGTACTCCCGTTTTGTCTCGGGTGTAGAGGATCCAGCGCTGGTGATCCAGCGCTGGTAATCAAGTATAGTCACTTACCAGCGCTTTTCTTGACCTCCGTGGAATAAGCAGGTATCCCAGCATACCTGAGGAAGCCTCCGGTAATCAAGCTGGTCTCCTTCCCCGGCTTGCTCTCGCGTTCCCCGAACCCCGAGCAAGCAGGTCTCCGTCCCTGCGGTTTGCAGGGTGGTTCCGGGAACGCGAGAGCAAAACGGGGAAGGAGACCAGCTTCGCCGCGGTTTGCTCTCGCGTTCCGCGAACCACCCTGCAAACCGCAGGGAAGGAGACCTGCTTGCTCGGCGGTTCGGGGAACGCGAGAGCAAAGCGGGGAAGGAGACCAGCTTCGCCGCGGTTTGCTCTCGCGTTCCCCGAACAAGCAGGTCTCCTTCCCTGCGGTTTGCACGGTGGTTCGCGGAACGCGAGAGCAAACCGCGGCGAAGCTGGTCTCCTTTCCCGGTTTGCTCTCGCGTTCCCCGAACCCGAGCAAGCAGGTCTCCTTCCCTGCGGTTTGCAGGGTGGTTCGCGGAACGCGAGAGCAAACCGCGGCGAAGCTGGTCTCCTTTCCCGGTTTGCTCTCGCGTTCCCCGAACCCGAGCAAGCAGGTCTCCTTCCCTGCGGTTTGCAGGGTGGTTCGCGGAACGCGAGAGCAAACCGCGGCGAAGCTGGTCTCCTTTCCCGGTTTGCTCTCGCGTTCCCGAAACCCCTTGAAAGCCGCCCAACAGCGCTGCAGTGTGGCCACATCTAACACCACTTGCAGCGCTGGTTGCTGTAAGTGTGGCCACTCTGCAGCGCTGGCCCTATACAGCTGTACAAATACAGCTGTAACAACCAGCGCTGCAAAATTTTAGATGTAGACATGGCCTAACTCAGGAACCTATTCTTGCAACAAAGCCTGATGCTAACTCTGTCCACATATTTATTCAAATAAAACCATCATAGGACCTAATCACATTAGCCATGCCATCAGGGGCTCATTCACCTGCACATCTACCAATGTGATATATGCCATCATGTGCCAGCAGTGCCCCTCTGCCATGTACATTGGCCAAACCAGACAGTCTCTATGCAAAAGAATAAATGGATATACCTTTATTATCACTACAAAAGTTTTTTTTTCTCCTGCTAATAGCTCATCTTAATTAATTAGCCTCTTACAGTTGGTATGGCTACTTCCACTTTTTCATGTTCTCTGTATGTATATATATCTTCTTACTATATGTTCCATTCTATGCATCTGATGAAGTGGGCTGTAGCCCACGAAAGCTTATGCTCCAATAAATGTGTTAGTCTCTAAAGTGCCACAAATTCTTTTTATTTACTTAGTTTGTGTAATAGTGGTAACACAGGTTTCTTCACAAATTTCTCCTGCTAAAAAAACATAATGTCAATTTTAAATTTTGAAATAATTTCTACACAATGCTTGGTAGCCACAGCAATGTAAGCCTGGTTTGAAGGTGTAAAGAAAATAAATGTAATATTTGATAGCTGCACCTTATTTTCAGAGTACTAATATTGGAGAGGGTATTTCACCTCCTTGATGTCTAAATGAGCGATCAGGTTCTGGTATTTGCCAAGGTTAAGAAATGCAAATGGCCAAGCTATAAAGTCAAAGTTCTGTCCATTCCATTTTGCCAAAAGAAAACTGGCAACCCTACTTAAGAAGAGCTTAAAATGTCTGCCTAACTATTTGTATGCAGTGTAGTTGTAGCCATGTCAGTCCCAGGATATTAGAGAGACAAGTTGGGTGAGGTAATATCTTTTATTGGACCAACTTCTGTTACTGTGAGAGACAATCTTTCAATCTGAAGAAGAGCTCCGTGCAACTCGAAAGCTTGCCTCGCACAGCAACAGAAGTTGGTCCAATAAATCACCTCACCCACCTTGTCTGCATTTCTGTCAAATAGTTTAGGCAGACTGATAACCTCAAATGATGTTTAGTATAAATTAATGCACAGAAAAAGGACAGCCACATGCAAAAAATAATCTACGCTATAATGTTTTCAGAAGGTAAAGCAAGTAACAGGAATATTTTGAAATATTTTGTTCAAAGAATTCTTAGTAAGTCCACTACAGGAAGAACAAAAAGAAAATGAACACTAGTTTCTAACCTTTCTGGCTGGATGAACCTAGAGAAGTCCCAAACCTCTTTTGTGTTTGTTGAGAAACATTTGCTGAAATTCTTTTTTGTTCTTCTTACACTGGGCTGCTTTACAATTTACTTCAACTTACAAAAAAGCTTTGTGTTGCACTGCAATATCACTTAATTACTTTGAAATGAATCTGATTTTGAATGAGTGCATATTGTATGCTTTGTAGCAGATACACATTTCAAAAGTACCAGTAACACTTAAACCAAATAGTCTTAGAATTAGAAACATGCCGGATAACAAAGCTTGTACTGCAGTACAGTCATTTCATGCTAAAATGTAGATAGATGAGCACAGTACATGTATTATTTACCTAGCAAACTAAAATCTTTTTTTTGTTTGTTTGTTTTAAAAGGAAGATTTGTTCTCTTGAAATAAAGCCGGTTTAAGTTTAACAAGCACAGTTTTACTGTACAAATATATTTTCTGTATATCAAAAATTTGTTACAAGGAGAGGATATTTCTGGAGTACAAAACAGCCTAACTAAGAGGTTTAAAGTTGTAAAAGGAGTACAAGAAAAGAAGGGTTACTTTAAAATTCCATCTACTGATAGTTTTCCAATGTCTAAATTTTATTACAAAGACATTGCTATTTTAAATGGAAAATATTTATAGTTAGATACTAAAATCCTGTTTCCCGGCACGATCACAAAATTAGGAACTGTAAGGTAATATTTTTACAATGCGTTAACATAATTATAAAACTCATGTAAAAGGAGCTACATATGGATAAAGAGACTACTAACGGGCTATAGATATTTTCAGCTCCAGGTCAGTAAAAGCTAAAATTTACGGTTATATAATGCCTCTTCAGTGGCCTATGTGAAATGAGTTGGTGGTCTCAGGCTATCAGGCACTTAAAACTTAGACTGACATAGCTATAGTTTTCAGGGGGGTGAAAAATCCACAACCCTGTCAATGCAGGTATGCTGAATTAACCCCCGTTTTAGATGCAGCTAAGTCCTAAGACCTAGCTACTGTCACCCCCTTCTGTCACTGTAGTCTGCATCTACTCTGTGGGGTTATGTTAGCATAGGTATGGCACCGTAGATGAGTTGCTACAGTCCCCGTAGTGTAGACATGGCCTCAATTATTGTTAGTAGTAGTATCGTACTACCAGCCAAAGGCCTCAGTCAAATCAGGCCACAATCAGCAGGTGTTTTCTGCTGCAGAAATGGACACAGGAGGACAATGTCCCTGCCCAAAAAAGTTCCTTGAAGAGAGACATTTGCATCACAAAAATCAGTATCCCAGATGGCACCTGCTGTAAGTCTTAGCAGAGTGGCGAAGGACTGAATGGGCATAGAACTGAACTATGCTCTAAATTCTACAAGTAGTCACTCCGGAACAGCATGGCTGAAGCACATGAGTGAGGCAGTGCGTGAAAGTTTGTTTCACTGTTGCCATGTGGTTCTGTGGATTCGTAGAAGGAGTCACATTCCATGGCTGTCAATTTTTATGATCCTTAAATTTACTTTAACAGAAACACTAATCTGATGTCTGGCTTGAGAAGAGGGGTAAACTAATAAAGTTAACACATATGTTGAGAGAACTAAAGCAAGTGACTGCGCCCCATGTTAAATATTCACCCAGTGTGTGCCCCAATGTCAATGTGATGATTTTAGCATTTTTACATACATTTACAATAATGAAGCTAGAAAATCAAGATGTCCCATATATTTCATATAAAGAAAATAAAACTGAAATTTGTATTATTCTTAAATTATGTAATTTTCAGTTTAATCTAAATCTGCCATATCAACCTGCAAACAGTAATCAGTTTGCTCTTTGAGTGTAATGAATACGGAAATTGTTAATTGATCAGCAAGCTGTTAACAATTGTTACTCAGGGTGTGCCAGGAGATTATGTACTCACACCAAGAATCAATGGTAATTAAGTAGTTGATCAATGAAAACACCTCTTCAATGTATACAAAGCCCAAAAATATTAATATAGTTTATAAAAATACATTTGGGCAGGGAGGGGATTTTTAATGAAATCTCCAATCTTTTCAGTGTAATGCTCAGAAACATACTTTCTATATGTAATGCAGACTAAATACAGATGGAACCAAACATTAAATCAACACATTACAGTTAGATTGAAAAGCTAAAATCTACATCAGTAACTGTATCCTGTGGTAAAAAATGTCCTTTAGCTGAATAAGATAACAAAAGCAAACTGATATCCAAGCAAACTTAGAGGGGACTGGAAACAATAGTACAATGGAACATAGCTATCTGTTTCTGTAATCTATAAATTATTTTAGATCATATGTGAAAACATTTCTGTAGTATTTCAAACAATACTTTTAAACGCCATAGGAAAAAAATCATCCTTAATGACTCCACTTAAGTCTTTGGAGTCACACAGCGGACGAATTTTTGTGCATTTTATACCAGTGCCTTAGCTGTTTCAGAGGGCTGATCTGTATATTTGTTTTATAATATATATTCACTCCCACAAAACTAATATTATGTGTCCAGGGGAAATTTGACACGAATAGTTTTTTTAAATCTTGTACTGATTTTCAAATACTTCAAAGCAAAGTTGCTTGACAATAATTCACCTCCTTGGATCATTACATATTGACAGAAACCCTCCTAATGAGCACAGAGGCACTTATAATTTCCTACGCTCACAATGATACCTAACATAACTTTCCCAACTTTCAGTGGATATTACCCCAGGTAATAACGTCATAAGGGTGTAATGAAGTTGTAATTATGTTGACGGAAGCCAGCTATGTATCTGAAGGCCAGATTTACTGCCAAACATTGTAAACTTCTTTGTGCTCTCTTGCAAACTCATTAACCATTACCAGAAATGAATCAACTTTTCAAAGTAAGACTTAATTAATTCTGCATACATACGATCTACTTAACTTTAGATTCCTCTGCAATTATTCTCTGAAAAATATTGTACTAAATGATGGATTTTACTTCAGTATTCACTTTTGTGAACTCTGGTCCAAATCGTTATGAGCCCTCCATTGACATGAAGCTAGAGCTGGGCAAATAACAATTTTTTTAATTCTTTTCAATTGTGAGCTTTTTTAAATATTAAAGAAAATTTCTAAATAAAAAAAAATATTTCAAACCAAAAAATCAATAGGCTTCATTTTAAAATATCAAAGCAGAGCATTTTGATTTTTTTCCCAGTTTTTTTCCCTCAAAACTATCAATTTGGCAAAACCAACACAAACAACAAACATTTTGGTGTTGTTAAACTTGCATTTTTTACAGAAAAAAGTTTTGGTCAAAATTTTTTGCACAGCACTACATGAAACACCCAAAATGCCACGATCTGCTGGAAAGTAGAAACTACACAGGGAGACACTGCAGCCCTCTGACTGTGCGTTTACACTTGGAGCTCGAGGTGTGATTTCCAGCTCGATACACTCTAGCTAGCTCGATGAGAGCTAGTGCAAATATGTCTCCTCAAGCTGGGAAGCATACACCAGTTCCAAATGCAGATATACCCTGTGTCACCATAAAGCCAAGCTGTAGGCAATGTAGTTGTGGCCCTGTTGGTCCCAGGATATTAGAGAGACAAGGCGAGTGAGGTAATATCTTTGATTAGATCAACTTCCATTGGAGTGAGACACAAGCTTCTGAGCACACGGAGCTGCACAGCTGTTCTCCCTGCAGGAACACAGGCAATGGCTCTGAGCAGAAAAAGAAGTAGAGTGGAGAGACCAACAGATTCAGAATTTTAGCAGATCGGCCATAAACTTCTGATAGGAATGGGCACAGCTGGATGTGATAGCAGCTGCTGCATCTTCTGCCTCCAGTACTGGAAAGAAGGATTCCAACCCTTACGTTGGTTATCTACTCAAGCTTTTTGTGGAAAACCAGAATTTAACCACAAGATACCATGCTACCTTAGCTGAGTATTAGTCATGAATGCTGGCAGTATTGTTGTAGCCAGGTCAGTCCCAGGTTATGAGAAGACAAGGTGGGTGAGGTAATATCTTTTGCTGACCAACATGGACTGGTGAGAGAGAAGCTTTCAAGCTCCACAGAGCTCTACTTCTTCCTCTTCTTCTTCTTTTCCTCAACAGCTTGTCTATTTCACCAATGAAAAGTTGGCACAATAAAAGTTATTACTTCACCCACCTTGTCCTTCTATTAGTCATTAATATAATCCTAGCATAAGGAATGGAATGTGCTCATTTGACATTAATTATATTGTATATAGCTGTTATATCTGGCTTTTGCCATTTGTTTCCTCCAAAATTCACTGTATGTTTTAATATAACTAGTATTTTATATAGAATCATAGAATCGTAGGACTGGCAGAGACCTCAGAAGGTCATCTACCCCAATCCTCTGCACTCAAGGCAGGACAAAGTATTATCTAGACCATCCCTTTCAGGTGTTTGTCTAACCTGCTCTTAAAATTTTCCAGTGATAGAGATTCCACAAGCTCCCTAGGCAATTTACTCCAGTGCTTAGCTACCCTGACAGTTTGGAAATATTTCCTAATGTCCAGCCTAAACCTCCTTTGCAGCCATTTAACCCCACTGCTTCTTATCCTGTCCTCAGAGGTTAACAAGAACAATTTTTCTCCCTCCTCCTTGTAACAACCTTTTATGTATTTTAAAACTGTTATGTCCCCTCTCAGTCTTCTCTTCTCCAGACTAAACAAGCCCAAGTTTTTCAATCTTCCCTCATAGGTCATGTTTTCTAGGTCTTTCATCATTTTTGTTGCTCTTCTCTGGATTTGCTCCAAATTGGCCACATCTTTCCTGAAATGTGATGAGAAGAACTGGACACAATACTCCAACTGAGGCCTAATCAGCACAGAGTAGAGCAGAAGAATTACTTCTCATGTCTTGCTTACAACACTCCTGCAAATACATCCCAGAATGATGTTTGGTTTTTTTTCAAGTGTTACACTGTTGACTCATATTTAGCTTGTGATCCACTATGACCCCCAGATCCCTTCCCCAGTACTCCTTCCTAGGCAGTCATTTCCCATTTTGTATGTGTGCAACTAATTGTTCCTTCCTAAGTGGAGTACTTTGCATTTGTCCTTATTGAATTTCATCCTATTTACTTTAGACCATTTCTCCAGTTTGTCCAGCTCATTTTGAATTGTCATCCTATCCTCCAAAGCACTTGCAAACCCCCCCAGCTTGGTATCGTTCACAAACTTTGTAAGTGTACTCTCTATGCCATTATCTAAATCACTGATGAAGATATTGAACAGAACCAGCCCCAAGACTGATCCCTGCAGGATCCCACTCAATATGCCCTTCCAGCTCAACTGTGATAACTACTCTCTGGAACAGTTTTCCAACTAGTTTCACACCCACTTTAGAGTAGCTCCATCTAGATTGTATTTCCCTAGTTTGTTTATGAAAAGGTCATGAGAGTCAAAAGCCTTATTAAAATCAGGATATAGCACATCTGCCGCTTCCTCCCTATCCCTATCCCTATCCCTATCCATAAGGCTTGTTATCCTGTCAAAGAAAGCTACCAGGTTGGTTTGAAATGATTTGTTCTTGACAAATCCATGCTGACTTTTACTTATCACCTTATTATCTTCTAGGCGTTAGCAAACTGATTGCTTAATTATTTGCTCCAATATCTTTCCGGATATTGACGTTAAACTGACTGGTCTGTAATTCCTCAGGTTGTCCTTATTGTCCTTTTTATAGACTGGCACCACATTTGCCCTTTTCCAGTCTTCTGGGATCTCTCACATCTTCCATGACTTTTCAAAGATTATCAAAGATAATCAGTAATGGTTTTTTCCAACTATTTAAACACCCACCTCACTGAGTTATTAATATTTCCCTGTATTTTACCAAAATTTAAAGTTTAAACTTCAAATGGAAACCCTACTTCCAGTGAATCATATGCTAATATTTTTCAGCATCAGATATTTTACCCCATAGCTTTCTATACATAGACCTTTACATTACATCTCTCTCCAGATATCTCTTGCCTGCATCTAATTAATCTATGTCTTCTCAGGTGGAATGAACTGAATGGGTCATCAGAATTCATTATGTCAGTACATATAGTTGAAACAGTTTTGGTTGAATTCTGCTTGAACTGACATCCTGTGCAAACCCCTGGCATCAATCTAAAGCTTTTATAAATCTCCAGGAATAGTTTACAAATCACAGGTATAGTAGGTGACAATGGACAGTAGACTAGAAACGCCATCCATTAATGTCTTTTTTAATCAAGCAAAGCTAATAAAATGTGAGCATTCTGCCTCTTAACTTCTTTTAAGTGCTCTCAATTTTAAAAAATATAAACATTAAATTCTCAATTTAAATATATTTTAAATATGATCCAAAGTCAGAATTAGGCAAAGGAAGTCTAGTGCTGGTTGAAGTTTTCATCTGAAACCTTTTTTTAATGAAAAATGGCTTTGTCAAAATAGGAATTTCCACATTCCAAAAATATATTTACAATTATTTTTGTTGTGTTTTCAAATATAAAAATGCTTTGGCAATCAACAACTGAAAAAAGAATCTGTCAAATAAAAAAGATTTGTTTGGGGGTTTTTCATTTGTCAATGAAAACCTGAAACTTTTGAAGAAAAAATTTGGAGAAAATTTTGAAATTTTTTTTGTAGAAACAAAAATATTTCCCAACTAGCTCTATCACAGTGCCTCAGTGCTAATGAAACTTTATTTTCTTCTTTTATGAATATATGCAATATAATGCTGTAACAAGCAAGTTTTATTTTCACATGACTGGCCACATATTTTATCTGTACTTTCCCAATTAGTACATCACAGGTACACTGTAGTGTAGGTTACACATGCAGGAAATGTGCTCAAGTGAATTGGTATGCATAGACACAACACTTTCACATAAAGACTATGATTCTTCTGAATAATAGGTATGCAAAACTTTTATGATTTAAGCTCTGTTCTAGCTACATGCCAGAACCCCCACTAATGTTACTGAAAGCAGAAGAGCACTGAAGAGATATGCTGTGTAGACTGAAGAGAAGAAGGTAGCCCACAGTGTTTCATTTGATGCAGATAATACTCATTCTGTTGCTGACTAACATTAGGCTCTACTGAAATGTAAACTCAGTAATACTCAATCACCATCTCACTATATAATCTGGGGAAATCCCCTATTCTTTATAGCTTCTTAATATGTTAGATGAATAAAGACAGCCAGCAGTTCTTTGTAAAACCCCAGTGTCTGAAAATCCCCTTCATTAGGCTAACATACAGTACAGAGATCAATGAAACACATGGTTTGTGTTTGCACACATTCTGAAGTAAACCCCTTCTCTTAGCACTGCACTGCCTTCAGCATCTCAGCAGGTTTGTCTAGGAAATATATTGGCCTGCCCTGACTAGAAAAAACATAAACCATCATTTTGACTGTTGTTTTCATTCCTTTTATACTGACCAATAATTCAGCTTTCTTGCATCAGGCAATGCAGCTTTTATAACATAGTTTGTTTTGTACAGGCATTTTTATACTATTTTTCTTTAAGTGTCATGTGTCTCAAAGAGCTTTACAGAAAGAATTATTGCACTAGAACAACCACTTCCCTTGTACAGTATGGAGCACATGGATCAATCTGTAGGGAGCCATGAGAGAAGGAACAAGATTGTGCATATTTGTGGATTAACCTTTGGAGCTTTAGGATACAAGACAGAACCACGTCCAACTGACCCAAGCTTAATGGCTCATATGAATGCTATCTACAATAACACAGCATCACCTCACTGGGTTTGCTCTAAGACTATTCCATCCAAGAGTTAGTGTGGGACACGAATCTCAACCCTACAAAATCCTCACTCATGAGAGTTAGAACTACTTTTGTAAGGGTTTGCAGGATTGAGCCTCTGATCTTTAACAAAGAGCATGACACATACTCTCATGCTCAATTATGTGTTCAGATATAAGCCCAGTTCTGCATGGTGTTGAGAATTTCCTAGGAGTAAGCAGAGCATTGCAAAAAAGTGGCATTTTTCAGCATCTTGGAGAATCAAGATCAAAGTTTTTAATCTCAATTCAGCATCTTTAGAGATTACTCTCCTCTGAAATGAGACTACACAAAATCGAAAGTCTAGCTACACAGTGCTTGGGTTATTTGAATATTGGCTGATTTCCTATTCATTGTGTTTACTGCTCAATATATTAAAATGAATACCAAAAAAATTCCACAGAAATCCCCAGTGTTTTTTTTAAACTGCATATTCACAAAGCCAGTTTATTTTAATTATTAATCAAATACTTGTATTATAATAGCAATAAATGATTTAAGATATAATTAACTCTATTATAAACATTTCTTATGAATAAACATGAGAATGGTATTCATTAGCATATAGAAGCCATTAGAGCTCTGTGTACAACTCTGCTATCATCATCCCTGCTAAAACAAACCGTTTTTAAATTGCTCAAAAACCAAATTCACAGTATTGGCCAGTGTTCATGAAAGTCAGTGACTAATAACAGTGATTTTCTTCCCTTTACCACTGTCTTTATTGCCATGTAGCACTGTTATCACTGCAGTTTATACTTTTGCTCTGATAAACCGAATTTATGGGGACACTTCCTATTCAGTTACCCCTATATCCATTATCCCTAGTAACGAAGAGTATGTCCACTGACTTCAAATTTTCTCAGATTACCATGGTATAACAGACGGCAGAGTTTAATCCTTCTTATTGATCAATCACAGAGTTTTGTCACTCATGAAACTTTCAGAGAAACCGGGGGACAGAGTAAAACTTCGTTATTCCAGTAATGAGTTCATCAAAAGTTTCAGGGGGGGAACAAGTTGTTCCTAAGAAAAGCAAAAGTTTTGTAATAAGAAAGACAACTTAAAACTGGGAGAAGCACTGTGACTGCAAAAAAAAAAAAAGGTTCAAATATATTGTAGTACAAAAATATAGAGAAACATTGAACTGTCCACACTAAATTCATGGATACTATGAAAACTGATCTATCTCATTATGTTTAATTTTAAAAGTTTATGGACTGCAGGTTTCCAGATCCTTAAAATAGAATAGTACCATACAGCTTTAAAAGTTGGTAATAAATTACATCCATCCCATTGTTCACTAAGGCAAACAAGATGCACAATAACATGATGAATCAGGTATAAGCACTGGAAGATTACAGTCCCCAGATGTGATACCTCAGAAAAACTATATAATATCCACTTTTCCCCACTGATGGCAGGCAGTTTGCTTACACAGATAAATGGGAATTCAGAAAACTAAGACATGTTCTTTTAGGGACTAATCCAAGGCCTGCTGAAGTCAATGGAAGTCTTTCCAGGGCCAACTCAGGGAAAGAATTCTCACTCAAGAGCTACAATTCTTTCATTGGCCTCCTGTTGTTCATGAAGACAGGGGAAAGGGGAATAATCATTGCCACTCCTTTACCAGGTACTGATTATTTTCCTTTCTGCTCCCCCCAGTGGCCCAGCGCCACATTCTCTGCCTATGGGGTCAGGGAAGCAGCAGTCCACTGAGCTGCTTTCACATCACACACGCACCAGCCATCTCTGTGAGCCATGCAGGGAAGGGGGAGTAGGGACATTATATCTCCTTACTCCTCTGTGCATCCATTAAGCAAATGACAATCTTGCCCACACTATTAAATATCTAAGTGTTAAATATATCTTGAGGGTTTTTTAAAAATAAAACACCTCTCAAATTAAATAGAACTTGAGTTGCTCACTGCTATTTATCTATGTTTGTGAGGAAGTACTTGGGATATGTAAACTTCTATTAGGATGCGACATTTCTGGAAGCTCAAGCTGAGCAAGAAGGCAGAAGTTGAATTACACAGAAGCACATCACTAAGTCATTTTCAAGAGTACTTAAACTTAGAACACGTAAGGAAATGCAGGAAATCTAAAAGTGATCTTTGACATGTTATACTAGGTAACATGTAATAGTGGATCATTATTACAATTAAATGTAATAAAATCCTCTCAAGGGGCTTTTCCTCCAGTAGCCTACTGGCCCTTGTAATCCTGATAATGGGGGTTCAGATTCTGGTGCCATGTTCACACTGGCATTGCCTTTGACATCTAATTTCTTACATGCATATATCTTAGTCTCACCTCCCCATTCACATAGATTAGTTGCCTATGACAAGGTATATTCTAAAATTTGATATATATGGCTAATGTAATCAGTCAAAATACAATTTCTAAAATGGGTATGTGGAGTATGAAAAACAAAAGTTGCCCACACCTACATTCCTTATGATGCAATCTTGTTAGAGTCACAAGTTAATCAAACTTGTGCCTGTTCTGGGTGACTTTCCAGGAAGCCGTGGTGCTGCAGGAAACAATGCTGATGATTCAGCAAGTGACACTCTTCCCACTTGGCCAATATTTTACCCTTGGTGTTAGCATTGAACCCAGCATGGTGTGTTATGGATCATTATGCAACTGAGAATTGAGACTATTTGTAATAATTAATGTTGATCTTTTAGGGCGCGATCCTACAATCCTTTCCCATACGTAGTTCCCATGAACAATAGGGAAGAAAATACAAATGGTATATGAATACGGATTTCTACATGTGGAAGAAATCAGATATGTAGGGGAAATGGAATTTGATGTTCTCTGGGCAATCTAATTTTGTTTTCATATTTATGGCAGTGGCCTTGGAAAGGTACTCTTTTAAACAAAATTGTGTAATCTAATAATACTAATGATATATGAATATGATAAAGAATACCATAGCCAGTTGAAACTACAGGGGTCATTTTAGATTTGAAAAATATACTTTGCCTAACTGAAATTTGGCAAGAATAATATGATTTAATTTCCTACTCTACAAAAAGGAACCATTAGAGCATTATCTATTTATTTGTTAAGCACTGATAATGTGTAGATGACACTGTACGTAACACTAATAAAGACAGCCTCTTCTCCAGAGAGTTTATAATCTATGACCCTATCCTTCAAAGCCTCTTTCATTTTTACTCACATTAATAATTTAATTAAGACTAGTTCCAATATTCTGGTCAAATTTCAATTTGGATAATTACATTTTATCTACCTACAAATAGCCCTGTAATTTCAACTGGACATGGTTTTCCCTCTGTCCTAGTCTAGAATGTTGTCACTATTAAACAACTCTTATGTTTCTCACCAGAGGTGGCTGCGTTTCAGTTGTACGTGGTAGGTGCACTGATCCCAATATATAGTTTTCTAAGCATTTTAGGGGCTGAAGGGATGAAAAATGCTGTTTAATTGTTTTTCTCTTTACACATACTCATAGGGGGCCTAAACTTAAAGGCTTTGCAGGCTATTTTGGATTTAACTGAACCAGAACGTTGGGATCGGCTATCTTCATTTCTCGTCACCTGTCTAGCATCAGCTGAGTACTGTCAAAAGAACAACTCCTGACGGGCAGTGCTGGCTTTCAACCTGGTGAAATCATTTATATGCCATTAAAGAGAGAGAGAGAGCTCACTCTTCCTTCACCTTTCTCCACTACGAAGAAGGAATAGATCAAGACCCGTGGTTGAGGTAAGAAATAAAGAACTTGTGGGTGTTACATATAAAAGTACTTGGTGCTATGGTATTGTGCCAATCTAAATCTAAAACAAAATATTCTATCTCCCAGTTGCTGCAACGAATAGAAAATATGAATGTTGAAGAAACTGTAGATATCCCAGGACCATTCAAGGCTGGAAGAGAGTGCTACATGTTCTTCTGGAAAGCTCGGAACCTTCCCTAACCAATAGGAAACAGCCTGAGACCATCAAACTCCTTTCACAGAACCCACTGACGTCACTGGATGGTAACCGTCTTCAGGAATTATTGAATGGAATTGACCAACCAATACTGTAAGATTGGTGGGAAAGGAGGAGTCTGGCGAAATATTTTACCTGTTATAACTGACAACAAAAACAAGTTTTGCAATCCATACAAACAGTAACAACATCAGGATTAAAAAAACATACAAATGAACAGGTGCAAGACTGTGCTCTTAACCTGCCATTCTGACAAACTGTAAGAGAAAAACCTCTCTGAAAGCTGTCATAAAAAGGTAAAAAAACTTAATCTTTAATCTGCACTAGCTAAGTAAATACACTCAATAAGAGATATAAAATTTTAACTCTGACTGGACAGTGATTCTGTTTTACCATGTGGTGAATTTTATCTTCTCATGTAGATACCAAGTTTAAAAAGAATATTATCCAGTACATTTAGCAATGCAGTACTTTCATTAATTGTAGTTTGTTCACAGGCATCTAAAAGTAGATGAACAGAATGTTAAGAAAATTATAAAGGCATACAGTTATTGGATGGTACATGATATTTTTCAGTTTTAAAACATGGAAGTCAGTTATCGAAAACAGTACGTTACTTGCCAACCAGTTGAAAGTTTTCACATTTTCTTTATTCCAGTCAATCATTTTGAAAGCTTGCATATTGAACGTTTATTACCATAGACCATCTGATCTTAACCACTTATAACATTACACTGTAATCAAAGAGTACAGAAAATCCTACTTTTTTTCATGGAGGTGCATAAGGTGCATGCCCCATGAGTAGCCCTGCAATACAATGTGTCACAGACAGACCCCTCAGAGGAATATTTCCCTTTCTATTTCCCGCTTGCTCTGGGTGTGTGGTTGGTGGGAGTAATTTACTACATTTTCCCCCAGGCCCTGCAACAGCTGTACTGGAGCATTAAGATGGCAGAGCCAAGGCTCCACCCACCCGTAAGGTCTAAGGGGCACTCTCCTTATGCCTCTGCATGAGCACATAGTTTCAATCACAAGCCCTTACTGTATCAGTGCTTTTAGATTCTTCTAGAACATGTAGTGAAAGTCTGTCCTGTAGGTATTTTTTAAGAGGAGGAAGTAAGATAGAGAGAAGAGTGTGGTCACCTACTGCAAATAACTACAGCTCTTACTATGGCTCACAGTTAGATCAGTGGTAATTTTGTTGAAATAAAAACTGCAGAACATCTAGGATGCTAAAAACGAAAAAATACTCCATAGCCAGAATATATACCATTGTCACTGCAAAGCTATTATAGAGGGTATCATTGGACAATGGGTACCCCACTCTTACCATATCCCCCATTACTTAAAATTCAATATCTGTACTACTGTCATTATTTTTCGATAACTACTGCAGTTAGTTTTAAAAATGGCATGAAGTGCAGTTTACACAAATCCCTGAAAGTTAGTGCTTTGATACTACTGAAGATAGGGGCATAATCCTTTATTCTTTGTGCGCTCAGAACTCCCACTAAAACCAGTGGTAGTTTTGGATGCAGAAGAACACTGGGCTAGGCTTCAGGATGGAAAGAGCTATAGCATGAAATCATGACAAAAGCATATTAATAAGGTCTTTGAGGGGAGTGGCCCAAAATACTTCAGAAAGTGCTTCTACCTTCATGAGGACAACCTCCCCTCAGAGCTATGTTTCTCTGGAACTATGAAGCTGTACTCCTTAAACTTGTGAGAGCAACAGAGACTTTCATGGAAACTGAGACAAGCCTTCAGAATTCATTACAAGAGGAGATAAGAAATTTTAGAATTAGCATTGCCACAGCTGCTACTAGAAACAGCGGAGGAGGAGGGGCAAAAAGTGTGTGAGAGAGAGATTTATAGAAGAGGAAGAAGGAGAGAGAAGGAAGACATTAATACCATAGCCCTGATTGCCTCAGGGGAAGTAGGTGAGGAAATTAGACCACTTAGGGGGCACTCAGATACTATGGCGATAGGTGCCAACAGAATTAGTTTTGGAAGGATTCCGTTTTTATCGGTAAATGTCAATGTGTGTTAACTTCACAGTCCACACACACGGATGAAACAAAATTCTGTCGATAATAACGTAAATGTACAGATAAGCAAAGAAAGAAAAATGCTGCCTGATAACTTAAGAGTTTGATTTAAGGATATTTATTTTGTATATTCTGAAATGTGATGTTGACAATTTGGATCTTAATGGTTATAAAGTATTAACATTATGAAGCTTAATGTCAACTGTCATTAAATAATTCTTGTCTGACGCCCCCCCCCATAATTTCCCACAACTGTGAAAATTTAAATTAATAAAAATCTAAAAAAAATACTTAAAATAAACATTGCTATGATCCATTAAAATTACTACCAAAAAAAATCAAATTCTGCCAAGCCTAATTATGATATACATATAGACATACATTTTCAGGGCATATGTTGAAATAATATTCTTTCAGGGATTTCATATTGATCAGATAATTTTGACTTCCATTAAAAAATCTGAATTATTAACATATTCACCTTACTTGAAAATGCTTTAGTTTGCTTTAACCTGGAATATCTATGTGTAACTTCATCATATCTTAATTAATGCATATTTGATCACTTGCTAATTATTAACATTATTCTACCATTCTATGGTACAGAGAGATTAATATTTTGATGAAAATATAGGTTCTGAAGTGTTGTCAAAACAAAGTATACTGATCTTTTAAAAACACTGCTGTTAGTATATAAATCACAAAAAGTGACTGACATTAATATGTGCCTTTTGTGCAAAAGCACTTTATTATGTACCTTTTTTGACAGTAATAGTATTTTATTATACTGTATGGCACCTTAACATACTCTACAGACAATTTTGACAAACTGAGGTATTTCATAAAAAAAGTTGTTGAGCAAAAGAAAATTAACTGTCTTCATTCATTTTGATTTCAAACCCTGTCTGTTTTTTTACAATTCTTTGTATAAATAAAAAGTTGAAAAGAGCTATTCTAATGTTAATTTGGATCAACCTTACAAACATATGATTTCAGGTTTCTAAAAGAGGCCCACTTGAGGGGGCTTTAAAATTGAACAAAAAGAGCCCTGGGGCTCTACAACTCACATTTAACCTACTTACATGAAAAAAGGAATTGCTTTGGTTAAGAATAAACTTCCACAAGCTCAGGTTCAAACCAAACATGCCAGCATATTAGTGAGGAAATGAAACAGCAAATAGTAACTCCTTTCATACTCGTAAAATAATATTGTATTTATTTGAACTCTTTGGCAGCAATTCTCATTTTAATTAAATTGCATTTACTGAAATAACAACATTTTCATAATTAAGAAAAAATAACCCATTCTTTTTTAAGACTTAAAATATATGGAGAAAATATGTAATTGTGAGAATAAATATGTCTAACTAATTTAGGACATGAGTCACAAAAAAAAATGTTGGTTTGTTTTTTTGTGCTGGGACAGCCCATCCAATGTAACCACAGAAGCCCAAAGAAACTAACGTTTGAGGTCTTGGAAAGCATGGAAACCAACATGCGATTTTTAAAATGTGTTTATTAAGTTTTTGGAGCTGTTTCCTCCCCCCCTTTCAGATTGAGGCTCTTTGCTATTACCACCATTTCTTGCTTTCTATATATTTTGTTAAAGTGATAGAATATCATCATAGAGGAAAAATTCATTTGTCTCAGTCTGCTAAACAAAGAAGAGGATCAACAGAGAGCAGCAGAAATGTTTTGGTGGAGGGGCTGTATCACTCATGAATACCTCCTAAAAGACAGCAAACTGTTAAGAAACTGACCTTGTCATCTTGTTTGGCCATGAGGTTTGACACCAGGCAGCAATTTCATAATGAACACAAGGGTAAGGAAGTAGATTTAAAGGAGGTAAAAACAGCTATGAATGAAAGAATAAAAACCTAACAATCCATGCATGAACTGCTCATGATCATTCACCTTAGGATAAAGCCCATGCCTGAATTCCAAGCATGAATTCCTCAACATGGAGAGCAATGTATCAGATCAGTTTATGCATGTGTCCTTAATTAGTTTTAATACTTATTCAGAATACTTTTGAAATGAAAAAAAAATCAGAAAGGATACAGTAACACTTTCTATTGTACAAGCTCAACATCCAACTACTTTATCATTTCTTCAATCTTATCCTTCACCAGGTCATTTAAATATACGGTTATTTGGAAACAACAGTGCAGCTGCTGCTTGTTTGCACTGTTTCTAGAGTAACTTGGCAATTTAACTACTTAGCTGCTCAAAGACAGAGGTTAAAACATAGCAAAGCATATGGGACTTCAGGTTTTCACAATGTCATGTTCAACCTACATATTAACACAAACTAAAAAAAATCAGAGAGTACTCAAACCCTCTTACATTTTAATGTTTTAAATCTCCATTGGTAAATATTTGCTTTAGCAATTAATTTAATGGGTTTCAGATGTCATATATTAGTAAAAAACTGTTATTTTCCCTAAAGCAACTATGGTTCTTCAAGAGGTGGTAGTCAGTGTGGATCCCACTGCAAGGTTGCACGTACTTCATGAACACAAGCTCAGATTTTTTATATACACGGACACACATGCGCCCTGTGCCTCCTTGTGTTCCTGAATGAGGGCATAAAGGGTGCAGCAGTCACAACCCTTCTTCAGTTCCCTTGCAATTCAAAGCCCATAATTTTGAGAACTCCAAATAGTAGAGACAGAGGATAAGCCCTGGGATCAACTCTGACAGCATTTCAAAGAACCATCATTACTACAGGTTGAGTGACCATTTTTTCTTCTTTGTGTGTCAGTATGGATCTCACTGACGGTGACTAACAAGCAGTACTTTCTATGGGTGGTGGGAATAAGGAGTTTCAGCTGTGTCAGTGACTGGAGTATTGCTGGCTTGAACTTGGCATCTGCTCTGGCAGCCATGTCAAGGGCATAATGTTTAACAAAAGTCAGTGGGCCTTGTTCCATGTTGCAGCCTTGCAGAACAGAACATTTCTGAAGAAGGCAATAGATGCAAACTGTGCACTGGTGCCTTCACATTTGGAGGGAGAGACTCACTAGTCAGCTGATAACAGGTGGCAATGCATTGCGAGAGCCACCTGGAAATTCTCTGTGATGAACTGGCTTGACCTCTGGATGTAGACAGCCTGAAGGACTTTGTCCTACAAAGGTTAAACAGTAAAGCTCTGGATACATCCACACTTTCTCCTCTCCCAGCACAGAAAGAAGGAACTGAGAAAGGCTCATTACACAGCTACTCAACAATGTCTGGTTTTACAGCATGTGGTGTATGCACATCTACAGTGAGATTCACACTGAATTAGGCATTGTATATTACAAATCCTAAAGAAAACCCAAATTATCTATATACACATAAAAATGAAATATAAATGCATAAATCTGGGAATGAGCATATTTCAGATTCTCTGTGCAGCAAGTTGCTTCCCATTTCCATCCACAGAAATTATCTGCTGGTTTGCTCCTTTTACTTATAATAGTCAGCACTAAAATCTAGGAAACAATGCAAAATCCTGTGTTCACTCACTAAACACAAAAATTGTAAAAACATTTTGGTACATATAATGTGACCTTTTTAGTCCTTGGTATGTGCATTTAACTCCCATTAAAATTAACATTAATGAGAGTTTGATGTGTGCATAGAAGGAAGAAGGGACCCCAATGTACTGGAGGTAAAAGAAAAACAGCACAGGAAAAAAGACTTTGAGATGCCACAACCTAAAGTTACTTTCCTGTGTTAAATGTCTTTGTAACCATGGCTCAATGTGTGTTACACTTCCCCCTCTGTGCCTGATCCACAGAGGATAAGTCTGTAACAGCTACCAGATACAGAGCCTGGATCTTTAGCTCAATCCTTAGAGACTCTTGCTTCAGCTCTGGTGATCTGCAATTCACTCCCTGCTGATAGTCAAAATGGAGGCTGTCTCATCTTAACACTTTAGAGGTCTCTCTACACAGGCTAATTAGAAGTCTTAAGTTATTTAAGTATAGTTATTGGGCTCAATTGTGTCTTGTGTCTATAGTAAGGGGTGGCGTGGAGTCACACTGGGAGGCAGAACATTCCAGGAACTCTTGGGGCACAGAGACTGAGTGCCCCATACTATATCCCTTTATGGAGTGCAGCTTGTTTCCTATCATGTGGCCAATCAGCTCTGCTAAAGAGAGTGAAGTGGCATAGCTATGGTCTCGCCTCCTTCCTGACTTCTTTGGGGTGCTGGAGGTCTATGGTAGGAACAGTTCCAGTGATGCTCTGAGAGCAAGGGTCCAGGTTGTGAAAGGATTGTGGGGGTCTATGCACCCTCTCCAGCACAACAGGACACCTGAATAAAGATTGGACAGAATCTGGCCCTCAGCCGATTAATATATCTGACCCTTCAAGATCGAGTGAAAAGAATATTTTTATGGATTTCTTAGGATTTTTTTTTCATTTTATATCAAGGAAGGGGTGAAAAAAATCAATTTACATTTTGTGATTGACACACATCCCTTACCTGTTGTTAGTGCCTAGACACTATGCTGATGGCATACTATCAGTGCAGAGGGAATGAGAGCCAAGTGCTTAGTCAGGAAATTGAACTCATTAATCTTCTGACATTTTATTATATCTGCACATTTCTGTTGATTGTGCGTGGAAAGAAAGCACAAAATTGCACACACAAGGATATGCGCAGACCTCAGATTTCTGAAAATCATGACCTCTCTCTCTCTCTGGCGTAAGAGCTGCAATAGTAGCTATTAGCCACATACACAATTAAGAAACATTTCATCCAGAAGGACCTTGCTTTTCTTCCATCCAGTGACTCACTCCTGAACAAGTAGGGCTGTTCTTGCTTACTTATTTCTAGGAAAAAGCACTGCTGGCTTTTTTGTAGCTATTGTTATTGCAGGAAGACTATTGTGAACAGATGGATCATGCACTATTCACTTCAAGTGAAAACTCTTGCTCAGTCTGGTACCTATTGATAAGTATTTTGACAGATATTTTCACTTTGGGCTCCATCAGCTGCAATGCCCTTACTGACTTCAGCTCTTAAAGTAGGTCATACAGGGGACAGGTTGTTTTTGAGACCTACCAGAATCTACTTTATCAGCTAGTATATGCAGACCCGAAATATTAAAATAGGCCTCTGTTTTTGAGTGATTCTCTTTTTGAATGCCAAAATTTAAACATACATGACACAATCTTCAGAAATGACCTGAATCAAACTGGGGATTGCAGGAGCACAGATGCACTGAAAAATATTTACAGTTTGACATACCACCTTTGGTAAGCAGTCATGGGTATTTAGATATATAGTTCTAGAGGGCTCCCATATTTTACCAGTTAATGCAAAAGAGTCATGTTGAGATTTACAAGGAGGAAAAAAATATAACATCTGTGAAGCCCAAACTAAGTGCATTGTCCAGTATTTAACAAGATAACAAATTTGAAAAAGGCAAAACTTGTTCATAGCAAGCACGCACAATATAATGAAGATCAGACACAGAGTCGTCCATTATACTTTACTTCTTTAACAGAGAATTAAGTAGAGAGTTAAGGGGGAAAGATAGACAGAAAGATAACTGAGTGCTGGATATGTAATGATTTACTTGGCATTGAGGGAATAAAAGATACAAAATTCAGAATTTCTTAAAATATGACCCTTTCCCTACAGATGTGAACTGACTACCTTTACAATATAAGACTCATACTTAATCCATTAGGCTATGCAGCCTAATCTACCCAAGGCCCTAGGTTATCATCTCTGTCCAGCTGGTCATTAATCCCCAGGAAATAATCTGCACCACAATTGTTATTGCTTAATTAAATGTAGTGATCCATTTGACACACAGAATAAAGAAAGAAGGAAGGAGCTCTACTAAAAAGATGACTCCTTCAGAATTGGAACTCATTACACTTCATCCACGATATAACACAACACTTTGGTTACAATAAATGTGTATTTCCAGATAATAAATTTTTTCAGAAATGTCTCGTTCTAAATGTAACAAAACCTTATACAAGTAATATACTAACTAAAAAATGAACATAACGGGTCAAATTGTGCCCTTTCTTACATCAATATGAACATGCATGGAAATTTCAGACAAATCAGGCATTACCTGACAGCTGATTTATTTTCTTATAAAATTCCCTGTAAATGTAGTGCTTGTAAAGATGCCACAATCACAGAACTGGGCTATGAAGTCCTCCCACTATCCACAAAGCAGGAACAACACTAGCTTGAAAGTTCAAACTTTCTTGCACAGACCTGGTAGGATTACCTCTAGCTCTGAGAGACAGGTTGGTCCCCATCCCCTTTAGGTTACTGACCTCACTGGTGAAGCTGACAAGAAGAGGTGGCAATTGTGTTGATGATCATTGTTCTGATATGTACATCTGTCCATTAGGAACTTGACTGAGATCACAAACTCATTTCACCAAAAATAACTGGACAAGGGCTTCATTACCTCCTGCATCATACACACACCCCAACCCCTCAGATATTATGTAACTTCTATCAGAGTCCAGGACTGAACTGCTACAGTGCATGTCACATTTATCAGTTGTTCTTTTTCCAATTCAATCATTATTTCATTGCAGTTCTTTCAAGTGCCATGAAGTATAAGTAACATTTTATGATTGTTCAAATGCTTTTTCCAGAAGGACCTTTATATAACAAGCCTATTTTCCAGTACAGTCTTTTCCTAGCATTTGTTGTGAATGTTATTTTCAATTCACTATTATTTTCAATTACACTAGCATTTGTTGTGAATGTTATTTTCAACTACACTCCAATTAATATTGGATAAATACTGCAATTATTTCATTTTTATTAGTATTATTGTTTGTTAAATAGTCATTAGGGCTTTCAAAACCCATATTCATTCTGGTAGAAATTATGTACTATTCTTTGTGAAAATCCTTCCCTTCAGTCTGAAGTACTCATATTAACGACGGTTGCCACATGAAATTCACATCAGCTGTATGTCAAACATGTGACAGGATCACTGGCATGCAAATTATTTTCCAAAAAAACATTTCTGTCCTAGGTCTCAGACTCTTGTTTAAAAAGGGTAAAATCTAGAGTTTAAATAACAAACTGTTACAAACCCCATGTCACAAAAACAAGGCATACAGTAGCTGAAGTGTTTTTATACTCACTGGATGCTTTGTACATGAACTAGATAGAGAGAAAAAAATATCAAACTTATAAAAGGACAAATATTACTCATTAAAAAAGGACTACCAGTTTTTAATCACAGAAAACAATTCCACTGGAAAAGTCTAGAAAACCTGCTGATTTTTAGCTATTTTTTTCTAAATCTATAGTTCTACTAGTCATTATGTTCTTGATTCCCAATATGGAGTTCTGGAGAAGGAGATAAAAGTCAGGCAAACAGGAACACTGAAATGGTAATACCTGAAAGGAAAAGGAAGAAGGAGGTTTGATCACACTGTTCTCCATAGAACTGTATAATGAAAACAGTTTGGGAGCCCAGACTTGTGAGTCAGTGGAGCTATGAGAATTTACAACACCTGAGGATCCATCCCCTGCTGTACAATGCCTTCATAGAAACTTCTGTATTGCCAAAATGTGGTAAGGTAGCAATCCATTTTTAAAACAGTTGCAGAATAAACAGTTATGCAAACCTCAAGCTAGACTTCATTCTTCTCTTGATTTTCACTGGTATAAACTTATTTAAATCCATGGAGAGACATGTGTGTTAAGCCTGCATAAAGCGAGAGAAGACTCAGGTCCATATACATAACCTATATCCAGCGTGTTATTATCTTCTCTACCTTCAGCTACCCTTTTATACTGAATGGACTAAGAATGGTTTTAGTGTTGGAATTTTGGTTGATTCACTTTCCTCCTATTTGTAAAGTGGTGCACTACAACAGCCATTGGCCTGGAGAAGCAAACCGCGGCCAGAGGGAGCCGCGATCAGCCGAACCTGCAGATGCGGCAGATAAACCGGCCTGGCCCGCCAGGGGCTTTCCCTGAACAAGCAGCGGAACAAGTCTGGGAACCACTGGGCTAGATCATAGTATTTATGCCACTGCCCTAGGTAGTGGGTGGTACAGAGCCCCAACACCCCAAAAGGAGCACCAGGCAGACTGTGCCTCAAGCAAACAGACCCTCATGTTGCTGTCCCATGCACATAGTCAGGAGAGGGAGGTGGGTACAATCAGGTTGCTCTCTCCAGTACACCATCTCCTCTCCATAGACCAGTGCAGAGTGGGTCCATGACCCTGTCGCCTCTCCACCTTACCCTATCCCTTCTTTGGCTTCCTGCCCCCTGGAAATTAGCATTTCCTGCACTCCTTATGCCATATGACCACAGCTATGATCAGCTAATGGTCATGTTGAGCTAGAGTTACTTCAGTTTAAACTAGAGGGAGCTGCTGGCAGGGTGTCTTTCAGTAAGGGCCCTTCAATTCTTGGCTTTGTTTCTTCCAGAGCCTGGATTTATTAACTTACAAAGCATGCTGCAAAGCCCATCTTTTTCAAAATCATTTGGGAAATCGTTCCTAAGTAATGGGATTATGGATGTTTGTTTGAACTAGATGGCATGGTGTGGTGATGTCTTATCTTTACTGAACAGTCAATAACTGGATAACTGGTTAATAGAATAACAATTGTGTATTAATGATTTTTTTAATTTTAAATTATTGATGTGTTGTTAAATAATGAAGGCTCCTTAGCACTTGAGATAGAAATCAAAATGTATAAAATGAACTTATTTATATAGGCATTCCAATCACTATTTCAACAGTTTACAGATAATGGTCCCAAATCCTGAACTGAGATCTACTCACACAGATCCTTTTGCCAGTCTCCAGTACTACTGAAGACAACTGGATTTCTCATGGGCACAGAAGGCCACGCTAGCAGATCCCAAAGTAGCACTGGGCCCAGCAAACTTAATATTTCTTACTGCTAGACCTTTTTGCTTCAAGTATTTTTCACTTGTCCCAACGTTCATTAAAGCAAAATATTCACTAATACCACGGTACTAATGGCTTTCCAAAGAATATTTTAAAGAATCATCAACTTAAAAAGAAAATCACATTGCATCTGAAATTTTTTAAACCTACTACACAGTTACCAGTAACACCCGAGATTACTGTAACTGAAAGAGATTAGAGAAAAATGTGTTATGTATATTTTCCATTTTGTTTACTTTGTATATTTAACAGCACTTTGCATATAGTAAAATTCACTGCTCTCCTTGTACAGTCATTTAATCAGTTTCCCTTGGTTTTTTCTCTGGGTATTTTCACACAGTAGCGAAGGTGAGAAACACATTTTTCAAAATAGGAAAATGTGATTGTAAAAAAATCACAACAGTTGGCAAGAGAGACTATAGGGCAGGTGTACCACCTGAAGCTACTTTTCACTCATTTTTTTCACAATGAGTAGGTTACATGCTGAGAGTGTCCCTTTGTCATTTCAGGAGCATGATTTGCAGCTTGAAACATATACAAAAAAATTAAAATGAGAGCAGTTGCTATATTTGTTTGCAAATCCACACCAATACAGCTACTTGCTGAAGTGAACTAGGTCTGCATTACTAAAGTACGAAACAGTACAATATATTAAGGATCCAATCAATCCAACTCCCACTAAAATCAATGGCACTCTTTCCACTGATTTCAAAGGGAGTCAGATCAGCCTCAAAGAAACCTTAATGAATGTATCTCCCCACCCCCACTCCTGCTTTCCTCTCAAGAAAAAAAACAAAACAAAACACTACTGAACTCTGCTCTTGTCTTTTGGTTCAACATCATGTCTCTCCCCCTCCCTTCTCCTCCTGCAATAAATATTCTCTCTCTATCCCTGTTACTGACAATAATGTAAGTGAACTCTGCACCACATACATCTGTCATTATTAATGACCATGGTGGAGAGGCGCAATAGCTCACTCTTTTAAGAACCAAAAGGGCAAAATGCTTCAGAATTTTCCATTCACATTTTCTTTTCTAAACATACTTGCTGGGTGACTTTCCAAAGTCATGAGCATGACTCAAAGAAGAAAAAACTCTCAACGTTTAACCCTTACATAGATAATTATTTTTTTAAACAAAGGACATTTGCTACTTTAAAACTCTCATTGTCTTGCAATAACACTATGCTCAGTATTTCATAGATTACAACAGACATAAACCTATGTCTTAGTAAACATGGAAAAGAAATTTTGTTGTAAGAACCATTACATTTCTTTTGCCCAAAGGGTTAAGATAACTGTAATTATTACTAAAACAGAGAATATTTTCTTTGCAGATATTATTTTCACATAATTAGTTTTCCAGAAAGTACAAAACCATATCTAAAGTAAATAAAAAAATTGTTTCCAGAAAGCATGAGCTTGGAACACTTGTACAATACCATGCACTCACTCAGAATAGTTGTCCCAGGCCCTCGTTGCTTGAAAGTTTTTAAACTAAGATCTGGATAAACTGGTGGAGTATTTAATGTTTTAAGCCAGTGAGAACAAGAAGCAAAATGTATACAAGTTGCAGCAGTTCAGGTGGTCCAACTAATTCTATACTACAGTGCAATGACTTCCATTTGTGAGTTATCCAGAAGCCCTTGCTCCCAGCAATGTTGCTAGACACCAAAGGTTAGGTAGAAAGGCACCCAGAATTGGCAGTTGGCATTACTGCATCTTCTAGATTGCAGTAACTCCTATTAGGTAACTAACCCATTACTGCATCTTCTAGATTGCAGTAACTCCAAAGGTTAGGTGCTTCCAGTCTTCCAGAATACACCTGTGCACATCATCGTTTATAATATATGCTGTGGGAGGACAAACCAAAATGGTTCTGTTAGCACTAGTGTTGCTGTTTGGATTTGCTAAAGGAACAGCATTGCAGAGGCAAGTTATGATTCAAAGTATCCATGTCCCTACAACAGTTTAACATAACATACACAGAGCCAAAGGTCACAAGCTTCCTTTTTTTCTACTATGTTTATATTATAAGCATGTTTATATTATAAATGGAAATAAACTTGTAGTGTAAATTATGCTGATCTCAAAAAGACTACATAATAATTATCCAGTAATTAAACCAGATTTCTTTACCTCAAAAGTACTTAAGAGCAAAATGCTACTGGTTATGTTGATAATGGCAAATGCCCACAAAGGACCCATAAATGCTAGTCACTTATGAAGCAACAATGACATTCTATTCTGTTTTTCCAAGTCCATACTACTTCATAGACACGTTATTTTATTTGAAAACAGCTCATAGGTTATAATTTTATGTTCACACTCCACATAAGCTACATACTGTAAATATCTGTCATTTTTCTTTAGCATTTATGTTGATAAAAGTTGTCAAGAAGGTTATTTGACTTACTGGAAATAGGCTCTTCCACAACACAAATTTTAAGACTTAAAAATTTTTGGGAGGCCTCTGTTGAAACCACTAATATGTTCTGCTAAGTCTCCCTTGTCTTCACTCAGCCTCCTTACAGTGTTTAAGCAGTTTTATTGACATGAAATTCTGGAAATGTCAGCTTTTGGCAGTGTTGCAATCTACAACTCTTAGTAGTAGTTATCTCAGAAACCATAAGAAAATATTTTATGGGAGCAATTTTGTCTTTCAGCAAAGCTTTAGAAAACGATGTGATAAGCACAAGACCTGCACAGGGATCAAACAAACAAACAAAACAAAAACCATGCAGATTCTCCAGATCATCTGTAAGTAAAACTTTTTAACCAGTTGAATTCTTTGGTGACTGCCTAGTTTGCATTCAAGTCTACATTTCAAAGATCTGTAAATTCTAAAACCACTGTTGTGTTTTGGACAGCAAGGAGAGACAATACCATGGGAAAAGAGTTAAGCAGCTCTCCCAGAATATGTTGCCTCAGATATCTTCACTCACACTGATTCTGATTTAGGAGGTAGGTGCTATATAACTACAGTCACTAGCTTGGTCTGGCCCCAGACTTCCTCTAATCAGCAGGCCTTGTACTTTAGTATGCATTCAGACAGGCCTTCCCAAGGGACTTACCTCTATAATTTATCTCTAAGGAAACTGATCTCCCCGCCTTGTATGAATGAGATACAGAAACTTCTTGCATCTCACCAGCTTGTCAATTTCAAATGTTGTTGCTACTGGATATTGAGTTGTAGTTAAGATTCAGATAGATGGCAACATAGCATAATCTACTTTCATGCTGTGGCACTGCCAGGTTAGTCCAATATCAACATTTATAGCCTTCTATGGCAGAGAAGGAAGATGTGTTTATTTTATTTAGTGTTGTTGTACAATCTGTTTTCTTTTAGGCTTTTTCTGTTGGCTTTTCTCCTCAGTGTGCTAAAGGATGTAAGAGTCTTATTTAATTTTCAAGCCACTAAAACTGAAAAAGAACTATCAATAAATATTACAGGAACATAAAATCATTCATTTCATGAAACAGTTCTGAAACAAATTAGCGTGAATCACTTTATCCTTAAGACTGCAAAAAAAAAAAAACCTGGTACTAAACACTCAATATTATCAGCTAAGCAAATTGGCCCAGGTCAAATGAGCAAATTTAAAAAATGAAATCACTAAATTTTCCCAGCTTGATGGCTTAGTAATAAATAATGTGCTCCTATTTAATCTGTACATTAAGTCTTTTATGTGGCCTTAAGGCACTCTCTTATGGCTGTGCCCATTACAGCGTAGCCATAGAAACTGACACATTTATTTCTTGGATTAGTGTGCCATTGAAAATATTAATATAATGCAGTAAATGGGGATTTAATCTAATCTACTGATGGTAGGATGAAGTTAGTAAAAGGTTGTGTGCTCTTACAGTGGGAAGAAAGATTATATCTGTAGAGTACAGCTTGTTAGTGGTTAGAAACATCAGCTAAACAACCTATGACATTTTGCACACTTTCTACATTTAAACAGATTCTATACAATATGACATATAAATAAGTATCTCCAGCGAGTCTACCTCATATTCTAAGACTTTCTCCCAAACCTAAAGTGTCAAAAATGAAAGCCACTGATGAAGATGATCAGTAAATGTGTTCAAAAAAGTACAAATGAAACACCACCCTTTCCTGCAAATACATAAAGCTGTACTTCATGGAAATGTCTGTAGCATTCAAGTCTACAATAATATTGCAACAAACATTTTAGTGGCATTCCGTGAATACTTTTATGTTAAAATTTATGTTAAAAAAACAGCAAGAATTTACATTTAAAAAAATTAATGTAATCTTAATTGCAAGAAGCAGGCATGATCTGTGGTTTTGTTAATTTGCAGGTCCATACCAGATGTCCATAAATATTAGGGTTCCCATTTCAGTAGATCATATTTGACTCAGGCTCCTCATAATAATTCATAGTACTCAAGTTCTGACTACCCTTTACACTGCAGTATACTACATAAATTCAGAAGATATATTCTGACAGATGAAGCATTATTGAAAAGCAAAGTACAGCACTTTGTCCTTGAAATGTTAACATGTAATGCCATAAAGTATTCAAATAATAATTTACTCAGTCTTTCAGGGTAATTAATTAAAACGCTCTAGGTGTTAGAGAAAATCACCTTGAGCTTATAAAATTGGAAAGCCTCCCCATTCCCACTCTGCATGCAAGCTGCTCCAATGGACTTACTACATGCTTTCCCAGTTATGGTTTTTGATTTCAGCAGATAATAAATAGCCAGGATCTAATTTTGCCATGTCAAAACCGATTATGTTTCACAAGAAAAGGTATAGTGCTCACCTACCAGATGAAGGTGAAACATAAAACCACTTTTATTTATGTGATGTGTCCAAATTCAACTCAACCTGGCACTTGGTACTGGGAGTATGTAGACTTTAACTGTCATGTGAATTTATGTACCCCTGGAAAATGTCAAATATAAACATAAATTTAATCAAAGGAATGGAATCCTTTATTATCAAAGATATAAACACCATTTTTGACAACTAATCTTAATGTGTTTTTCACTGTTTTTCAAAAGAAAGAAAGAAAGAAAGAAAGAAAGAAAGAAAGAAAGAAAGAAAGAAAGAAAGAAAGAAATTGCAGATGAAATTATTTTAAGCATGTCCTGGTTAAATTATTAATGGTGATGTTCCAAAAGGAATTTCTGTTGTATAATAATATCATTGCATACAGACATCATAGTTCCTGTTTCCATTCATTTCAGTGGGATAAAACAGAAGGCTTACAACAACAGATAAACAAGCACCATGTATTATTCTGCAGTTCTTCTCAGTTGGGTAGTCTTTGAACAGCATTTTAATGGCTGCAAAAAAAATTGCACATGATGAATAAGGATGCCATTCTCAATTAACATGGACAAAGGATCATAGCCATATTTGGCAAATGAGGTAGCTGTGGCATAAGAAAAGCAGGAGTATTCACAGACATTGCCACATACATCACTGCCCGCAAATGAAAACAAGTTAATGACATTTTTGTACACTTGCCCAACTACATGACTACACATTAGCCCCAAATTAAATAGCACAATGATTATATCTTGCATTTTCTAAAAATAGTGTTATTAATTTATGCAGCACTAAATATGGACACTCCCAGAATATAAATAAATTGTGAGTATTGAACTAAAGTAGCCGGAGTTACAAAATGTACTGTCTTCATTAAATGTATCTCAAACAGTTCTAGAAATGTGTTTCTCTTTACATAGATCCACTCCAAATCACCATCACGAAGGGGAAAATCACACCCATCACAGGGCATAACCACCGCAGACATGGCATTACCAACCCACCCAGTTATCCCCGCCACCCTGTGGCAGCACCAGGCTATCCCTAGACAGTGTCCAGTTCCCCCTGACATCTCAGCAAACCCAAACTTCCTCCACCACATACCAACACAAGCACCCCAGCCCCAGACAACTTGGCACCAACCTGTCCACCTAATCCAGCAAACCCACACACCATTCAGCACCCCCTTACCAGTGCAGTTCCATTGCGCACAGGGAGGGCAAGATCCCTACTCTATGGAAATTCAGCATACAGCGGAGGCTGGGGCAGAGTAGTGGACGGAGGGGGCCAAGAAACCTCTGACTAAAAGGATCTGACAGTCATTCAGTCAAAGGGCACTGCTACCTATGATGGGGTGAACTTCAGTCACCTGCCAGAAAATTAAAAAAAAACAAAAAACATTAGAACTTGCTGCACCTGTGGGGTGATTAATGCACTGCCTCTCCAGCATACAGGGCTCAGTTAGCTAAGGACCCATTAGGCACCAGGGTCTTATAAAGAGCTGAGCAAGCTCAGTTGGTGGAAGAAGGCCCAGGAGAGAGAAGGTAGGGAGCTTGTTCTTGTTGGCCTGAGGTAGGCAGACTTAGGAAAGCTACAGAAACAGAACTGATCCCTGCAATGGCCTCTGGAAAGGGGGCAAGATCTGGGGATCAGCGTTTCAGAAGGAGAACAGCTGAACAGATGAGAATCACAGCAGAAAAGCTGAGGAAAACCAGCAGGGGTGGAAGACCACATCTCCAAGAGAGAAAAGGCCTGGGGAGTCAGTGTTCTAATAAGAATAAAAAGGAATATGAGTGGAGCCCAAGAAGGGTGAAGGACTTTTGTTTTGGTTAATTTGGGAGTATTATTCAAGATGAGCTTTACATTGGGACTCTGGATACCCTGGAAGGATTTGGACTTTGTGACTTGGCTGGAGGGCTGAGCCACAGATACTGGTGACATTATACATGGACACTAATGGGTGCTTTAAGGATGAGTGTGCCCCATCACACTATCACCAATAGGAGTTACTGCAATCTAGAAGATGCAGTAATGCCAACTGCCAATTCTGGGTGCCTTTCCACAGTAGAAAATTCCTTCCTCGCTTCCCTCCCCGACCCCACATAGAGGACCTCTGCAGCTTGGTGTAAGGTACAGAATTTGGCCTAAATACCATAAACCAAACACAGAGCAGATTGGAAAGGGACACTTAGTGGCAATGCTTCCATGTCATCTTTTACTGGGGTTTTATGACACAAAAATATAGCTTTTTTAAACCTCTTGAAAGCAATCAGTATAACTTTTCTTTTACAAATCTAAGTTTCTCATTTAAACGCTAGTACTAAAGTAGCTTTCTGAAGGCTTTCAAAGCTATGAAATTGACATCCCATTTTGCTGACTCAGAATTCTGTTTCTATCACAGTTAATCGACAGACAAACTCTGAAGGATACCACTATTAAACTTATACCTTTTTACTTACATGTAGATATATTTTTTAAAAACCTTCTTTGTCCTACTGGCAATTATTTGTCCCAATTCAAACAAGTTTTAAATAGGACACGCTTTATTTGTATAACATAAACTGTTTGGGTTGTTATCTGATATCTATTCCATATACGTCTTGCAATTACATGGTATATGAATTTCCACTCGGCAAGGATCAGTTTTTCAGATACTGGACTAGTCAGTCTCATCTAAACAGTTAATAATTTAAATTTATGGCTCCTTCATTGATTTCAAAAAGATATTACATTATGTTCCATCTATGTATCTGAATATATTGAAATATCACACCAATGAAAGATTATTCACAGTTCAGTTGTGGCTTATATAGACTGTCTATGAATTTGGCTTCTAGGTCAATTGTTCATACACTTCAACTCTATTAATATGTGTAACATACAAGCAAGCATATCGCACACAAAATATAACTACTCAAATGCGTGTATGTGTAACTTGATTGCAGTCCACCAGTTGTTTTAAAAATGCATCCTATCTTTCTGCAATGAAGGGCTAAAGGGAAAATATTCCCCCCACTCCTTTATGAGGATATTAATGACTATACAAATCTCTCTCTATATGAAAGTGATCTATTTTGAGCATCATCTGAGCTCAGTCAGGAATTTAAACCCAAGATATATGCAAGTGTACAAAACTTACATTATACCCTAAGTATGAAAAAGACAGATTTAAAAACATAGAAGTATAAATGTGTACAAGCAAAATCCATGACTAAAATCCATCATTAACATACAATACACTGACAAGTAAAAGGGGCACAGAGTTGTTCAAATCCATAAAATAAATGCAAATATAGACACTCATAGCTGAGAAATCAACACAGTTTCTCAGAGCCATTCCAGCCTCTAGGTAGATAAGTATTTCCCTGCTAGACAGACAGACAGACCTCTCTCCCTCACACTCTCAGAGCCTTTCAGTATTTGCACATTGGTTCCTGGAGCACTTTTAAACTATTTCAAGCTAAAATGGCTGATTAGCCAGCAAGTGCACATGAGGCCAAACCATGCTAAATACATTTTTAAACTCTGTCAAACTCTTACTATCCAAGGAAAGTGATCCATTGCTGAAAGGCTGATAGCCATGGCTCCCCTTCAACTAATCCATTTCCAACATTAATATCTAGTATGGACAAGACAAAATGCTTATATTAAAGTACTGGGCATAGTAAAGCTTTGTCTGCACAGGGAATTTTTGGAAAATCTTCAGCTGTTGCAATACCTATATTGACCACATTCTGAAACAAAAAAACTGCTTCAAGAAATAGGTTAAGAGGCAAACATGGATACGGCCCATCTGTATGGAGTTAAGTCATTTGCAAATACCTTCTACCAAAGTGCAAGATTCCAAATGAGAAATGGATTTAGAAAAGATACAGATAACTTAAAAAATAATGAATAACAACACTTGTACATGTTGCATAATGCAGCCATGTGCACTGCAATATGAATCACAGACATAACACCAGCTCTGGAAGATTTACATGTTTCCTGTTGTGCAGGATAGAGAAGAGATGTAGTCAGGGGAAGTGGTGGGAATGTTTCACCCAAAGCAACATTCCCATGCGTGGTGCTTGCCCTTGAACCCTAGAAGTGCTCTGCCAACTATTAGCAGTATATTGAACTTATTGGCAGTAGACCTGTGAGGAAGCTAGCAGCAAATAACAGGGCCTTCCCATCCTGTAGTGACAGCCAGGATGATCAGACCAAGATGGTCATTCTGGCCTTGCTCCCCTAAACTTTTAGCACCAGGTTGGTGATCCAGGTTAGAGGAGATCAATAGATGCATTTGTCACATTCTTATCAATTCTTCAGAATCCTGTGATCCTCTAAATTTCTAAAAAGGAATCATAATGCCACTATATAAATCCATGGTATGACTACAAATTGAATACTGTGTACAGTTCTGGTCACCCCATCTCAAAAAAAGATATATTAGAACTGGAAAAGATATAGAGAAAGAGCAACAAAAATGATCAAGGGAATGTAAAAACTTCCATATGAGGAGAGATTACAAAGATTGGCACTGTTCAGTTTAGAAAAGAGGCAACTAAGGCAGGAGGATATGATAGGTGTCTATAAAATCATAAGTGGTGTGGAGAAAGTGAATAAAGGAAGTATTATTTACCCCTTCACATAACAGAAGAACCAGGGTCTCCCAATGGAATTTATAGGCAGCAGGTTTAAAAACAAACATAAGGAAATACTTCACACAACACATCATCAACCTATGGAACTCATTGCCAGTGGATATTGTGAAGGCCAAAGTATAAAGGGTTTCAAAAAGAATTAGATACATTTGTGGAGAATAGGTCCTTCAAAGGCTATTAAGACAAGATGGTCAGGAATGGAAACTCACACTCTGGGTTTCCCCAAATCTCTCGCTGCCAGAAGCTGGAGCTGTACAACAGGGGATGGATCACTTGATAAACTACCCTGTTCTGTTCATTCCCTCTGAAGCATCTGGCACTGTCCACTGTCAGAAGACAGGATACGGGGCTAGATGGACCATTGGTCTGACCCACTGTGGCCATTCTTATTTTCTTATATTCTGGGTGAAGATGAAGCAGAGAAATCTTAATACAGAAAGAGAATTTATGAGGAAGATTATAGAGGGAAGTAAGTCTCAAATGAAACTTAACCATAGCTTTAATTGCATAAGAGCTGGCTAACAAATGTGCTATTGTATTTAAGATAAGATACGTAAGTAAAAATTTTTATATTTGCATTTGTTGGACTCTTCGATGTACGTCTACTTAAATCTGCTGGGAGGAAAAACAGTTCTTCTTCCATCTGAAGAGAGAACATATTCAATATGCTTAATAAAAGGTCTTTACCTGCCAATATGTTTAAAATGCAATAATCCTGCAAATTAAGGGCCAGATGTGTCATTTGTTAATATAAGAAATTTGTACGGTATTTGGAGTGAAGAAAGATTATGTACATCTTTATTTAAGAACTGAAGGTATCCAAGAGGGGGCTATGTAGCTGACATGCGCCCTAATCCCTCAGTCCTTAAATATGACAAAACTCTACCTTGACATCAGTGAGAGTTTTGCCCAGGTAAGGGCTGCAGGCTGCAGACTCTCTAAATGTCAAAGCACCAATAAGGGCAAGAGAACTGTTATTTTTGTAACACAAAAGAGAGGTTTTGGAGATGTCATTACATTTAAATGTACTCTGGTATTGCATTCTGCTTTTCCATCTCAGCAGACACTGTTCCAAGACGGACATAACGCAGAGCACAGTACTTTACATTAAATGTAGTTATAAGCAAGACCAGCAACCTTGGAGTGACTCATTCATAGGAGCAATTCATAGGTTACACTGGGTATGAAAGGCAATTTCAGAGTACCGCAGGAAGAAAGGGAGTTTTATAACAGAGGTGATACCAACTAATTTAGAGATACAGCTACATACAGTATAGGATACAAGCTGTACACTGCACATGGTTTTTTAAGACAGAAAAGAAATGTCCTTTACATATAGATTCCTACTTCGGAAAATACTCAAGTCTAATTCTGTCCAGTACTAAAATGAATTAATTTAGGGTTATTATTATGAATGCTGAAACATATTAAAAATTCAACACCAAAGAGAGGGGAGCTTTATATTTGTGCTGCATTGGATTTTAACTCAAGATGCTAAGAACCAGAAAATGTACTGAGAAGAGCTGCTGACAGCCATCAAATGGTGTACGTAAAATGTAGTAAGAGTTTTAGAAGTATATTTCAACCCATATAATAAAGCACTGTGAAGGTGTAATTGCTGTCATTGTTCCAAACCTTATTAGAGTAAAGAACAAAATGGTAAGAAAATATGAGATTTGTTGAATTATTATTTAAACAATTTTTGCCATAATTCTTCATCTGTAACATACATTGGTTTGTCATGAAAATATAAAATATAATGGAGTTCACCTTTTAAAATCTATTGTGACAGACTTCTACTAAATAACAGCAATTAGTTCTACTAAATTGGCTTCTCCTACAAATGAATTGCATAAAAATAGATTGCATGAAATGTTGTTATAATCTAAAAATTAAACCCATAAAAGCAAGAAAATTCAGAGTTAAGCTGAAACTTCATTCTTAGCCCACCCAAAAGTGTTTAGATACTGCAGGACTTGCCAAAGAATGGATAATCCTTCATACAACATGTGCTGCAGTAACTAGAAAGTTTCAAGTTAATGATGGAATTCCAGCCTTAATTCTGACTTTTCTTGCTTTTGTGGGTTTAAAGAGGCTTTTTAACAGTATTTCAAACACTTCCACTTTGTGTTTAATTTCCTTAGGGTCGTCTTCTTCAATGCTTCGCCGAACAGTTGGCTGTAGTGATTCTTCGACATTTCGTCCGTTCCAATGCAGTCACAAGGGCTTGACGGCCGAAGAGTCCAACATCGGAATAGACTTGAGGAATCCATGTAATAGGGGGTCTGCCTCTGAGGTGCCTCCACCCCTCGGTGGAATTTTATTCTGGATGTTACAACCCACTTGGAGAATGGCATTTGCTGGAACGTCTTGTGTCATTCTCCTGACATGTCCAAAAAGGATAAGGTGCCATCAGTGGACAATGGCCCCAATAGTCCCCCACAAAACTCAATCCAGCAGAATATATTTGCTATCTTCTTATTCCTACAGTCAGATAAGCACACTGCAGCACACTGCAGCACACTGATCTATTATACAGGCAGAGAAGGCGGCAGCAACAACAAAAATTAAGCCTCTGTAATAGGAAGTTGTGGACTGGCAAAGTGGAAGGAGAACCCGTGTAAATGAGCTCTCGGCTGCCTGTGCTCCATAATTCTGAATTCTTAATTGATCTTCCTCCCTTTGAGGTGCTCGTGAACATGATGTATTGGACTACAGAGTAGGGTTGAAATAATATAGTTGAGGGAGAGATGTCACCTAGCCTCAGGGGCAGAAAACTAGGGAGTGAAGGGACTCTCACCTTAGAGCTGGGGATATCTCTTCATAAACAGTCCAAGCAGTATGACTGAAGGCCTTCTCCTCCTCAACTGCTTTTGTGTTAAAGGATCACTCTCCAAAACCCAACACACACACACACACACACACACACACACTGCTAGGGTGGCTTGGGGATTAATCTTCCTCCATGATCTTACTTTTGGAGGTCACTTTTTCATCATCTCTGTGGATGACCTCAGAAATGGAACTGTCACAAAAGGATTCTCTGATAGCTCCTTTGATGTTCCATAATGACTTCTGTACATGTGCATTTATGAAACTTTTAAAATAACTCGACCTGACTGACATCAATAGCTGTGCTATCATGTAAATCTGAACTTGGCTACTTTTCTGGACTGGAACATTGGCCCAGTAGGGCATTATGTCTCCTTTGGAGCTACACTGTTCTGAATCAGTCTCAAGAACTGAGTCACTACAAAGTTAACATGGACATGTACCTTAAAAATTACAAGTGGGGCGATAACTTCTTATGATGAATAGCTGACTTTCAAAAGTCAAGATAGCAAAGGATCCCATGCCCACTTTTTTAATTAACTGTCAAATTTTCATATTTTTAAAAAAGCAGGACAAAATATTTTAGAATTAAAGAAATATACAGAGATGTGTGTACTCAGCTTATTATTTCTATTCTCCTACTGTATATCTTGAAAATGTGCACCCTCAGCATCATATTTTCTCCAAGCTAGTAGGCAAAGATAACTCCAGTGCCCTCTTAGGGGGTAGTCCCTCATCCCTGACTTTGCCCCCTGCATGCTTGTGTGACCTGGGGAGAAGAGAAGAGTGCTGCACATGTGCAGGCTATGCACTGCCAACATCATGACAATAGGCTAGTTTGAAGGAAAGAGAGTTGATTGGCTGTCACATAGTGGGAAGTCACATAAGCCACATCCCCTTTCAGGTGCAGTCATTGGGCTCCCCAGGATTGCTATTCCCACTGCAACCAATGAGATTAGTGTAGAACTGTGTTTCTGAACATGCTGAGTTCACAGAGCCTTTTGAGGGCGGGAAGGCATTTCCTCCTTCCGCCCACCCTTCACTGAATTGGCATGGATTTTTCATCTTCCTCTCAGTATCCTGAATGTCCAGTTAGCAGGGGCTGTAGTGTGTTAATGTTGAAATTTGGCATGGGTACAGAGCAGTACCTGGTTAAGGGAATGTACAGCTCCTGGGTGAACCCAAGCATGAGAGCAGGAATAAGGGAGGGTTATCCCCTGTGGGTAGGCTCCTTGTCTGGTTCAGCAAAGGGCTTGACTCCTTTTGCTAGAATCCACAACCTTAACATAAGGAAAGGGTGAAGGGCAAGATTCAGAAATAGTGCTGGAACACCAGTTAATTCTTTGTTGGGCAGAGGACTAAGAGTAGCCCTGCTCCAGGTTGCACTGAACCTGTTATTCCTGGACAGTTTTACTGGAGCTGAATTAAGAAATCTGCTGCCTATTTAAACTATATCAGGATGTTGTGTCTCTCTTCCTGCTGTGCATGAGTCCACATACAAATACATTATTAAAAAAAATCAAAAAACAAAAGGAAGTATATGCTTCCAGACTGAAATCATGCCTTGTTTCATCAGGTGCTCCATGTCTTGTTTCATTCAAGAATAAACAGTGATACATGCATTTTCAGTTCCTGAAAATAGTGAATTACATGGACACAGGCTTAACTAGAATAACACAAGCAGGGACTGCTTTAAAACTTTTTCTGCAATGTTCTTTGCCTGATAAAGTTCATTACAGTAATGGTATCTTTAAAAGTGAAACACAGTCAACTGAATAATATCTACATTTCTCACTTCAAAAGTACATTTTTCTTCTCTGAGCTCTCACTGTTACATACAAAAACCTCCTTAGAGCCCCAGAAAATTTAGCAAACCAGTATATTTAAGTGAACACTATACATTTTTTTAAAACAATGGCAATCACTTTATACTACAGAGGTAGAGAAGTGCCTTTTCTTATGAAATTCTGTTGACGTTTTACTGAGAAAAATCACTTTTTCCTGTCTTGTACTTGCATTCCGCAGGAAAATTTTGGCAGCATGCCAAAACAATAGCTAAACATAAATATCCTTGAGTTGGCCCCTTGCACAATCAAAGCAGCAACAGACTCTACAATGGGAGCTGCAAGAGCATCTGTAGTGGAAAGGAATGATGAAGAGTTGGTGCAAACTCACCTAATCACTTTCTGGGACCCAAAACATGGCACCAGTAGCTCATCCCCTACTTGAGCTAGCAGCTAATACAGTTAGCCCCATAGCTAAAGTAGTGGCAGTCTGAGCTGCAATATCAAAGAGGTTCACGGATCAAACCCTGTTGATGATGCATGATGGGAATGGCTGGAATGAATTATGTCATCTTCAGAGTATTTCTACACTGCAATGTAAGCTCAGGGTTAATAGAACTCAAAGTTAGCAGACCCTGGGTTTGTTAACCTAGGGCTCGAGTGTCTACACTCATTTGTTACTCCACATTAGGAATGGTTGAAAGCCGGGTCCCAGCCTAAGGCTCCAGCATCTACACTGCATTTTGTGAGCCTGAGTCCAATCACCCATATCCCAGACTTCCTAGAGTCCTCCTAAAATGTGGCTGCTCTAACCCTTTGCTCATGGTACAATGTGGGAAAACTTGATTGTCCAGAGGACAAAGAAAGTTGGCCCACGGGACTATTAAATACATTCGGCAGACTCCCAGAGCACAAGTCCAGTGGGGCTCCATCTACACTGCAAAGCAATAGGATTTGAACCCTGGGTCCCAGTTTGACTCAGGCTCAGACCTTCCACCCTCCTGGTGTCCTGGGCCCCTGGGTCCAAGAGCTGGGTTAGCATGATTTGCATGTAGACAGAAAGGGTGTTAGGCTTGAACCTGAGTTTAAACCTTGGGTTTACACTGCAATGTAGACATACCCTCAATCAC